>NC_065579.1:75231787-75559293 GCF_024542745.1 Macaca thibetana thibetana | reverse complement strand
TGAATGGTTTAGCACCATGCCCCACTTGGTACTGTATAGTGAGTGAGTTCTCAGGAGATGTGGTTGTTTTAAAGTGTGTAGCACCTTCCCCCTCTCTCTCAGTCCTGCTCCTGCCATGTACGACGCCTGCTCCTGCTTTACCTTCTGCCATGAGTAAAAGCTCCCTGAGGCTTCCCCAGAAGCAGATGCCACCAGATTTTCTGTCCAGCCTGCAGAACTGTGAGCCAATTAAACCTCTTTTCTTTATAAATTACCCAGTCTCAGGTATTTCTTTATAGCAGTACGAGAACTGACTGATACAGTTGGGTATCCAGATTTCACTCGTAATATTTCAGGCACGATAAGACTACAGCTACAAAGAGTGTTATCTTTTCCTGCTTCAATTTGGACAAAACACTTCTACCATTACAGTTTAATATTGTGTTACATTTCTTAGCAGCCTCCTCATTCTATTAGCTCATGCTTCTTCTTCCATGAGAAGCTGTCAAGCTGAGCATAAATTAGATATACAATTGATTTAATCTTAACTGACATAATTAACTGATTGAATATATAATTTTACTAAATTTTATTTGTAAGTTTCATTTTTACATCCCAGCCAACGAGGACATTTTGGACATTGAGTCTATTATCAAGCAACCTTCCCCAGTTTTGTGATGTTGATGAGTATGAAGCATGCTTTCCATGTTGCCATTTAAGTCATTAACAAAAACATAAAACAAGACAAGGGCGAAGACATTATCACCAGTAATTTTTCTCTTGCGGCAAAGTTATTTAAAAAGCTATGAATCTGTCTGGGTGCAGTGGCTCACGCTTGTAATCCCAGCACTTTGGGAGGCCAAGGTGGGTGCATCACCTGAGGCCAGGAGTTCAAGACTAGCCTGGCCAACGTGGTGAAACCCCATCTCTGCTAAAAAACACAAAAGTTAGCCAGGCATGGTGGCGGGCGCCTGTAATCCCAGCTACTGGGGAGGTTGAGGCAGGAGAATCACTTGAACCCAGGAGGCGCAAGTTGTAGTGAGCCAAGATGGCACCACTGTACTCCAGCCTGGGTGACAGAGCGCTCCAGCTCAAAATAAATAAATAAATAAATAAATAAATAAATAAAAGGCTCTGACTCTGTCCATCATCCCTTGAGCTATACCACCATAGGGGAGGGCTGGATCTTATTTTCCTCATAGTCGTTGTCACCACTCTTGCCCACTGCTATAGTTTGGATGTTTGTCCCCCAAACCTCACATTGAAATTTGATCACCAATGTTGGAGATGGGTCCTAATGGGGAGGTGTTTGTGTCATGGGGACAGATCCCTCATGAATGACTTGGTGTCCTCCTTCAGTAATGAGTGAGTTCGTACTCTATTAGTTCCTATGGGAGCTGGTTGTTAAGAAGAGCCTGGCACATCCCCCATCTCTCTCTTACTTCCTCTCTTGCCACGGGATCTCTGCACCTCTGCACACACCAACTCCTCTTAGCTTTTGGTCATAAGTAGAAGAGCCTGAGCCCCTTGCCAGATGCATATGACAGTGCCACATTTTTTGTATAGCCTGAAGAACCATGAGCCAAATAAACTTCTCTTCTTTATAAATTATCCAGCCTCAAATATTCCTTTATAGTGACACAAATGGACCAAGACACACATCCTCTTGCCTGATTTATTCCTGCTATGGTTCGAAGGTCTCCCCCAAGCTTCACGTGTTGGAAATTTAATCCCAAGTGCAACAGTGTTGAGAGGTGGAACCTTTAAGAGATGATTAGGCCATGAGGGCTTTGCGCTCATCAATAGATTAGTGTCATTATCTATTTTATCTATCTATCTATCTATCTATCTATCTATCTATCTATCTATCCAATGAGTGGGTTCATTATCACAAGAGTGGGTGTGTTATAAAAGTGAGTTCAGCCCTCTCTTGCTATTTCAAGGGCTTTCGTACTCTTCTACCTTCTGCCAGGGATGATGCAACAAGAAGGCCCTCACCAGATGTGGCCCCTCAGTCTTGGACTTCCCAGCCTCCAAAATTGTGAATCAAAGAAATTCCTGTTTATTATAAATTACCCAGTCTGTGGTATTCTGTTGTAGCAGCACAAAACAAACCAGGACAATTTTTTGGGGGGGTCATTTTCTTTTCCTAAGAGGTCAAGACCTCTGAATGAGCCTGTAATCCCAGCACTTTGGGAGGCCAAGGTGGGTGGATGACCTGAGGTCAGGAATTGGAGACCAGTCTGGTCAACATGGCGAAATCTTGTCTCTAACAAAAGTACAAAAATTAGCCGGGCGTGGTAGTATGCATCTGTAGTCCCAGCTACTCAGGAGGCTGAGGTGGGAGAATCGCTTGGACACAGGAGGCAGAGGTTGCAGTGAGCCGAGATCACGCCACTGCACTCCAGCCTAGGTGACAGAGTGAGACTCCCTCTCAAAAAATAAAAATTAAAAATAAAAAAATGAATGATATGTAGGTGTCTTCACAGCAGGTGTGCTAAATACTATCATCCTCAAACAACTTCAGAATATGCCCTAGATAAAAATGTACGTGTAGATAGTCATACATGCATGTGTCTGTCTTTGTCAATTTGGGCTTCTGTAACAGAATACCATAGACTGGGTAGTTTATTTTATTTATTTATTTATTTATTCATTTATTTATTTTTGAGATGGAGTCTTGCTCAGATGCCCAGGCTGGAGTGCGGTGGCGCGATCTCGGCTCACTGCAAGCTCCGCCTCCTGGGTTCACGCCATTCTCCTGCCTCAGCCTCCCGAGTAGCTGGGACTACTGGCGCCCGCCACCTCGCCCGGCTAATTTTTTTTTTTTTTTGTATTTTTAGTAGAGACGGGGTTTCACCTTGTTAGCCAGGATGGTCTCCATCTCCTGACCTCGTGATTCGCCCGTCTTGGCCTCCCAAAGTGCTGGGATTACAGGCGTGAGCCACCGCGCCCGGCCTGGGTAGTTTAAATGACAGAAATTTGTTTCTAACCATCTGGAGCCTGGGAAGTCCAAGATCAAAGCACCAGCAGATCTCTTGCAGGATGAGAGCCTGACTCCTGGTTTGCAGATGGCCATCTTCTGATTGTATCCTCACAGGACACAGAGCAGAGACAGATAAAGAAGTCTTTCTCATGTATTTTTTACTGAGGCCACTAATCCCATGCATGAGGGCTCCACCCTAATGATCTAATTACTTCCCAAAGGCCCCACCTTCTAATACCATCACTGCTTCCACTCATGCTGGGAGACAAAAGGGAAGTCAGAATTTCAACATATGAATTTTAACAAAACAAACATTCAGTCCATAGCAGTGTTTCCTTCACAGAAAAAATGAAGCAAAAAAAAAAAGTTTTTAGCTCAGACAGTATGGCTCAGATACAAGCCATTTTGGTCAAGGAAAGATTCTGAAATTTGACCAGAAAGTAGCAAGTTGAAAACAGAATAAACTTAACTGCAGAGAAAACTGGGCCTATTCTGGTTTGTAAAGGGTTGGATGTTATATTTTAAATAGTTTCTCACCATTTGTGTAGTTACCACAATATTAGTTCTAGTTCTTGAAAGCATACCCTTTGGAATTTCACATATAATCTGTGTGTCTCAGACTTCAATAGCCAGGGGATAAAATTTTGATCACATTAACATGAAAAACATCCTTTCTTTGACTCTGGCAGCTACCATCCTTTTAGGACTTCCCACTCTCTTTGTACTCTCTCCAGTTCTTTCTATAAGTTTCCTGTGTGTTTATGACCAAGTTTTTTCGACTTGCAGAAGCCTAAGAAGCTGTGTAAAGTAATTTCCTAATCCAGCCATGGGGGCTGCTATAGCACCGCCCCACAAGGCCAGCACCACACTCAGACAGACTTACTTCTCCCTCTCTCTGTGATAAACTCCGTTATACTGTAACACATTAGAAAACCCTTGGCTCGGCCAGGCACGGTGGCTCACGCCTGTATTCCCAGCACTTTGGGCGGTCGAGGCGGGCGGATCACGAGGTCAAGAGTTAGAGACCATCCTGGCCAATATGGTGAAACCCTGTCTCTACTAAAAATAGAAAAATTAGCTGGGTGTGGTGGCACACACCTGTAGTCCCAGCTACTTGGGAGGCTGAGGCAGGAGAATCGCTTGAACCGGGGAGGCAGAGGTTGCAGTGAGCTGAGATCATGCCAATGCACTCCAGCCTGGCAACAAAGCGAGACTCTGTCTCAGAAGAGAGAAAGAAAGAAACAAAACCCTTGGCTCCCAATATGTCATGGTTTTTAAATAATTGTACAAATATTTATTGAGCACCTACCATATGCCAGACACTAATTTGTGGATATACAGTTGATCCTTGAACAATTAGGGGATCAGGAGTGCTAATCCCTGCAAAGTCAAAAATCTGAGTATAAGTTTTGACTGCCCCAGAGTGAGCTACTACTACTCTACTGTTGACTGGAAGCCTTGTGAATAACATAAATGGTTGATTAACACGTATTTTGTATGTTACATGTATTATATACTGTATTCTTACAATAAGGATGCTAGAGAAAAGAAAATGTTATTAAGAAAATCATAAAGAAGGGAAAATACATCTACAGTATTATACTATGTTTATCCATCCCATAAGTTTATGTCATCTGTTTACAAGATGAAATGGCAGGCAACCATACCTGCAGACCTCTATCTATGGTACATACTGAGCGATTCAACTTTTTCTTGTAATGTCAATGACTTCTCTCTGCTTCTTGGGAGCACTTCCAGCATTACTAGTGGCACCTTGCATGGGTTCCACAGTGTTATTCAAGGTTTAGAGTATTACAGCAAACACGATGAAAAGCACGTGAGACCCACAAGACATCACTTTTTTTTGCAATTTGCAATTTACTGGAGTGATGAACTGTCCACATGGAGATTATTAGCATCACATGACATTTTAAGTGGATGCTTCTTACACTTGAGCTCGCCATCATAGCACTAGGGGGAGGCTATGAAATTATTACAGTTTAATACAGTATGTACTGTAGTTCATTTTCTGCAGTTGTGATTTAATACTGTATGTTTGTTTGCATTTCTCTCAAATGTGAATTGCACCACATATGATCTGTGTGTTATGTGCATGTTTTGATAAATTTTAACTTTTTGTCTTAGTCCATTCTGTGTTGCTATAAAGCACCACCTGAGACTGGGTAATTTATAAAGAAAAAAGGTCTATTTGGTTCACAATTCCGCTGCCTAAATCTGCTGAGGGCCTCAGGCTGCTTCCACTCATGTTTGCAGACAAAGGGAAGCTGACCTGTGCAGAGATCACATGGTGAAAGAGGAAGCAAGAGAAGGAAGGAGGGAAGGGGGAGGCCTGAGGCTCTTTTTAATTATTATTATTATTTTTTTTTGGAGATAAGGTCTCACTCTGTCACCCAGGCTGGAGTGCAGTGGCACAATCATGGCTCACTGCAGCCTCGACCTCCTAGGCTCAAGGAATCCTCACATCTCAGCTTCCCTAGCAGCTTGGGACTACAGGCATGCAACCCATGCTGGCTATTTTTTCTATTTTTTGGTAGAGATGGGGTTTTGCTATGTTACTCGGGCTGGTCTTAAACCCCTGGCCTCAAGTGATCCTCTTGCCTCAGCCTCCCAAAGTGCCAGGATTACAGGTACGAGTCACCACACCCAGCCTGAGGATCTTTTTAACAACTAGGTTTAGGCCAGGCACAGTGGGTCAGGCTTGTAATCCCAGCACTTTGGGAGGCTGAAACGGATGGATCACTTGAGTTCAGGAGTTCAAGAGCAGCCTGGCCAACATGATGAACCCCTGTCTCTACTAAAAATATAAAAGTTAACCGGGTGTGGTGGCAGGTGCCTATAATCCCAGCTACTTGAGAGGTTGAGGCAGGAGAATTGCTTGAGCCCAGGAGGCCGAGGTTGCAGTGAGCTGAGATCTCTGCACTCCAACCTGGGTGACAGAGCAAGACTCCATCTCAAAACAAAACAAAACAACAACAACAAAACACAGGTCTCATGGGAAGTAACAGAGTGAAAACTCACTCACTAAAGCCCTATACCCAGGGAGGGCATTAATCTATTCATGAGTTATCTGCCCCAAGACCCAAATATCTCCTATCAGACCCCATCTCCAACATTGGTAATTAAATTTCAACATGAAGTTTAGAGGGGTCAAACATCTAAGCTATAGCACTTCTTATAATAAATTTGTATTTTATTGTATCAGATGATAAAACAGACCATATATATTGTATGCGTGTGTGACATACTTAACTTTTGCTTAATTTTTTTTGATATTCCTAGGCTTCCACAGCTTATGCATATTTTTCCAAATTGTCACAAATTTCCAAAAAATTTTCCAATATATTTATTGAAAAAAAATGTGCACATAAGTCCATCATGCAGTGCAAACCCGCCGTGTTTTCAGCGGTCAGCTGTACACGTATTAGGCCCTAGAAGCTGCAAATACTTATAATAATGGCTAAATCTTCATAAAAATCATTTAAAATTGTGCTGGCCATTATGGGGAACATTCCAGATGAACAACATTGAATCATCTAAAAATATTTTAAAATATTTTATTGCCTCCTTTAAAAGGCTCTTAAAAAAAGACCAAACAAATAGCGTAAATGGCTAATTGATATGAATTAAATATACCAACTTTTTCACTTAATTACTATCCCATCCCAAAGACAAAAATAAAGCTAAATAAAATGTTTATAAATGTTAGACTCCCAGATCAAGCAGGCCTAGAAAATGCTTTATTTGCCCTATATGTCAGTGAACTCTGCCCTAAAGTCAATAATCTTATTAAAAAATAAGTTGAAAAAACTGCCTATTAAACTAAATCAGGCTCCAAAATCAACTTCCTGAAATTTAGCTGACTATTTTGAAACTTTTGTTTGTTTGTTTGTTTGTTTGTTTTTTGAGATGGAGTCTCACTCTGTCACTGAGGCTGGTGCACAGTAGCACAATCTTGGCCCACTGCAACCTCCGCCTCCTGGATTCAAGTGATTCTCCCGCCTCAGCCTCCTGAGTAGCTGGGATTACAGGCATGCACTACCATACCCAGCTAATTTTTGTGTTTTCAGTGGAGACGAGTTTCACTGTATTGACCAGGCTGGTCTTGTTCTCCTGACCTCAGGTGATCCACATGCCTTAGCCTCCCAAAGTGTTGGGATTATAGGCATGAGCCAGTGCTCCCAGCCTGAAACTTTTTGTAACATTTACATGTATACAGGAAATCTCTGTATGTAAGAGTGTCTCCCTCTTTGTACTTAAGTCACTAGAAACTTTTAAGGTGCTTTTCCTGGCCATCTTGTCTTACCTGGAACTTTACCTCTGCCTTCCTTGTTTCTGCAAATAATAATGTTTAGATCTAAGGTCTGTGTCTTTGAGATATAAATTTCCTACCTTGTTTCATCTAGGAGTCATAACTTTGTAAGTGCAAATTTAGGGTTGCCCAGCTAACAACTAGTGACAGGACTGATGACCTGAAAGGGACAAGAAAAACTACGTGAAAACTGGCAAATGAAGAATTTTGTGCGTAATCAATTTGGCTAAAAGCTAGATCTCCTTTTGTCTGTTCTCTGCATCTGTATGTCTGTGTGTCTATAGGTGTTACGTGCATGTGATAGCTCTCTACCAAAATGTGTGAAAGAGTTCTAGTTAAAGAAAAAATAAGCACTGAAGTTTTTATCAGGAAAATAGAAACTAACTTAAATGCCTTTTAGTTCATGTAGTTTGGACAAATCTTTGGTAAATGAGACTAGTTAAATATTGGTTTAACAAGCAAAATCTGTATATTCTCATCAGCACAACGCTCATGTCTTCAACTTTAGGATCCTTGCTTTGGTCATGATTACCCCCCATTCCCATGTTTTTAAAATGTTTAATAGGAGGCTAGTTGTGGTGGCTCAAACCTGTAATCCCAGCACTTTGGGAAGCAGAGGTGGCAAGTCACTTGAGGTCAGGAATTTGAGACCAGCCAGGCCAACATGGTGAAATCCCATCTCTACTTAAAATACAAAAATTAGCCGGGCATGGTAGCAGGTGCCTGTAATCCCAGCCACTTGGGAGGCTGAAATGGGAGGATTGCTGGAACCTAGGAGGCAGAGGCTGCAGTGAGCCAGAATCGTGCCATTGCACTCCAGCCTGGGCAACAGAGAGAAACTCAGTCTAAACACAAAAAAAAAAAAAAAAAAAAAGAAAAAAAAAGGTGAACAGGGAAACAATGTGAGATGATGGCTAACTAGTTTTGTTTAATGTTGCATAAAATTTTCATGAACAGTTCAAGCATAATTGTTAAAATGAATAAATTAGATGTAAATAAGGTAAAAATTTATACTTTTTCAAGAATAATTGTTTTATAAAATATGTCTACTTAAAATAGTTTTAAGATTTTTGTTTGTTTGTTTGTTTGTTTGAAACAGGGTCTCACTTTGTCAACCAAGCTGGAGTGCAGTGGCAAGATCTCAGCCCATTGCAGCCTCAACCTCCTGGTTTCAAGAGATCCTCCTGCCTCAACCCACCAAGGAGCTGGGACTACAGGTGTGCACCACCATGCCTAGCTAATTTTTTTTGTATTTTTTGTAGAGATGAGGTTTCACCATGTTGTCCATGCTGGTCTCGAACTCCTGAGCTCAAGCTATGCACTCGCCTCGGCCTTCCAAGTAGCTGGGGCTACAGGCATAGGCTGCTTCACTTAGCTTAGTTTCAGCTTCTTAAATTTTATAGAAAGACAAAACATACTTAGGTCTGTTAGTAAATATGTCCTGTTCCAAACTAAGAAATTGTACGTTGAAGAGGCACATATTTCTAGAAACTATGAGATGGAATTAGTCTACTGTATTCTAGGTCACAATGGCTAAGAATTAAAATTCTAATTAATATACATAATTAAAAGTACTAGAAATAAGAGAAACAATTCTATATGTAAAGTAAAGTAAGGTACATTTTGGTGAGAAAAATTGTTATAAAGATAGGAGGATATATTTTTGTTATAAAGTGATTCAAAATTATTTAAAAGCTGTTTCAAAATATGGATTTAAGAATGAAATAGGCTGGGCGCAGTGGCTCACACTTGTAATCCCAGCACTTTGGAAGACCGAGGCCGGTGGATCACCTAAGGTCACGAGTTCGAGAACAGCCTGGCCAACATGGCGAAACCCCGTCTCTACTAAAAACACAAAAAATTAGGCCGGGCACGGTGGCTCAAGCCTGTAATCCCAGCACTTTGGGAGGCCGAGACGGGCGGATCACGAGGTCAGGAGATCGAGACCAGCCTGGCTAACACGGTGAAACCCCGTCTCTACTAAAAATACAAAAAAAAAAACTAGCCGGGCGAGGTGGCGGGCGCCTGTAGTCCCAGCTATTTGGGAGGCTGAGGCAGGAGAATGGCGTAAACCTGGGAGGCAGAGCTTGTAGTGAGCTGAGATCCGGCCACTGCACTCCAGCCTGGGTGACAGAGCGAGACTCTGTCTCAAAAAAAAAAAAAAAAAAAAAATTAGCCAGGTGCGGTGGCAGGCACTTTCTTGAGACTCTCTGTCTCAAGAAAAAAAACAAAAAAAAAAGAAATAAAAACAAGGCAGGCAGGCAGGAACCAGTAATTAGGAGAAAGAGAGGTCAGGAAGGTTTTTATAAGTATGAGGATATGTTTTTTGGTAAAAGCAGATAGTTAAAAAGAGAAGGAATTTTTTTCTTTTTTTTGGTATAAGAATTTGTGTGGTCAAAAGGATAAGGGGAAAAGGAGAGTAAATTTTTGTCATAAAGTAGAATGATTGGCTGTTCCAGTATGAGAAAGAAGGAAGTACAGGACAAAACTGAAGGTGTAAGCAAGTGATAAAACATTTGTGGGAGATTAATGTTATCTCCTTTCTATTCCTTATGAAAGAAATTTTGTGTGTAATCAATTTGGCTAAAAGTAGAAGATAATTGTTTACAGATTTTCTAAAAATTAAGCTTTTATATGAAAAGTACACTGATGTGAAATAAAATGCTCCCCTGTCTTAAAACAACAAAGTTTTCCTGGAGTATTTACTCCTCTTAATAAAAAATAATAATAAAAGCTTTTTCTTTACCTTCTAAGTAATCGGCCTATGAAACAAAGATTTTGTGTTTTATCAAAGTAATTTCTTATGCCTCATGATTTCTTTATTAGGTCTTTCATTACTTAAGAAAACTCGGGAGGCTGAGGCAGGAGAATGGCGTGAACCCGGGAGGCGGAGCTTGCAGTGAGCCGAGATCCGGCCACCGCACTCCAGCCTGGGCGACAGAGCGAGACTCCGTCTCAAAAAAAAGAAAAAAAGAAAAAGAAAAAGAAAACTAAGCCTTGGGCCAGGAATGGTGGCTCATGCCTGTAATCCCAGTGCTCTGGGAGGACAAGGTGGGAGGATCATTTGAGGTCAGGAGTTCAAGACCAACTTGGCCAACATAGCAAGATCCCGTCTCTATTAAAACATTAGCCAGACATAGTGGTATATACTTCAGCCTCCCAAATAGCTGGTACTACCAGCATGAGCCATTTCACTCAGCTGTGTTTTGGCTTCTTGAATTTTATAGAAGGACAAAATGCTACTCAGGAGACTGAAGTGGGAGGATTGCTTGAGCCCAGAAGTTCAAAGGTGCAGTGAGCTGTAACTGCATGACTGCACCCCAGCCTGGGCAACAAAGTGAGACACTGTCTCTGAAACAACAACAACAACAACCACCGCCACCACCACCACCAGTCTCAAAAGAATTAAGGTTTTTTACAGAAGGTTTGTATGTAATCTTTTGCATTTGCCTTTGAAGTCTTTTAGTTATCACTGTGGTCAAATGAATGACTGTTATTTTATAGTCACCTGTGATCCTATTTTGATTAAGTGTTTTAAACCTTTTGATATGTTTGACAAATTTCCCCAAATCAAATTCTAAAATTGTCTTTTTTTACCTCAAACTAAATTTGGAACATTTCAGAAGAGCCCCTGAAAGTATGAAAGAGATATATTAAGCCAATTCTGTTTATGTGAAATGTTAAATTACACAGAGAGCATTGTCAAAGTAAGAAATTATGTTTACTCTTCTTTGAGTTGTATTTGTATGGTTATGTTATTAATATGTGCATAAAACTGAATAAAAATCTTAGAAATCTAGTATGTTATCTATTATAATTCTGGTTATTATATTAAAATATTGTATGCCACAGAAATAACCAAATTTCTTGGTCAATTGTCAGTTGCATCATCATTATAATGAACTCTTATCAGGTTTTTAACCATGGACATGGTTGCTTTATTCTGACGCCTTTTTGAAAACTTTTTATAAGCAACTATATCACAAAGTGTTATGTTTTCAAGGAAGTTCGTGGAAAGGATGAAAATAACCCTGTAAATACAAGTTTCTGATAATTTGGAGATCATACCATGGGACTGGGTAAGAATTTCTTTTTTTTTTTTTTTTTTTTAGGTCTTTTAAAATTTATTTCACTAGTGTTTTGTAGTTATCAGCATACAGGAAACATACTGTGCTAAATTAATCCCCAACTACTTTTTTTTTTTTTTTTTATACTTTAAGTTCTAGGGTACATGTGGATAACGTGCAGGTTTGTTACATATGTATACTTGTGCCATGTTGGCGTGCTGCACCCATCAACTCATCAGCACCCATCAACGCGTCATTTACATCAGGTATAACTCCCAGTGCAATCCCTCCCCCCTTCCCCCTCCCCATGATAGGCCCCAGTGTATGATGTTCCCCTTCCTGAGTCCAAGTGATCTCATCGTTCAGTTCCCACCTATGAGTGAGAACATGTGGTGTTTGGTTTTCTGTTCTTGCGATAGTTTGCTGAGAATGATGGTTTTCAGCTGCATCCATGTCCCTACAAAAGACACAAACTCATCCTTTTTTATGGCTGCATAGTATTCCATGGTGTATATGTGCCACATTTTCTTAATCCAGTCTGTCACGGATGGACATTTGGGTTGATTCCAAGTCTTTGCTATTGTGAATAGTGCCGCAATAAACATACGTGTGCATGTGTCTTTATAGCAGCATGATTTATAATCCTTTGGGTATATACCCAGTAATGGGATGGCTGGGTCATATGGTACTTCTAGTTCTAGATCCTTGAGGAATCGCCATACTGTTTTCCATAATGGTTGAACTAGTTTACAATCCCACCAACAGTGTAAAAGTGTTCCTATTTCTCCACATCCTCTCCAGCACCTGTTGTTTCCTGACTTTGTAATGATTGCCATTCTAACTGGTGTGAGATGGTATCTCATTGTGGTTTTGATTTGCATTTCTCTGATGGCCAGTGATGATGAGCATTCTCCTGGGTAAGAATTTCTAATACTCAAATGAAGAAATGGATGAATTTATGAAATGGCTAACCAAGATCAAGCAGGACAAGAATTAATTACATGAAACTGAATGAACTGATGAAGAAGAATAATCATGGGTTTTTATGGCTTTGTAAATTTGAAACATTGTTGGTTCTCTTAAAGTTTTATGTTTCAGATTTAAGAAAAATGTTTTTTTAAGTTACCTATAATTTACAGAAATTTGGTAAAGTATACTTTTGCAAACAATAATGGAAACATTTGCTTTTTCTCTCTACATGATCCTTCCAGAATTTGGACAATATTTGTGAGTATTCTCACTTTTATGACAATAAGATTATTTGAATAAGTTCAATAATAATTTGTCCCTTTTGTAACAGGATACAGTCAGAAGCATTGGTTATATTGCCAACACTTTCACTGGAATGTCATATTTGAGAATGTGCATAAAATACCTGACTTCAAGGGTTCCCACCCTTACAGTGAGTGTGTAAAAATTGCCATTTTCTGGCAGGTCAAGGAATCTTCAGATACTAGATACTGCAGGCAAAGTCTGATGTCTACCTTGGTTTGGCTTTCTAGAGTAGAGAGATTTTTTTAAAGTCTAATCTGAGATTCCTTGGCAAAATTTACAGCAAAGCAAATTTAAAAAGAGCCTATATGGTTATTCTTGCTGCAGTTATATGAAATAATCAGGGCAAGTTTAATGAGACTAAACTTATTTTGCAAATACATTAGTCTTACTTTGATTGTAACTGGAGCTTATATGACAGGAGCTCCAACTTCAGACCAACCATAGAGTTCTGATGAAAAAGTTTGTCCCAAGACCTTTTCCTTAAAAAGTCTATCCTTTTATACCAGCACTGGCATTTGTAAATGCCAAAGCAATCAATTCAGAGGTAGAAGTCAATTTGTTTGCCCTTTCTATTATGCCTAACAGTATGACTGGTTTTTGTTGTTTTTTACTAGAATTTCTGAGTTAACAGGTTATTCTGACCTCCAGTAGACAGAGCTTTGGGGGGGAAGTTGAGAAAAACAGATAAAGTCTGGTATCAACATGACAATGAATTGCAGACTGAACAACAGTTAGACCAAGGGAATATTATGAAGTCGACACGTATTAACTAAGGCTCCCCTCCTTCCACACACATTTCCCAGGTATTCATCAATGCCCACTACACAACAGTAAGGCATCTCTTTTAACCCTCACCTAAGTTTACCTGCTCTACAGGCCACTTCTGGATTCCTTAGATGACAAACTCTCATTAATTCACACATTCAATCATTTCACTGACTCATCATTTCTTTAAAACTAACTATGTGTCAGGGTCAGATGTGTTATAAAATCAAATAAGACACAACTCTTACCCTCTGGGGAAGATAGCAAGGTAAATTAATGATAACATGAGGTAGGACATGTGTTATACCAGAGGCTAACAGAGTGCCCTCTGAGAAAACAAGAAACAAAAAAACATGATATGGCTGGGCATGTCCTAAAGATCAACTCTTCCAATGAATACCTGTAATATATGTATTTACAGCTTTGACCCAAGGGAAAAAGCTAATGGTTGGTAGTGTAAGTGCTGTGGCAGCATAGTAGAGCGTATTTCAAGAGCTTAAAGGGTCTTTGTGTGCACTTCAAGTTATTCCATCTACATAGCTTTTAATTCTTCCCCATATAACACTAATTGTAATGAGTAGTTTTCGTTTTTTCTCCTCTTAGTACTCAAATTCATAAAGAGATAAGCGATGTGTGCAATGGCCATGAAAAGTAAACCTCTCAGATCTCAGGGGGTGACTGACAACCCCAGCTGCCACACCTCTGGATCTGCCATCACATTCTTTGAGGCCACGTTTTCTCCAGGCTGCTCCCAGTGAATGACTGAGCCTGGCAGGGGTACTAGAGCAGTCTCATTCCTGCAGCACATGAGATCCCCCCTAGTTAGCTGGATTTAAGGACCCGCTGGAATCACTGTGAGATTGACCTGAGCTAAAATTTCATGGATCTTCCAACCTCCATAAGCCTCTACTCTGCCTGGAGGGCCATAGAGGCATTTTGGGTCTCTGGAATAAGTGTCAGTTCAGAGCCAATGCCCAGCAGACCCCCAAAACACTGGTTATTTCGTTTTCCCCAATGCACAGTTACCCTGAGGAAAGGCAGTAGGTCCCTTCATGGAAGGCTGGAAAAAAGATTAGCAGTATATATTTTCCACAGGACAGGTTCTTCCTCTAGGGAAAAACCCTGGCCTCCCCTTCTGGGGAGTTTACAGACCTGATTCTGTGTTTGTAAATTGGCTCAAGCCTGGGAATTGATTGAGAAGCCATGAGTCTGTTTTTATGATTCATTTTATACTTTTGTTCATTGGGTCTAGAATTTTTTTGCATATACAGATTAACTAAGAATTTAGTAGTTTTCCTACCCCTTTCACTTCTAAGAACATCATGATGCCATAGGTCTGCCCTGGTAGACTATTCTGATTGCTGTTTGAATCTGCTGCCAATTACAGTAACTATGCCTGCCTTACCTTTGGCAGTCAAATGCCACCACTTGCGCCTGACACCTTGGGATCCGAATACTCTCACCACAGTTAAGTTTTCCAACTGAGTGGCTGCAATTCCCATTGTAAGGTCTGGCTGACAGAGAAGAATGGTCACAGAGCTTTTCAGGATGCTGGAGCTCCTTGTCACAAATTTATTTCTCAATGTATAGATGAAAGGCAGGTCTCTGGACCCTCCCAGTGTGAGTGAGTAGCTCACTGACTCTGGGAGGATTGGTGGAGGGTGTGGGGGGGACATTTGTTCTTTAGACTCCTTCCATGTCAAGTCACAGGTTGGGAATGACTGTGTTTCTCTACCAAAGGATATAGCTCCTTTCAAGATGCCTAGGGGTAGGGAACAAATCCTCAAGAATTTCATCCTGCCTTGTTGCTTGTTCTTAACCTTGCCCATACCTTTGTAAATAGACCTTTCATTAAACACTCTTCACTGCTGGAACCCTGCTGGAACCCTATGTGATATCTAATAATTCCCTAGTATCTATGGGATATAGAACAAAATTTCACTGTTTCAAAAGATTCTTTCATATATTTATTTACCAGATTTATATTTTCTCTTTGGTGTGCTAGATCATCTTTGCTTGATAGATTTACATCTATTCTTAGGAAGTAGACTATTAATAGTGATACTGTATTGAAAACACAGTTTATTTTTATTGTCGGGGATATAAAATGATGTGGATTATCATTTTAATATTGTAAACTTCAATCACATTTTATTCTTCTCCACATCAATCCGTATACATAAGATACATAGACATCTTTACTGAGTTGAGTACTTTTCTGTATGTATACTGCAACAAAAGGGTTTTTAAGTTTTTATTTTTGAGATACACTCTAAATTTTTTTGCAGAAGTAATAAGGAAGAACAGAAAAACTTTTCTGGTTGAATCACTATCTAACACTCATTAGGCTACACGTTTCCTCATACGTATTGCTTTAGCTGCATTTAACAAGTTTTGATACAGAGTAATTTCATTTAGATCTAAATATATAGAACAGGCTAGGCATGGTGGTTCAGACTTATAATCTGAGCACTTTGGGAGGCCCAGGCAGGAGGACTGCTTGAGCCCAGCAGTTTGAGACCAGCCTGCGCAATATTGGAAGACCCTGTCTCTACATAAAATTTAAAAATTAGCTGGATATGGTGGTCCCAGCTACTCAGGAGGCTGAGGTGGGAGGGTCGCTTGAGCCCAAGCTACAGTGAGTCACACACACACCAGTGTATTCCAGCCTGGGTGACAGAGCAAGACCCTATCTCTAAATAAATAAATAAATAAATAAATAAATAAATAAAGCAATGTATATTTAGATATAAATGTCTTCCAATTTCCATTATTATTTCTTGATTAATACACAAATTATTAAGAAATCACATTTAAATTTCTAAAAATATGAATATATTTGGTCACCTGCTATTGATTTTTAATTTTTTGTGAGCTAGTACATAATCAATTTCTTTTTAATACTGAAAATGTGAGAAAATATCTACTCCTAATTACTAGGTGTGAAGTTCCAAATATGTATTAGATTAGACCAAGAGCATTAAAAGTGTTGACTTAACTTCTATATGCTTATTTATTTCCTTCCTATGGATTTATCAGTTCCTGAAAGAGGTAATATTAATATCTATACATTTGGAAATTTATCAACTTCTCCAGGTGGTTCTACTGATTTTTAAGAAATGTATCTTTGGAAGTTATCTAGGGAGGTACATGAAAGTTAGTTCAGGATTATTACATTTTTCCATGTGAATTTTTCTTCTATCCTTAATGCAACTTCCCTTTTTCTCCCTAACAATACTTATGTTATTTTTCTGATCGATCTAACATATTAGTAGCTAATATTTTGTTCTACTTTATTAGGAAGAAAAAAAATTCCCAAATTAGTCATCATATTTTTTCTGTCAGAAATATAAAAAGAAAAAATCACTATCTTGTTTCTTGCATATCATTCCCTCATTCTGAATCTAATGTCTTTCCTAGCATTGATTTATCATAAGTTTGGAGTAATAAACTGTCAATCTTTGGCTAATATATATATTTGTTTCTCCTTCACCCTTGAATTATCTATTGAATGAAATATATTTACTTCTTCTTCACTTGAATTGATGATTATTTCCCCCCAACACAGTCAAAATCTTCTGGTCTTTGTTATTGCTTTGAGTTGTTGGGGGTTTATCCTTTTGTTGTTCCTGATTTTCTCTATAATTGCTTTTAAGATTTTCACTTTGTGTTCTCTGAATTCATTAAGATCCATTTAGGTTAAAATTTATTTTTATTTATTTTACACAGGACTTTGTGTGCTTCTTGATCTGAGAATCCGTCATTTTTCAATTCTGGAAAATTCTGTTATTATCACTTCAAATATTGCCATTCCTTCATTAACTCTATTCTCTCTGGAACTCCTTATAGACAAATGTAGGTTTTTAATCTCTCGTGTATTTCTTTCTCTGTGTTGCTTTCCATGATTTTATTAAACTATTTTCCAGTTCACCAATTCTCCCTTTAACTAAGTCTACTTTTCTGTTTAACATGCTTACTGAGCTTTTACTTTTTTTTTTTTTTTTTTGAGACAGAGTCTCGCTCTGTTGCCCAGGCTGGAGTGCAGTGGCCGGATCTCAGCTCACTGCAAGCTCCACCTCCTGGGTTTACGCCATTGTCCTGCCTCAGCCTCCCAAGTAGTTGGGACTACAGGTGTCAGCCATCTCGCCCAGCTAGTTTTTTGTATTTTTTTAGTAGAGACGGGGTTTCACTGTGTTAGCCAGGATGGTCTCGATCTCCTGACCTCGTGGTCCGCCCGTCTCGGCCTCCCAAAGTGCTGGGATTACAGGCTTGAGCCACCGCGCCTGGCTGAGCTTTTACTTTTAAAGACTATATTTTTCACCTCCAGAAATTTTATTAGATTATTTTTCAAGTCTATGTATTTTTCTCATATTAACTTACTCTTTCTGAAACAACTTTATTGAGATAGTCACATTCCCTATAATGAACCTATTTTAAAGTGTATGATTCAACAATTTTAAATACATTTACAGAGTTGTGCAACCATCACCACAATCAATTTTACAACATTTTTATTATCACAAAATGAAACTCAACCCTCCTTAGCCATCACCCCCACTCCCACCCCACCCCTTCCCTGAACTACCACTAATCTACATTGTTTCCCTACAAATTTGTCTATTCTGGACATTTTACTTTATTTATTTTTTAACTTTTTAATAATTTCAACTTTTATTTTAAATTCATTTCTCCCTTTTCTTAGCCTTGTCCTCCTTATTCTACTTTTGGTTATAAAAGACTGAAGAGGCTAATCTCAGGACCTCCTGCACAGGGGCACTGGGTTCCAATGCTGACTTTTGTATTTCCTCCCAGTTCATTTTAAGTCAAACAAAATTACAGGGTAATATTGTTACAGGGATATATTGTGTGACGTTGAGGTTTGGGATAGGAATGATCTACAAGAATTGTTGACTACTATGCTCACCAGTATCCAACAGTTAGTTTTTCAACCCTTGCTTCCCTCCTTGCCTCCTGTAGTAGTCCCCAGTGTCTATTGTTGTCATCTTTGTATCCATGAGTACCCAATGTTTACCTCACACAAGTGAGAACATGAGGTATTTGGTTTTCCATTCTTGTGTTAATTCACTTAGGATAATGGCCTCCAGCTGTATCCATGTTGCTGCAAAGGACAAGGCTTCCTTTTTCTTTACTTTTTTTTTTTTTTTTTTTTAGATGGAGTCTCTCATTCTATCACCCAGGCTGGAGTACTGTGGCATGATCTTGGCTCACTGCAACCTCTGCCTCCCAGGTTCAAGCGATTCTCCTGCCTCAGCCTCCTGAGTAGCTGGGATTACAGGCACGTGCCATCACACCTGTTTAATTTTTGTATTTTTAGTAGACACAGGGTTTCACCATATTGGCCAGGCTTGTCTTGAACTCCTGACCTTAAGTCATCCAACCACCTTAGCCTCCCAAAGTGCTGGGATTAGAGGCCTGAGCCACTGTGCCTGGCCAAGCTTTCATTATTTTTTTATGGCTGCATAGTATTTCACGGTACCATGTTTTAAAAATCCAATCTACTGTTGATAGGCACCTAGGTTGATTCCATGTCTTTGCTATTGTAGATAATGCTAACAAGAACATATGAGTGCCTGTGTCTTTTTGGTAGAACGATTTATTTTTCTTCGGATGTATACCCGGTGATGCAATTGCTGGGTTGAATGGTATTAATAGGTTCGTTTTAAGTTCTTTGAGAAATCTTCAAACTGCTTTCCACAGTGGCTGAACTAATTTATATTCCCACCAATGGTGTATAAGCATTCCCTTTTCTCTGCAGCCTCACCAGCACCTGTTGTTTTTTGACATTTTAATAATAGTCATTCTGACTGGTATGAGATAGTACCTCCTTGTGATTTTGATTTTCATTTCTCTGATAATTAGTGATGCTGAGCTTTTTAAAATTTGTTTGTTGGCCCCTGTGTGTCTTCTTTTGAGAAGTGTCTGTTCATGTATCTTTACCCAGTTTTCAGTGAGGTTGTTTTTTGCTTGTTGAATTGTTGAAGTTCCTTATAGATTCTGGCAGGAAGTGTATCTGTCCCAGAATTCCTAGTAAATACATCCTAGTCTTTTATTGGCCTTGACAAGGTTACATGTCAATCCCTCAACAAACCATGGTTGCCTGGGTAAAAGGATGTAAGAATTCTTTTAAACCAATCTAGGCCTACCCTTAAAGCTCAGAGTGAATCCCACCCAAACCAGTGACAAACAATAGGTGAGCTGGCCTCTCAAAGGAAATTTGGGAAAGTACTCCCAGAAGCAGAGGAACGGATGTTTGGTGACAAAGGACATTAGGTGAACAGAGAGGATGGGGAGGGCATTCTAGTAATAGATAAGCAGACAGAAAAAGTGTGAAGTGAGCATGTTTATGAGAATGTAAAGAAAGACATGCAGTGGAATGTAAAGAAAGACACTCTTGTTATAATACAGGACTCTTTTCCATGCAGCGAGCGAAACTTCTGATTTTTTTTTTTTCTCTTTTAAAGAAAACATATTTTGCTCTTATCCTAAAAAATGTGCTTCAGAGCCACAGTCTCTGGGATCACAATCATTTCTCACCCTCAAGTTACTGCACTGAGACTCTCCTTTTACCACTCCATGGAAATGGTCTCTGATTCCCAGTCAAGGCATCCCAGAGGTTAAGAAAGGTTCAAGCACGGGAGCCTTAGTCAAGGGGGTGCAGGAGCAGTAGGTCTTCTAAAACAGTTCTTCCCAAGTGGCATCTTTCTTTTTATTTTCTTTCAAGTGGCATTTTTAGATGAAAGTTCTTGGTAGAAGCAGTGTGAAAAGAGAGCCAGTATTTTCATCATGTTTGCAACGGTGGGGAGGCGGGCGGTGGGGCCTTTTAAATGAACTGACTGCCCCATCAACTAATGGTACAGTTCCAATAACTCCTAGGCTTGTCTCCAGACTTCTACCGTCTGAGGGTAGAACCTGGCTAAGTTCTGAGAATGTTTTCACCTGCTGAGGATGTAAGTATATTAAAAAATTAAGGAATAGCAAGATAGGTTACAGAAATTGTAGGGTATTTTATATATTTTCATTTAACAAATCAATATTTTTCACACACTCACAAATATGCATGTGTGATGAGGTAGCTAAGACCCTGCTTTCACTGCGCCCATCTCAACCCCCTTTCAAAACTTTCCTGCCTTGACTTTGGTATCTGATGTTGCACATTCTCCTTGTTCACTCCTTCACTCTCTCTTTTCTTTGCCCTTCTTGGTCTCATTTATTGATTTCCTGCCTACTCCGTGTCAAGCACTGTGCTGGGGATGTCAGTAGTGAAACAGACATATCCCTGTTCTTCTGGGCCAATTTCCATAGTATTCAAGACTTTTAGTACATTACAGCTTAGTTCATTTCACCTTTTCAGCCTTGCTTTCTCTGAGAGGAAAAAACAAAAATTTCCCCTATTCTGTACTCACAACACAAAGTACTTCCGTGTCCCCTGGTCACCAAAATGTGTGGGGATTTCTTCCTACCAGCAGCCAATCAACTAACTCTACAGAGGACATCAGCTTGGTCGTCTTTAATTCAATTCAGTTCCAACACTGTATACCTGGATACAGCATCAGATCCCCCGGGGTTAAAGACTGGGTTCCTCGAGACTGCCCCCACTTCACATCAGTCACAAGCCCCAGGTTGTTTTACTTGTGTTTTTGACCAACCAGCTAGGACCTGGAGTTCCTCAGGTTCAATTAATTTGCTAGAGCAGTTTGTAGAACTCAATGAAACACTTTATTTACACTTATGTGATTTATTATAAAAGATGTTATAGAGGATACAAGTGAAGAGAGGGTATAGAACAAGGCATGCAGGAAAGTCTCATGTTCTCCCTGCAGGCACCACCCTCCAGGAACCTCCATGTGTTCAGCTATTCAGAAGCTCCCTAAACCCAGTTCATTTGGGTTTTTATGCAAGCTTCATTACTTAGGCACGATTGATCAAACTGTGGACCATTGGTGATCAACTCAATAGAGGTTGTGGAGTGGGGCTGAAAGTCTCAACCCTCTAATCATGCCTTGATCTTACCAGTGATCAGCCCACTTCTGGAAGCTACCTAGCGGAGGCCAGTCGTCAGTCAATTCATTAGCAGATAAAAAGATACTTAGCACTTTGAGGAAGCCAAAGATTTTAAGATTTGTATACCAGGAAACATAGAACAAATATATATTTCATATTATCACACTTTCTTCTGTGGTTCCATTCCTCTGGCCTTAAGTTTCATCAATAACAAACTGCACACAGTGTTCTGAGCACACCATGATGTTTTTTGCCTCCACTACCCTTCGTTGCTTCAAGCTTGGTCCACTTAATAATCTCCTGTTTGGCTGGGCGTGGTGGCTCATGCCTGTAATCCCAGCACTTTGGGAGGCCAAGGTGGGCAGATCATGAGGTCAGGAGTTCGAGACAGGCCTGGCCAATATGGTGAAATCCAGTCTCTACTAAGAATATGAAAATAAGCTAGGCGTGGCAGCATGCACCTGTAGTCCCAGCTATCTGGGAGGCTGAGGCAGGAGAATCGCTTGAACCCGGCAGGCGGAGGTTGCAGTGAGCCAAGATTGTGCCACCACACTCCAGCCTGGGTGACAGAGGAAGATTCTGTCTCAAAAAAAACAAAAAAACCACTCCAGACAATTCTTCCTTATTCTGTGCTACTTTTATACCTTGTACATAT
Organism: Macaca thibetana thibetana; assembly: GCF_024542745.1. NCBI lineage: Eukaryota > Metazoa > Chordata > Mammalia > Primates > Cercopithecidae > Macaca > Macaca thibetana. The sequence goes on along the minus strand of NC_065579.1, from coordinate 75,537,214 downwards.
TCTTTTGTACACACCACACCCTAATATAATGAACTCTGTGCTCTCAGTGATCTCTCTCACAACACTGTGCTTTCCAACAGCAGAGAACAGCTCTGCATTCACAGGCCCTAACACAGAGCCTATTCTATCATAAATGAAGAATGGAATTGAAATACTTGTAGGCCGGGCGCGGTGGCTCACGCCTGTAATCCCAGCACTTTGGGAGGCCGAGACGGGCGGATCACGAGGTCAGGAGATCAAGACCATCCTGGCTAACACGGTGAAACCCCGTCTCTACTAAAAAATACAAAAAACTAGCCGGGCGAGGTGGCAGGCGCCTGTAGTCCCAGCTACTCGGGAGGCTGAGGCAGGAGAATGGCGTAAACTTGGGCGGCGGAGCTTGCAGTGAGCTGAGATCCGGCCACTGCACTCCAGCTTGGGCGACAGAGCGAGACTCCGTCTCAAAAAAAAAAAAAAAAAAGAAAGAAAAAAAAAGAAATACTTGTATAGCATGGCTAACAGTAACCTTTGCATAATATTCTTATTCTAATTTTGTTTACTTGCTAAAATTCATGAACAAAAGGACTAACGCCTTTTTATCATCTTAAATCATTAAAGACATAAAAATGATTGAACTAGTGTATATCCAAATAATTCTTACTTATCCATTTGACATTGTGTATATTTCACTTTAAAAGATAAAATTTAAATTAAAAATAGAAAGTTACATAAGCAACTGAGGGACATGCTATTTATAATTGTTAAGTATGATTTGAAGTCATATCAAGAGTTAATCTTAGACTGGGCACGGTGGCTCATGCCTGTAATCCCAGCACTTTGGGAGGCTGAGGTGGGTGGATCACGACGTCAGGAATTCAAGACCAGCCTGGCCAACATGGTGAAACCCTGTCTCTACTAAATATACAAAAATTAGCTGGGCATGATGGTGTATGCCTATAATCCCAGCTACTTGGGAGGCTGAGGCAGGAGAATCGCTTGAGCCTGGGAGGCTGAAGTTGTAGTGAGCTGAGATCATGACACTGCACTCCAGCCTGGGTGACAGAGCGAGACTCTGTCTCAAAAAAAAATTAGACAGGAGTGGTGGCAGGTACCTGTAGTCCCAGCTGCTCAGGAGGCTGAGGCAGGAGAATTGCTCAAACCTGGGAGATGGAGGCTGCAGTGACCCAACAGCCAAGATCACGCCACTGCACTCCAGCCTGGGTGAGAGTGAGACTCCATTTCAAAAACAAACAAACAAACAAACAAACAAAAAACATAAAAGACGTAATTCTATATTTTCTCAGCTCTTTATTAATATTGTTGTTAAACTGTTGAACTTCTTTTTCTATATAAATATACATCCCTTAAAATGTAAGTAACCTAGAGAAGCGTAACGCATTGGAAAGCAAAACTATAAAACTATAGTGAGAACATTTGTGTGCCTAAAAGTAAATTAATAGCTGCACTAGAAATATTCTGAATAGAATAAGAGAACTAGCGTTGGAGTTCTGCCGGATAAAAGAGCAAAAGAGCATGGAAAAGGGTATGAAAAACAAGTCTTACCTAATTCCTGGTTTTGCCCAAGGCATCCCTTGTTTTCAGCTTATTAGAGTTTCTTTTTCTCAGTGAATGAGTTGTGTTCACTTGGTCCAAGCCACATAAGACACTGTAATGTCAACATACCTGAGGAACAAGAGACCTATCTTCTCTGTCCCTCTCTTTCTTGCAACAAATATTTATTGAATGCCTGCCTTGTGCCAGACACTCTGGTAGGTGCTGGACATACAATGATAAAACAAATATGCTCACCCTTGTGGAGCTTACATATAACAGAAAAGAAATTTGTGCTGGAAGCTTAAAAAATACACAGTGACTTTGAAAGATTTGGTCCCAGAAAAAGCAAACTTTTCCCTGTATTCTACTCACAACGCAAAATACTTCTGTGTCCTCTGGTCACCAAAATGTGTGAGGATTTCTTCCCATCAGCAACCAATCCACTCTACAGCAGACTTTTGCTTGGTGCCCTTTAATTCAATTCAATTTCCATACTATCTGTCTGGATATAGCAGCAGACCCCACAGGTCAAGGATCAGTCCCACAGGCCTGCCCTCACTTCACATTAGTCACAAACCCCAGGTAGTTTTACCTGTTTCAGGTCAACCAGCCATAAATATATACTTCACTAATAATATTGTGTTGATCACATCTTGAAATGATAATTTTTTAATATATTGGGTTAAGTGAATTATTACAATACACAAACACACATCTTTAACGTCATACATTCAAACAGAACAGAAGCATGTGAAATGTATGTAAAGTTTTCTTTATCCTACCTAAACTTTCATATCTTTTCCTCAAAAGTAACCATATTAATTTTTTGTGTGCAAGCTTCCGGAAATTTTCTTTGTCTGTACAAAAATATAGATGTAATCCATTTATTACATGAATAGAATCATATTATGTTAATTCTTAGACTTCAAATGACTTTAATTTCTCAATCCATCCCAAAGCAATATTATTCCCACACCTAAGCCAATCAACTCTTTTTCTTTCCTGATGTCACACGCAAAGCCAAATCTATTTTCTTTTCTTTTCTTCTTTTTATTTTTGAGGCGGAGTCTTGCTCTGCCGCCCAGGCCGGAGTGCAGTGGCGTGATCTCGGCTCACAGCAACCTCTGCCTCCCGGGTTCACACCGTTCTCCTGCCTCAGCCTTCCGAGTAGCTGGGATTACAGGCGCCCGCCACCACGCCAGGGTAATTTTTTGTATTTTTAGCAGGGACAGGGTTTCACCGTGTTAACCAGGATGGTCTCGATTTCTTGACCTCGTGATCCGCCCTCCTCGGCCTCCCAAAGTGTTGGGATTACAGGCTTGAGCCACCATGCCCGGCCTTTTTAACTTTTTTTTTTTTTTTAATACAAAGTCTCTGTCACCGGGCTGTAGTGCAGTGGTGCCGATCTCGGCTCATGGCAACCTCCGCCTCCAAGGTTCAAGCGATTCCCCTGCCTCAGCCTCCCGAGTAGCTGGCATTACAGGCGCCTGCCACTATGCCCAGCTAATTTTTTTGTATTTTCAGTAGAGATGGGGTTTCACCATGTTGGCCAGGTTGGTCTTGAACTCCCGACCTCGTGATTCTCCCACCTTGGCCTCCCAAAGTGTTGGGATTACAGGCATGAGCCACTGTGCCCGGCCAAATCTATTTTCTTAAAGCATTTGCATCAGTTTGATCTCTTCTGTGTCTTATCCATCTGTATTTAACTTGACCTGGTCTATGATGCTTTATAGGCTGGTAAAAAATGCAATAGAGAACATTTTGCCTAAATTAGCTGAAAAATTGATTCAATTCTTAGTTGTTTACTAGAGGAGTCTTAGTTTTTGTCTCCTATATATTCATACTTCAGTTTAACCCCTTTCTCCGTCCACTGCAAATTAACACCTGAACTTTTGTAATATAATTTTCGCTTTTTTAATATTAGAAGTTTATTCCAAACTATATTTTCTTAAATTCTATAAACCTTTTACTGGGTATATTCTTTTAAACCAGATCATTGCCATTGCCATATGTGAGCTCAGAAGTGATTTCCATTTTGCATTTATTCTGTAATTTTTTCTTTAATTTCTTTTGCATCTATTAAAAATATTTTGGCAGATGCGTAGTAGTGGGCTAATTTTACCCAGAGTAAACAAATCCTTACATTGGGCAATTGAGACTTCTTCCACCATCCCCACACCATACTGCCTAGAATTTCACCAATAAACACTCACTACTTTGGGCTAAGTATTGCCTCTTCCTGCTGTTTTTCTTTCTTTAAGTCTAGGTAACCTAGGGAAGTGTAGCACATTGGGAAGCACGACTACAGTCAGAACATTCAGATGACTTCAATTAATAGCTGCACCAGAAATATTCTGAATAGAATAAGAGAACTAGAGTTGGAGTTTTGCCTGATGAAAAGGGCATAGGAGGGGGTATGAAAAACAAGCCTTACCTAATTCCTGGTTTTGCCCAAGGCCTCCCTTGTTTTTAGCTTTTTAAGGTTTTTTTTTTTTTTTTTTTTTCCTCAGTGAAGTGAGTTGTGTCCACTTGGTAGAGGCCAGGTAAGACACTGTAATGGCAACATATCTGAGGAACAAGAGACCTGTCTTCTCACTCTCTTTCTTGCAACAAGTATTTATTGAATGCCTACTTCGTGCCTGGCACTCTTCTAGGTACTGGGCATACAACAATAAAACAAATATTCTCACCCTTGTGAAACTTACATTATTGCAGAGAAGAGATATAATAAATAAACATAATAATAAGTAAATGAGATACTATATTAGTAGGTGATATGTTCCAAAAGAAAAAGAAAAAGAGAAGAGGTTCAGAGAAATTGCACGTCACTGAGGTGTAAATGGGCAGTTTGCAATTGTGAACAAGGTTCCTATAGATTCATTGAGAAGGGGTCTTTTGAACAGAAGAGGTGCCGTAACCATAAGAATAACCATATTCTTATTCTAAGCATAAGAATAACCATATTCTTATTCTAAGCATAAGAATAACCAAGAGCAGAGGAGAGAGCCAATGAAAGACCACAAAGTGGGAGTGTGCCTGCCTCATTCAAGGAATAGCAAGGAGATCCACTGAATAGCAAGGAGATCACTGTATTTAGAGTGCAGTGAGCAAAAGGTAGAGTAGTAGAAGCTACAGCCAGAGGAAATGGGAGGCCAGCTGATGAAAAGTTGTGTAGGCAGCGCCAGAGCGTAACAGGGAGCTATTGCAGGCTTTGCTGCAGAGCCTGAGAATGACATGATTTAAAACAGTCACACTGAATACTGCTTAAGAATAGCCTGTTAGGGGCAAGAGCAGACACAGGGAAATGATCACAGTAATCTAAGAGAAAGATGATGGTGGCTGGGCACGGTGGCTGAAGCCTGTAATCCCAGCACTTTGGGAGGCCAAGGTGGGCGGATCACGAGGTCAGGAGTTCAAGACCAGCCTGGCCAATATGGTGAAACCCCGTCTCTACTAAAAATAGAATTTAAAAAAAAAAAAAATTAGCCGGGCATGATGGCATGTGCCTATAGTCTCAGCTACTCAGGAGGCTGAGTCCGAAGAATCGCTTGAACCCAGGAGGTGGAGGTTGCAGTGAACTGAGATTGCTCCACTGCACTCTAGCCTGGGTGACAGAGTAAGACTCAGTCTCAAAACAAAAACAAAATCAAAAACAAAAAAAAATGATGCTGCCTTGGACAACTGTGGTACATCTGTGGAGGTGGTAGGAAGTGATAGGATTCTATATCCATTTTGAAGGTAGTGCAAATTAGATTTGTTGACATCTGGCTATGAGGGTGAGTAAAAAGGAAGCCAGGATGATTCTAGTGCCCCAGCAACTACACAGATAGTGTTTCCATGATTCAAGACAAGGAAGGCCGTGAGGGGAGCAGGATTGCGGGGACATCACGAGTTCAGTTTTGGACAACAGATTCACATGCTGATTGTGAGATATCTATTAGACACGATGAGTATTTCTGAATCTAATTTGTCTGATCTGAAGGAAGCCACTTAACTTTGCTAGGCTTCAACTGTCAAATGAGAAATTTATACTAGAAGTACTTCAAGGTCCCTCTAACATTTTTTGATTCCAAGTTTTTTACTTAGCTAGGATGTTTTGGGGCTAATTTACATGATTGCTTGTGGATGCTGTCACAGATTGAATCTGATTTTTATAATTTTAAATAGGGTGGTGAGGGTAGGCCTCATTGAAAAGGTGATTTTTAAACAAAGGAGATAAAGTTAGCCTGAGGGTCTCTAAGAAAGAGCATTACGGGCAGAGAAAAGTGCCATGCAAGGGTCCTGAGATGAAAGTGGCCTGTTCAAGCAGTAGCCCAATTTGATAAGTAAGTATGGGTTAAAATATAAGGCACACGTACAACAAATAAAACCCATAAAAAGACCAAAACGTTTTTAATGAAGAGAAAAAATAGGCATTAAAAATCTGTAAAGGATTCAAAAGCTAGTGGAATATCAAATAGCTAGTAAAAAAAAATTGATGATTCAAACATAAATGAATAAGAAACATAAGAAATACTTTTTCCCTTACAGTGCTGTGAACAAAAATTCAGATTAAATTCTTGGCAATTATATTTTAGCTTTTTAACCCTTTCCTCTTCCTCAAAAAAAGGTCTGGATTTTGATATTTAAGAACTGCAGTTTTCATAAACAATCTTAACTTTGGCAATAACATAATTTTTTTTTTTTTTTTTTGAGATGGAGTCTCGCTCTGTGGCCCAGGCTGGAGTGCAGTGGCACGATCTCAGCTCACTGCAAGCTCCGCCTCCCGGGTTCACGACATTCTCCTGCCTCAGCCTCCCGAGTAGCTGAGACTACAGGCACCCGCCACCACGGCCGGCTAATTTTTTTGTATTTTTGGTAGAGATGGGGTTTCACCGTGTTAGCCAGGATGGTCTTGGTCTCCTGACCTCGTGATCTGCCCTCCTTGGCCTCCCAAAGTGCTTGGACTACAGGCATGAGCCACCACGCCCGGCCCATAATTTGGTTTTTAAAGAAATAAACTGAATCAACAAATGGGGTAGCTACTAGAAATAATACTAATCAATCATAAAATAATGAATTTTTCAATTGTATGAACTCCTTTTTGATATAGTTAGGAGTTAAAAAATTAAATGAAAGCAGGGAAGATTTATTATTTTCCACGATTCTTACATTTCCTAAGATTTGGGGTGGGCCAAGTTATCTTCCTTTTTTCTGCTCCCCTAATTAAAATCTGTTGATGTCTAATATAAAGCCAGAAAAATTGGGATAGATACTCCATTTACTTAGATGAGACGTGAGAGCCTTCCTAGCTTCCTGGTGCTGGAATAATTACAATGTTAAGTGGGAAAGAACAGAGAGGAGATTGGGCTGGGCTGAGTGGTGGTGAATGCCATATAGGGAATGCAAGTTGAAGACAGTAATGGATCCAGGAAGGTAGATTTGAAGCCTCTGATCATGGCCCTAGATAATAATAATAACAGAAAACTCTTACAGAGTGCTTACTGTGTAGTGGACTACATTTCACATTTTGGTAACACCATCTGTCTTTCACTCTGACAAGTAAAATACATAGCAACGGGTCAAAATAGTTTTAGGTTGAAAATATATTCTGCTGCCTTCCACTTTCTACTGTTTCCAACAAGAGAATTTCACTGCCAGTTTTATTTTATTTTATTTTTATTACAAATAACTTATTCTATCTGGGAGCTTGTAAGATTTTTCTCTTTATCTTTGGGTAAATAATAACAGGAATTATTAAGAGAGCTTACTATGAGCCAGGAAATATTAAAAGATTTGACATATATTAATACATTTAATCATCACAGCAACGCTTTCCTGTTTCACAAGTGAGAAAACTGAGGAAAAGAAGTTGAGTAACCTGTTCAAGTTAAATAGTCTTCAGTGGAGATTAGGATAGCTGGTGAAAGGAAGAGACCACAGGGGATGAAACAAACATGTACAAGTGGTTTTAAAGACATTGTGCTTCAGAGAACGCCAGAAATTTGAACAGAGAAATTGTATCAAGGGTGATGGAACTGCCTGAATACTAGTACCCTGATGTGTGTAGCAAAGGAGGGAATTAGTTAAAAGAAATTCTCTGGGCCCAAAGCAAGAAGACCATCCTGGGTTAGATCCTATCTCTTCTCTCCTAAAACTTACTTAGGAGGATGCAAAATCTTCCCCATGGCTTCTGTGGCGTTGCATGTGGACCTCTGTAAGCAATTGTATGTTTTGTTTGTTTTGTTTTGGTTGCCCAGCCCTTTGAATACTTTCCCTGTGTTTAGGGAATTCACAGCTCTTCCAGATCTTGCCTTCCTGCACAAGCCACAGAGCCTTTCCAGCCTTTTTTTTTTTTTTTTTTTTTTTTTTTTTTTTTTGAGACCGAGTTTTGCTCTTATGTCGTCAGGCTGGAGTGCAATGGTGCATTCTCGGCTCACTGCAACCTCCACCTCCCGGGTTCAACAGCCTCCGGAGTAGCTGGGATTACAGAAGCTTGCCACCACGCCCAGCTAATTTTTGTATTTTTAGTAGAGACGGGGTTTCGCCATGTTGGCCAGGCTGGTCTCGAACTTCTGATCTCAGGTGATCCACTAGCCTAGGTCTCCCAAAGTGCTGGGATTACAGGCATGAGCCAACACACTCGGCCTCCAGCCCTACTTTTATCAAGAGTGTAAACTACACCAAATATGAATGGCTAAAGAGCTGGCAATGTTTAACTGGAGGTGAGGAGGCTTTGCTGGAGGGGGTGGGTGAAGGACACCATTGATAGAGATCTCTCCAAATATTTGGAGAGCCTGCAAATGAAAGAAGGCTGTGACTTGAGAGTAGAAGTTGGGCAGAAAGATTAGTTAGGGAAGAAAGAGAGAGAGACAGATGGTCAAGCTGGGTGGAGGGAACAATTCCAACCACATTCTCCAAAACGATTGCCTTTGCAAAAAAAAAAAAAAAATCAACTTTATTGAGGTATAGTTTACACACAATAAAAATGCACCTTTTTGTTTTGAAACGGAGTTTCGCTCTTGTCACCCAGGCTGGAGTGCAATGGCGTGATCTTGGCTCACTGTAACCTCTGCCTTATGGGTTCAAGTGATTCCCCTGCCTCAGCGTCCCGAGTAGCTGGGATTACAAGCATGTGCCACCACACCCGGCTAATCTTTTTTTTTTTTATTTTTTTGAGACAGTGTCTCTCTCTGTCACCAGGCTGGAGTGCAGTGGCATGATCTTGGCTCACTGCAGCCTCCGACTCCTGGGTTCAAGTGATTCTCCTGCCTCAGCCTCCCTAGTAGCTGGGACTACATGCGCCACCACTCCTGGCTAATTTTTGTATTTTAGTGTTTCCTCATGTTGGCCAGGATGGTCTCGAACTCCTGACCTCAGGTGATCTGCTCACCTTGGCCTTCCAAAATGCTGGGATTACAGGCATGAGCCACTGCACCCGTCCAAAAATGCACCTATTTTAAGCATACATTTTCAAGAATTTTGACAAATGAATACACCTACATAACTGTTCCAAGATACAACAAACACATTACCATCACCCCGATGTTTCCTTTTGCTCCATTCCAGTAACCCACTCCTATCCCCAGTCAGAGGCAACCACTAATCTGATTTTGGTCATTCTAGATTACTTTTGCCTTTTCTAAAATTTCTTGTAAATGTATTCAGACATTTTGTGTCTGGCTCCTTTCACTCTGCGTGTTTTAGAGATTCATCATTGTTATAGCATGTATCCGTTACTCATTTCTATTCATTGCTCAGTTATAGTCCATTGACTACATATATGTTTTTTTTTTTTTTACCCACTCATTTGTTGATGGACACAGCCTTTTTCCAAATTTTATCTTGCAGCTGCTATGACCATTCATGTACAAATGTTTTTGAGGACATCAATTTTCATTTCTTTTGGGTAAATACTTATGAGTGACTTTGCTAGATTACATAATAAGTGCATAGTTAACTTTTTTTTTTTTTTTTTTTTTTTTTTTGTAGACAGAGGGTCCTACTGTTGCCCAGGCTGGAGTACAGTGGCACAATCTCGGCTCACTGCAACCTCCACCTAGTGGGTTCAAGTGATTCTCCTGCCTCAGCCTCCCAAGTAGCTGGGATTACAGGTGCAAGCCACCACGCCCGGCTAACTTTTTTGTATTTTTAGTAGAGTTGGGGTTTCACTCTGTTGGCCAGGCTGGTCTTGAACTCCTGACCCCAAGTGATCTGCCCGCTTCGGCCTCCCAAAGTGCTGGGATTACAGGCATGAGCCACTGCGCCCAGCAGTATATTTAATTTTTTAAGAAACTGCAAAGCTCTTTCCAAAATGGGTGTGCTGGTTTACATCTTCACCAGCAATGTATGAGATTTCCAGTTGCTCCACACCTTTGCCAACATTTAGTATTGTCTTTTAAAATTATAGTCCTTCTCATAGGTATATAGTGGTATATCATCATGGTTTTAACTTGCACTTGCCTAATGACTAATGGTTTTGGATAGTCAGAATTTTTTCTTAAACTTATTTGTTATTCATATAGCTTATTTATTGAAGTGTCAGTTGAAATTTTATGCCTTTTCATGAGTGGTTTGTCTTCTTAATAAGTCGTGACAGTTCTATTTTCTGCATAGAAGTTCTTTACCAGGGTGATGTTTTTCAACTACTTTCTCTAAAATCCATGGTTTGAATTTTATTTTCTTAATGATAATGATATAATTTTAAGATAAAAAGATTTTAATTTTGATGAAACTTAATTTATCAAATGTTTTCTTTTATGGTTCATGCTTTTTTCATTCTATCTAAACACTATCTTTGCCTAATTAAAGGTAACAAAGATTTTCTTGTAGAAGTCTCATTACTTTAGCTCCTATACTTAGACCTAGATCTACTTGGAGCTAAATTTTAAATATGGTGTAAAGTAAGGGTCAAGATTCATATTTTTGCAAAATGGAAATCTAATTGTTCCATCATGATTTGTCAAAAGTACAGTTATTTTATTACTGCATTATCTTGGATCAGATGATAGATTATTTGCAATCCTACCTCTGGACTCATTATTTTGTTCCCTTGATTTCTGTGTCTTTATACTGGCACATCATCTTGATTAATGTAGCTTCATAGTAAATGTTGAAAATGGATAATGTGGCCGGGCGCGGTGGCTCAAGCCTGTAATCCCAGCACTTTGGGAGACCAAGACGGGCGGATCACAAGGTCAGGAGATCGTAGACCATCCTGGCTAACACAGTGAAACCCCGTCTCTACTAAAAAGTACAAAAACCTAGCCGGGCGAGGTGGCAGGCGCCTGTAGTCCCAGCTACTTGGGAGGCTGAGGCAGGAGAATGGCGTGAACCCGGGAGGCGGAGCTTGCAGTGAGCTGAGTTCGCGCCACTGCACTGTAGCCTGGGCGACAGAGCGAGACTCTATCTCAAAAAAAAAAAAGAAAAGAAAATCGATAATGTGTCTCCCAACTTTGTTTTTCTTTCTCAATATAGTTTTTCTATTTTAGATCTTTTGCATTTCCATATAAATTTTATAATCAGCTTGTCAACTTCAAAACAAAAAGTCTTCTGTGGTTTTGATTGGCATTACATTGAATCTATAGGTTAATTTGGGGAAAATTGACATCATAATATTGATAAACAATTGAACATAGTATGTCTCTCTGATTATAAAGGTTTAATTTTTTTTTTTTGAGACAGACTCTCACTCTGTCCCCCAGGCCGGAGTGCAGTAGCACGATCTCGGCTCACTGCAACCTCCACCTCCTGGGTTCAAGAAATTCTCCTGCCTCAGCCTCCTGAGTAGCTGGGATTATAGGCACGTGTCACCATGCTCAACTAATTTTTATATTTTTAGTAGAGACGGGGTTTAACCGTATTGGCCAAGCTGGTCTCTAACTCCTGACCTCAGGTGATCCACCTGCTTCGGCCTCCCAAAGTGCTGGGATTATAGGCATGAGCCACTGAGCCTGGCCCTCTTTAATTTTTTAATAGTTTTTTGTAGTTTTCTTTTTCATGAGATGCAGTCTTGCTCTGTTGCCCAGGCTGGAGTGCAGTGGCATGATCTCAGCTCACTGCAACCTCTGGCTCTCAGGTTCAAGCGATTCTCCTTGAATCTCAGCCTTCTGAGTAGCTGGGACTACAGGCACACAGCACCATGGCCAGCCAATTTTTGTATTTTCAATAGAGATGGGGTTTCACTGTGTTGGCCAGGCTGACCTTGAACTGACCTCAACTGATCCACCTGCCTCGGCCTCCCAAAGTTCTGGGATTACAGGCATGAGCCACTGCATCTGGCCTAATAGTCTTTTGTAGTTTTCAATGTACAGGTCTAGTACACTTTTGTTCAAATTATCCTCAAATATATTACGTTTCTTATGCTGTAGTCAGTGGTATTTTAAAACTTCAATTTCTAATTGTTTGTTAATAGTATTGTAGTTGATCTTTAGTATATCGACATTGTTTCCAGTAAACTTGCTAACCTCACTTATTAGTTAATGTTGTTTTTGAAGATTTCTTAACACTCCCAGCTATATGATTATGTTCTCTGTGAATAAACACAGCTTTAATTTTTCCTTTGCAATGTTTTCCTTTTGTTTCTTTTTCTTTCTTTCTTTCTTTTTTTTTTTTTTTTTTTTTTTTTTGCCTTAAATGACTCACTAGGACCTCCAGAGTGATGTTGAATAGAAATGAAAGGAGAAGCCATCCTTGCTTTTTACTCAGTCTTAAGGGAAAAGCATGTAATCTTTCATCATTTTAATGTTAGCCATAGGGTTTTACAGATGCTTATTTGTAAAAAGAAAAACAAAAACAGTTTTTGATGTCATTGATTTCCTCTTTCATTTGTTTCTACTATTAGCTTTATCACTGCTTTCTTTCTGTTTACTTTGGGTTTTATTACTTCTCTGTGTAGTTTCTTCAAGTACATTCTTAGATTATTTGAGCATTTAATGTTACAAATTGGCCAGGCTCAGTAGCTCATGTCTATAATTCTTGTGCTTTGAGAGGCTGAGGAAGGAGGATTCCTTGAATTTAGGAGTTCAAAACCAGTCTGGGCAACATGACAAAACCGTCTCCACAAAAAAAAAAAAAAAAAAAAAGAAAAAGAAAGAAAGAAAAATTAGCTAGGAGTGGTGGCACACACCTGTAGTCCCAGCTACTTGGGAGGCTGAGGTAGGAGGATCACCTGAATCTGGGATGTTGAGGCTGCAGTGAGCTGTGTCAGTGCCATTGCACTCCAGCCTAGGTGACAGAGTGAGATCCTGTCTTAAAAAAAAAAAGTTAAAAATTTCCCTCAGCATCCTGCTTTAGGTGTCCTCTACACATTTTGATATGTTGTGTTTTCATTTTTATTCAGTTTAAAATATATTGTAATTTTCTTTGTTTGTATTTATTTATTTTTTCCTGTAGGTTATTGGGGTACAGGTGGTATTTGGTTACATGAGTAAGTTCTTTAGTGGTGAATTGTGAGATTTTGGTGCACCCATCACCCAAGTAGCATTCAATGCACCCCATTTGTAGTCTTTTATCCCTCACCCCGCTCCCAGCCTTCCCCCCAAATCCCCAAAGTCCACTGTATCATTCTTATGCCTTTGCATCCTCATAGCTTAGCTCCCACATATCAGTGAGAATATAAAATGTTTGTTTTCCATTCCAGAGTTACTTCACTTAGAATAGTAGTCTCCAATCTCATCCAGCTTGCTGCAAATGCTGTTAATGCATTCCTTTTTTATGGCTGAATAGTATTCCATCATATATATATATACACCACAGTTTCTTTGTCTACTTGATTGATGGGCACTTGGGTTGGTCCCACTCTAATTACCTTTGTGTTTTTTTCTTTGAGTCATTTGGAAATGTATTGTTTATTGTTTAATTTCTAAATATTGGGCGAGTTTCCAGAAATATTTTTCTTGTTGACTTCAAATTTAATTGTGTTTGGGTTTAGAATATATAGTGTATGTTTTCAATGCCTTTAAACTTACTGAGACTTCTTTTAAGACAGAACATTATCTATCTTTGTGAATGTTCTATCAGCATTTAAAAAGAATATGTATTTTATTGTTGTTAGTGGAATGTTAAACGTGATATTAGTGTTGTTCAAATTGTGAGTGTTGCAGTGCTGTCTGCTTATTCTGTCAAACAATGAAAGAGGAGTTTTGAGCACTATAATTATAGATTTGTCCTTTTTTCCCTTTCACCTAATTAATTTTTACTTCATGTGTTTTGAATCTCTATTTTTAAGTGCATGAATATTTAGGGTTGTTATGTCTTCCTCAATAATTAACCCTCTAATAATTATGAAATGTACTTTTTAGTCTCTGTTAACATTCACTGTTTTGAATTCTAATTCGTCTAATATAAATAGAGTCATTTCAACTATTTTTTATTAGTTAGGATACTATATTGTTTTTTAAAACAATTCTATTCAAAATTATCTATGTCTTTCTATTTAAAATGGGTTTACTGTAGGTGGCATATTGTTGGGTCTTGCTTTTAAAATTTTTTTATTGTGGTAAAATATATATACTATAAAATTTGCCATTTTCACCATTTTAAGTGTACAATTTAGTAGCAATAACTTCATTCACATTGTTGTGTAATCATCACCACTATTCATTTCCAGAACTTTTTCACCATCCTGAACTGAAACTCTTTACCTATTAAGCAATAACTCCTCCTCACTCTCTCCAACCCTCAGCCCCAGTAACCTCTATTCTACTTTCTGTCTCTATGATTTTGCCTCTTCTAGGTATCTCATATACCGGGAATATTTGTCCTTTTGTGTCTGGCTTATCTCACTTAACATAATGTTTTCAAGGATCATTCGCTGGGTATGGTGACTCAAGCCTGTAATCCCAGCACTTTGGGAGGCCAAGGAGGGCAGATCACCTGAGTTTAGGAGTTCGAGACCAGCCTGGCCAACATGGCAAAATCCCACCTCTACTAAAAATACAAAAATTAGCTGGGCGTGGTGGCAGGCACCTGTAATCCCAGCTACTCGGAAGGCTGAGACAGGAGACTCACTTGAACCGAGGAGGCGGAGGTTGCAGTGAGCCGAGATCACGCCACTGCACTCTAGGCTGGGTGACAGAGTGAGACTCTGTCTCAAAAAAAAAAAAAAAAAAAAAAAAAAAAAAAAAAAGCTGCTCATCCAGGTCATAGTAAGTATCAGAATTTCTTTCCTTTTTATAGTTAAATAATATTCCATGGTATATATAATATATAAATATATATAATATTATATACATACATATGTATAAAAAAATTTTTTTTTTAAATGGATTGGATTGTTTTGGTCAGCCAAACCCACAGTAGAGTTACTTAAAAGTGGTAGCAGGAAAGTTTCCACAAGTGAGTGTCCCAAATTGGCCAGTTAAAATTTCAAAGAAAGAAGCATTAAATGCCAGAGAGTAACCAGTCCAAAACATTTATTAGGGGAACTTACCTTGGAAGGAAGCTATAGCATATATTTTGTTTTGTTTTGTTTTGTTTTAAGACTGAGTTTTGCTCTTGTTGCCCAGGCTGGAGTGCAGTGGTGTAATCTCAGGTCACCGCAACCTCTGGTCACCGCAACCACCACTTCCTTGGTTCAAGCAATTCTCCTGCCTCAGCCTCCCGAGTAGCTGGGATTACAGGCATGCGCCAACCCGCCCAGTTAATTTTGTGTTTTTAGTAGAGATGGGGTTTCTCCATGGTGGTCAGGCTAGTCTTGAACTCCTGACCTCAGGTGATCCGCCCTCCTCGGCCTCCCAAAGTGCTGGAATTACAGGTGTGAGCCACTGCACCCGGCCAGCTACAGCATATTCTTGTGACAGACAGTGAGACAAAAGATGTCCTGCCTACGTAGGACATGTTTGCCGTGAAGGGGATGGGTTATGGAGTTTATATGAGAGTTTAAGGAACCTGGCTCAAGGTGAGGGCTAGTTTTCTATATGTTTAACAAGATTAGTCTCTCAGCATTGTTGAACATCAACTCAACAGTTTCAATGGGGAAAGATCAAGGCCCTTGCTTGGGTTTGAGCCTAAGGGGAACACATGCTTTTGGCCTCTCAGAGCTGTCCAGGCACTCTATTCTAAGCCAGGACAGAAAAACCGTGGGGGGAACTAAGGAACCCTATCTGGGATTTGCTTTTTTAGCCTCTTTTAGACAATTTCTGCTTTTTATTTGGAGTGTTTGGACTATTTACTTGTAATTATCAATATGGTTGGTTTAAATCTACCATTTTGCTGTTGGTTTTCTATTTGTCTCATTTGTTCTCTCTTCCTTTTTTTTCACCTCTTCAGGATTGTTTTGGACTTACTAATTTTTTAGAGTGTCGTTTTACCACTATTATTGTCCCATTACCTATATCTCTCTTTTTTTTTTTTAATGGAGTTTCTCTAGGATTTACAACATGCATCTTTAGCTTATCATAGTATCTTGAAATAGTAGTGTAACACTTCACAAATAGAGTAAAAACCTTATAATCTTCCATTTTTCCCTTCCTTCTTTTGTGCTATTGATGTCACATATTTACTTCTACAGATATTATAAACAAATTGTTATACACATTATAATTTTTGCTTTATATACTCAATTATCTTTTAAATAAAATAAAATTTGAGGAGAAAATCCGTTATATTATCTACACATTTACCGTTTCCAGCACTTTTCATTTCTTTGTGTAGATTCAAATTTCTGTCACCTTCCCTTTGCCCAAAGAACTTCTATCTCTCTTATAGTTCAGGTCTGCTGGCAAAAATTAACTCAGCCTTTGTTTGGCTAAAAAAGTTCATATATTATCTTGATTTTCAAATGGTATTTATGCTCTGTATAGAATTCTTAGTTGACTTTAATTCCTTCATCATTGGAAGATGTCATAATGGCTTGCAAAGACTAGAAATCTGCTTTCACTTTTATCTTTGCTATCTTTCTTACTCATGTATCCTTTTTCCTCAGGCTGCTTTAACTTTTTAAATCACTGGTTTTCTGTAATTGGATCATGGTGTTCCTTGGTACATCTTTAAAATATTTATTCTGCTTTTGGTTCATTGAACTTCTTGTATCTGTGGATTTATAGTTTTCATCAACTTTGGAAAAGTTTTGACTGACAAAATTATACATATGTTAGACCAGTTGTTATTGTCCCACAAGGCACTAAGGCTTTGTTTATTTTTTTTCAGCTTTTTTTATTATTTTTTTTTTCAGCTTTTTTTCTCTCTCTCTGCTTTATGTTGTATTATTTCCATTGCAGTCACCAAGCTCACTAATTTTTTCTTCTGCAGTATCTAATCCTATTCTGTGAAATTTTTACATAAAATATTGTATTTTTCATCTTCAGAAGTGCTCTCTGAGACTTTTAAAATATATTTTTTTCTTCCTTCTTTACATTTACATTATCCTGTAATCTTTGTGAGCATGTACTTATAATAGCTATAATACATGTCTGCTAATTCCATTATCTCTGTCATTTTTGGGTCTTTCCATTTACTAAATTTTTGCTCAGTTATGGGTCACATTTACTTTCTGCATGTCTGATGATTTTTAAAAATTGGATTATGATTGTGTGTTTCACATTGTTCAGTGCTGGATTAACACTCCTTTAACGAGTGTCAGACTTTTTCATGAGCAGTTAGCTTTTGAAGGTTATTTTTGTTCTCTTGTGAGGCTTGTTTGTAAGCTCTTTTAGGGAGGTTTCAGAATGGTAAATTCTAGAGCTAATTTAATCCCGCTTCTAAGGCATGACACTTCTCAAGTCTCTACTGAATGACCAAGTATTCAACAAGTTTTCACTTTGCATGAAGGAAACTCCATCCACAGAGGTTTTTGATCCTGTGTGATTTCTGGGAATTGTTCATTTTACATTTTCTCAGTAATTAGTCTTTCCTCAGATTTTCTTGCCCAACAAGCAGTTTCATATTATGCATACAGAAATTGATATTCACAAAAAATTCAAGGTGACTCTCATGCAGATTTCTAGACCTCTTCTGCTGCTTTACTCTCTCTCTCTCTCTTGAACGCTGCCCTTAAGTTGTGGCTACTTTGGCCTACTCATACTGATCTTTGTTCCCTCAACTGAACAAGACTCTGAGTTCATTTTCTCTTGGCTGTTTCTTGGAGTTTTCCTCAAGGCAGTACTCTAGGATAATGATAGAGATTCAGGAATCAGTTCTGCACTGCCTTATGTCTAATATCTGAAAATTGTCCTTTCATATATTTTGCCTTATTTTCTAGTTGTTTATGGTAGGAAAGTGATTCTTGTATCAGTTCATCCTTCATAGGTAGATGTAGAAATTCCCTCTGCAAAATTTTAAAAGCCATTATATTGATATGGCAGATAAGACTGATGAAAAAACAGTAGAGGAAGCCCTGTGAAAGAGGAGATTGAAACATCTGAGGGCAATTTGTGTGATACTTTGAAAATAAAGTCAAAGACACATCCTTTTGAGTACTATCCACCCCTTACTCCCAGTTTCCACCACCAATTGTTAAGGCTCCCTTCCTGTGCCAGCTCTAGTTCACTTTTAAGGCCCTTTATAACTTAAATATTCTGTTTTTAAAATGCTTTTGGATTTAAGAAAAAAATAGATGGCTATATAACATCTTGCTCTTTACAAAGATTAATGGGGTCCTCTAAGGTCATTTATCTTCATGGTTGTTTTTCCTTCTATGGAGCTGTACAACATCCCATAGAATTTATGCTACTGTGTACTTAGTGAAGATATTCTATAATTATTTTGAAACTCAAGAAGCCATAGCTAAAAGCAATTAAAAATGGATCTAAACACAGTAATAGTAAAATCTATAAAGATTTCTGATTTTCCCCTTAGTGTATCATATTGCCAGAGGTTTTTGGATTTCTCATTCTACAAATGCCTATTTATATTTTGTGATTTGGTAAAAGTTAGTATCCATTACGCATAAATTCCCTTGTTGTAAGACAAAAATCCTTTTCCTATAAACATAAACTGGAAAACTGCAAGAGAGATTTTCTCCCTCAATATTTGTGCTGATGGGAGTGCTGTGGTTTTTTGTTATGTTCACAAGCTGACAAACAGGACAGTACATTTTTCGCATTGTTTCAGGCCATGTAAATTTTTTTAAATACATGGCTAATGCTGGCCAAGCCTCAACCAATAACACTGACATTTTCTCCATCCACGAAGCTTACCACATGGATTACATCTATGCATTACTCACACAACATAATCATTGGCCCATATACCAGAAGGAAATACAATTTTACAGTTGCCTCTAAAGCACACATTTCCAGCTTTGGTTCCACATATAAGACAGATTTGCAGCTTGCATTTTCTTAGAACACATTCAACTCAAGCAGGAGTATATGTTCCATAAGCCAGTTTTTTTTGTTGTAGAAAACTCTTGCTTCTTTTCTGACAATCTGTCACCTATTAAAAAAAAAAGAGTAACATGCACTGTTTGCATTGTTAAACTTAAAACAAGTCCAGAGGAAAATGTGCCTTGGAAATCCTTCACTGACTTGTTTTTGTAGAACAGCTGGAGGTGAGGCCCACCATACTAATCACGTCCAGTTGCTGCTGGTCAAGTTGCACATTCAGGAAATTCATAATTAGGTGGTTATATCCCCTGAGTTTACCCCAAAGAACTCTTTACAACTCTCGATTTGTCTTTTTCCTTGTCATTCAAAAGAACCAAAAAATAAAAGCGACGTGAGAGGGAAAAAGACATTACAATTGAATTGTAGTGTTACCTGTAAAATAAACCACATTGTCTTCACTGCCACCCCCTCTTAAAAATACAAATAGTCACAGCATGTATATACATTAGTATGTGTGTGTGGTAGTTCTCAGAAACATTAAAAATTGATGTAAAACATTTAGAGACGGTTTTCTCTTTAAAAATTGTGGTCTGGAAAATTCATCTGCTTCTGTTGTGATTTCAAAGGGTGTGGTATTACCTGGACTTCAAAGATTTTCAACATTTCATGTAAATTGTGTACATTTCCTTATTCTCTCTGCTTCTCTCCCCTTCTCCAACTTGGCAATATTCAATAATTATTATAGTGTTGTAATTTGTAGCTTGAGTGTTTGTCAATCTTTTGTTGATTTTTAATAAGATCCTGAGTTCTATATCTAAGGTGTGACTTTTAATGCATATTTCAGACCAGCAGCATTTCTTGAACTTTTACTTTTTTTTTTTTTTTGAGACGAAGTTTCACTCTTGTTGCCCAGGCTGGAGTGCAATGGCATGATCTCCACTCACCGCAACCTTCGCCTCCTGGGTTCAAGCAATTCTCCTGCCTCATCCTCCAAGGTAGCTGGGACCACAGGCATGCACCACCACACCCAGCTAATTTTTGTATTTTCAGCAGAGATGAGGTTTCTCCATGCTGGTCAGGCTGGTCTCAAGCTCCTGACCTTGGGTGACCTGCCCGCCTCAGTCTCCGAAAGTGCCGGGATTACAGTTGTGAGCCACTGTGCCCTTAAATTCTTTATTAGGCAATTTTAGGGAAAATGAGGAAAAAGAAAATTCTCCGTGAACTTTAGAGTGATAAGAAATATGTATGATTATTTTCCTTGTAATCCTTTACTACTAGCAGTATTTTATTTTTTAATTTCTGTTTATTTGTAAAAATAAACAGAAGCTCAAGTTAAATGCCATAAACTAGTTATGCAAAATTAGAACCAAATAAAGTTTCTGAACAGAATTACCATATGAGTCAGCAATTCCACTCCTAAATAGATACCTAAAAATATTGAAAACAGGTACTCAAACAAATACTCATACACAAATTTTCATGGCAGCACTACTCACAATACCTCAAAGGTGAAAGCAGCCCAAATGTCTGGCAATAGATTAACAAACAAATTGTGGTATGTCCATAGAAGGGAATATTATTCAACCACTAAGAGGGATGAAGTCCCAATACATGTTACAATGTGATTGAACTTTGAAAACATGCTAAGTGAGAGAAGTCAGACACAAAATGTACATATTGTATGATTCGGTTTAAATGAATACGCAGAATAGAGAAATTCTTAGAGACAGAACGCAGTTTGGTGGTTACCAAGGGCTAAAAAGAGGGGAGAATGGAAAAGACTTGCTTAATGAGTATGACATTTTATTTTTGAGTGATAAAAATGTCTTGGGACTAGATAGAAGTGGTGATTGGACAACATTGTGAATGCACTGGATGCCACTGAATTGTTTACTTTAAAATGGTTATTTTTATGGTGTGTGAATTTCACCTCAATAAAAGTTAGCAAAAGAAAGGAAAAATAATGCATGCTTTTTGTAAGGGCCTCCTACTTCTAAGAGACTACAGAACTTAATGTTCCTATGCAGTTGTAGATGGGCCCACAATCTAGCTGTTCTTCATTTTTTTCCAAAAGCAAATTAAAAATGTTAATTTATATATTAAAAACAAGACCTTTATACATGGCAACAATTATTTAAATAGATTTTCCTCTAAAAATGTCCATATGTGAATTATAGGTGCATTTTAGGCTCCAATTTCAAATTTTATGTCTTTTGAATGTAAAGTTCAATAGTGAAGAAAATGGTTATGCTTGAAATCCAACTAGTAGCCTGGAAACTGAATGAAAGAAATATTTCAAAGCTTAGAGAGAAAAAAAGTAAAGCATGACTAGAGACATGCAAGAGGGGTTTAAGAGAACTGACATGCAAATAATAGAAGTTCAGAGGGAAAAAATGATGTGCATGAAGAGGAAAATGAAGCATGAAAACAAACGAAATGAAGATTTACCTGGAGTGAAGAAAAGATACCAAGTTTCAGGCAGAAATGCTGAGAAAGGATTATATATATACATGCACTATGGCGATATATATCCTAATAAAATTTTTGTACTCCAAAGATAAGGACAAACAATCTCATTCTTTCTGAGTATAAGCTTGTAAGTTATTTATAAAAGAAAAGAAATTAGATTGGTACTGAAATTTCTCCTTTGCAACATTGGAAGCTAGAAGTCAGTGGAGTATGTTTTCAACTCCAAGATATATTTCACCTGTAAGGGCAAAAGAAAGATATTTGAAGGTTTGTAAGGATTCAGAGAAGTCATGAACCTTACTCAACTGGGAAAAATATTAGAAAAAAACTTCATAAAAGCAAAAACAACTAATAAAAAGACTTGAAGAAGAGCAAAAGCCATAATGAATTTTTGATAACTAATTAAAACCAAATGGACAACGATATGCTGCGAATGTGTAACATAAGTACTGAACAAAGACTCTAGAAATAGAGGAGCATAGAAAAGGAGAATTCTAATAAAAACCTAGGATTTAAAGAATTAAACCACCTCAGCAGAATTGAAGAATTGTAGTAAGGAGGAATATGAGAAAAAAGGAAGCAAAAATATTCCAAAGGCTTCATCTGTTTGGAGGTGAGAGAGGAGAGAATTGCAATAAAAAGTCTTCTTCAAGCTATAAGTTATGGGCGGGGAGAGTAGTGGAGTAATACAATTTCCTAGTGGGGGAAAAGTTGGTGTCTTATTTTCGTATAATAAAATACATGTTTGATTATATATGAGAGCTGGGAAAGGGCAGGTAACAATAAAATGTAAAAATATAAACAGTGAAATCTCAAAGCAAGTTTGGTGCTATTAATACCATAGAACTTAAATTTAATGGAATTTAAAATTAAAATATCTAAACCAAGGTTGGATGCAGTGGCCTCTACAAAAACATTAAAAATTAGCTGGGTGTTGTGGCACATACCTGTAGTTCCAGCTACTTGGGAGGCTGAGGTGGGAAGACTGCTTGAGCCTGGAGGTCAAGGCTGCAGTGAGCGGTGATTGTGCCACTGCACTCCAGCCTGGGTGATAGAGCAAGACCTTGACTCAAAAAATAAAAAATAAAATAAAGGCCGGGCACAGTGGCTCACGCCTGTAATCCCAGCACTTTGGTAGGTCGAGGCAGGCAGATCACCTAAGGTCAGGAGCTCGAGACCAGCCTGGCCAACACGGTGAAACCCTGTCCCTACTAAAAATACAAAAATTAGCCGGGCATGGTGGCAGGCGCCTGTAATCCCAGCTAGTCAGGAGGCTGAGGCAGGAGAATCACTTGAACCTGGGAGGTGGAGGTTGCAGTGAGCCGAGATTGCGCCATTGCACTCCAGTCTGGGGGACAAGAGCGAGACTTCATCTAAAAATAAATAAATAAACAAAACGAAATCTCTAAACTGAAAAAAGAGGGATACTACATAGTAATAAAAGCATAATTTACAAAGAAAATAAAAGTTATAACCTTATATGCATAAAAAACATAGCAGCTAAATATAACTTAAAATTATTGGAAATATAATTTTTAAAAAATTACAGTAGATTATTTGAATACCAGAATTGGCTAGTTCTGACAGGTGGAGGGAGAGAAAGAGAGAGAGAGAGACACTGAGAAATTAAATAATATGATCTTGAAGCTTGAGGCTTCATTTTATATGGATACAGTTGGTTCTTATTATTTGCAAATTTGCCTACTTGCTAAAATTTATTTGGAACTACCAAATCAATACTCCTGACACTTTTGACAGTCACAGACATGTGCAGAGTGACAAAAATTTGAGTTGCCTGATGCACATGTTCTCAACTGAAGTTAAACAAGGTGAAACTCTGCCTTCTTATTCCAGCTCTTACATTGTAAACAAGTGTCTTTTTAGCAGTCTATTTAGTGCCACAATTTCTGCCTTTTTGTGCTTTTTGCTGAGAATTTCACTATTTAAAATGGCCTTGAAGAGTAATGCTGAATTGCTGTCTAGTGTTCCTGAGCATAAGAGGGCTGTGATGTGCCTTGCAGAGCGAATACTTATGTTAGATAAACTTTGTTCAGATATGAGCTATAGTGCTGCTGGTCATCGCTTCGATGTTAATGAATCACCGATATATATTAAACAAGGTGTTTGATTGATAAGAATGTTGTGACCAGAGACACACAGGAATGGAACCTTGTATCTCTTCTATGGTTCAGTATTCAATAACTTAAAGTCCCAGTAACTTTATAGGACACACTCACCTCGAATAATGAGAATCAACTGTATATAGATTTAGAGAGAACTTTAAGTTCCTCAAACATAGAATACCTATTTTTTGTATAGCATGGAGGATTTCTAGATATCACTTACATGTTTTTCCTTTAAGAATATGTCATTGGCTGGGCGCAATGGCCCATGCCTGTATTCCCAGCGCTTTGGGAGGCCGAGGTGGTCAGATCACGAGTCAGGAGTTTGAGACCAGCCTGGCCAACATGGTGAAATCCTGTCTCTACTAAAAATATAAAAAAGTACCTGGGTGTGGTGGGGTGTGCTTGTAATCCCAGGTGCTCAGGAGGCTGAGGCAGGAGAAATGCTTGAATCTGGAAGGCGGAGGTTGCAGTGAGCTGAGATTGCACGGAGATCAGTCTCAAAAAAAAAAAAAAGGAGAGAGAGACAGAGAAAGGGTTTTTACAGATGTCATGTCATTCAGGTAAGAAACTTGATATTAAGAGATCACCTGGATTATCAGACTGGCCCTAAATCCAATATGTAGCCTTACTGACTGGATAAGTAAGAAAAAGGCAGAAGATTTGGGAGACAAAGGACGAAAAGACATAGACACACTGATATGGCTTGGCTGTGTCCCCACCCAAATCTCATCTTGAATTTTAGCTCCCATAATCCCCACGTGTCATGGGAGGGACTTGGTCAGAGGTAACTGAATCATAGAGGTGGGATTTTCCCATGCTGTTCTCATGATACTCAGTAAGTCTCAAGAGATCTGATGGTTTTATAAAGGGCAGTTCCCCTGCACACACTCTCTTGCCTGCTGCCATGTAAGACATTCCTTTGCTCCTCCTTCACTTTCTGCCATGATTGTGAGGCCTCCCCAGCCAGGTGGAACTGTGAGTTTGTTAAACTTCTTTTTCTTTATAAATTACCCAGTCTCAGGTGTTTCTTCATGGCAGTATGAGAATGAACTAACATACACACACAGTAGAGAAGACAATGAGAAGATGGAGGCATGGATTGGGGTGATGTGGCCACAAGCCAAAAAAGTCAAGGATTGCATGCAGCCAGGAGGAGCTCGAAGAGGCAAGGAAGCATCCTCCCACAGACCCTCCAGAGCCAATACCTGCATATTAGACTCTGGCCTTCAGAACCATGAAACAACAATTTTTATTTATTTATTTATTTATTTATTTATTTATTTATTTATTTTTATTTTTTATTTTATTATTATTATTTTTTGAGATGGAGTCTCTCTCTGTCACCAGGCTGGAGTGCAGTGGCATGATCTCGGCTAACTGTAACCTCCACCTCTCAGGTTCAAGCGATTCTTCTGCCTTCGCCTCCCAAGTGGCTGGGCACTCGCCACCATGCCCAGCTAATTTTTGCCTTTTTAGTAGAGACAGGGTTTCACCATGTTGGCCAGGATGGTCTCGATCTCTTGACCTGGTGATCTGCCTGCCTCAGCTTCCCAAAGTGCTGGAATTACAGGCATGAGCGACCGTGCCTGGCCAAGTTTTTGTTGCTTTAAACCATCCAGTTGTGGCAGCCTCAAGAAGCTAACACAACTTCAAAAAAAAAAAATTAAGCTAAGGAAATGAAGCTAATCACAAAAGACCACATATTAGATTATATTTATATGAAATATTCAGAAAAGGTAACTCTATAGGCAGAAAACAGACTAGCAACTTCCAGGGGCTGAGATGGGAGAAGGCATTGACAAAATGGGTATGAGGGAAAGTTTTAGGGTGACAGAAATGCTCTAAAGATGGATTGTGGCTGGGTTCAGTGGTTCACACCTGTAATCCCAGCACTTTGGGAGGCCAAGGCGGGTGGATTACCTGAGGTCAGGAGTTCGATATCAGCCTGGCCAATGTGGTGAAATTGCATCTCTACTGAAAATACAAAAATTAACCAGGCATGGTGGTGGGCGCCTGTAATCCCAGCTACTTGGGAGGCTGAGGCAGGAGAATCACTTGAACCTGGGAGGCGGAGGTTGCAGTGAGCCAAGATAACGCCATTTCACTCTAGCCTGAGTGACAAGCACGAAGGTCCATCTCCAAAAAAAAAAAAAAGATGGATTGTGATGATGGATGTAGAATTACAGAAATTTACTAAAATGCTGAATTGCAAGTCTACATTGGGATATTTTATATCATGTATATTATACCTCAATAAAATTATTATTAAGAATAAAAAACAAAACTATAGAAATAAATTTGACAGGGAATGTGAAACATTTTTAAAAAAAGAAAATTTAAGTGATTTTTCTCCTTCTATGGGTATAGGAGACATTCTTCACTGAGATGAGAAGTCCCTCTGGTGTATTTCTCTATGCATAGATACATATTTATACATAACATTTTAAAACATATGGGCAAAGATACCACAAATAAGATCAATTGAGAAAGTCACATACTTGAAGATAGTTTTGATCAGATGACAAAACATGAATACTTCTAGTAATATAAGTAATATAATATAAATATATAATATAATATATTTCTAGTAATCTTAGACATTAACAAGAAATGGCAAACAATCTGATAGAAAAGTAGCCAACACATATGATGAGCAATGACAAATGATGAATAAGTATACTTTTAAAGTGTATAAGCTGAATCACGATGAGAGAATGCAAAGGTATCACTTTCTACTCCATCAAAGCAGGAAAATGATAGAGCAATAATACCTACTGTTCGTGAGAATAACACTGGGGAAGAAGAATAATTTCATATATTAATTTTTTTGTAGAACACTAAGAACTGTTATCAGCCTATTTGAAAAGCAATCTTGTAATATGTATTAATGTAAGATATATTAATTATATATATTTTATAATATAATGTAATGCACTTTTACTTTTGACCTACTCTTAGGTGTTAATTTTATTGAAATTAAGGATCAGAACATATGATGTTGGTATGAGATGCTTATTTTATAGTATGGTATGTAAAGGCAGCAAATTGGGAGAAAAATAAATGCACCTCAATGAAGGAGCTGGATGAATAAGTCATACTATATTCACAACCATAGGCTGTCCAGTCATTAAAAAAGAGATGGAGAATTAGGGGCCTATCAGTTGATTTGGAAATTCTACCAGGCATTACTGGATGCGAAAGGCAAGGTGCAGACAAGTGTGTAAATTTTTTAAAGTGTTTATACATATGTATGTATAAATGTAGGTGCATCCTTGTGTGCATATGTGTATGTCTACTGTGTCTTTCCATTAGAAAAGTTTCATTTCCTTTTGTAATTAATAAGTAATCTAGGCCAGGCGCAGTGGCTCATGCCTATAATCCCAGCACTTTGGGAGGCTGAGGCGGGCAGATCACTTGAGGTCAAGAGTTCAAGACCAGCCTGGGCAACATAATGAAATCACATCTCTACTAAAAAAAATACAAAAATTAGCTAGGTGTGGCAGCATGCATCTGTAATCCCAGCTACTCCAGAGGCTGAGGCAGGAAAATCACTTGAACCTGGGAGATGGAGGCTGCAGTGAGCCAAGATCTTGCTACTGTACTCCAGCGTGGGTGACACAGTGAGACTGTCTCAAACAAAGCAAAGCAAAGCAAAGCAAAACAAAACAAGTAATCTGTTGGATGCTTCATTGAAATTGAGTGAATCTCCTATTCTCCAACTACTTTTCATCCAGTGGGTTTTGTATCCATAGACAACTTTTGCCTAAATCAACTATTACATTGATAGTTACAAATGAATCTTATTTATGCTTTAAAATAAACTTTATTAAAATACGTTGAATCATTTTGTTGCATAGCAGGTTTTGAAGGCTAAATGATCTAAGTAATGGCTTCCTTTAACTTGGCCTCGGAAGACTAAAAATAAAGAGGCTGACTTCATGCTTGTTCATTTGCTCCATGACCAAACTGAATACAGCTGACATTTTCTGTTTTTTCTTAGACTATCCGACACTTCCAGAAAAAAAATATAACATAGCTGATGAGACAAGTAAATTATACTTTTGATTTTGGCAGCTGGATCACAGTATCAATAAGTAAAACTTACCAGAATAAAATTATTATTTAGTCTATGATTTTACATTTGACAGTTGCTTTTTGAAGTTTCTGCCAAAGGTTAGTTCAATGATATTACCCACAAGGAGTATTTTTCTGAGTGTGACATTACAAATCTGTCTCCATAAATGAGGAAATTTCACAATACTGCATTTTTTACTGTCTGTTTTTTGGTGTTAAATACTTAGATTCCTTGAAAATAAACTAAATTCTTCTGACTATAAGTGACTAGCACAATGTTGATTTATCTCAGTTGAGATTGCATCATTGAAAATCATTTTTTAGGAAAATCAACAGGCACATGAGAGAGCTTTAAGGTTTGTTCAAATGATAAGGTTTGTATTTTGTCCTCTCTTAGAGATTTAACTAAAAATAATCAAGCAAGATAACTTTTTGCTTGAAATGAGAAGAATAGAAACTAAACCCCATGCTGCCTATTGCAAATGGTTACTTTTGAAGTAATATAGAAACTCTTAGCACAATATAGACTCCTTAGTATTTTATCAATAAAAACATGGAATTAAAAAGTAAAAATTTTAATCAGAAAGTTTCACACAATTTAATCTCTTTAGAAACACTAAGATCTCACTGAGAGATTAAGTGTGTGGCTATTTTAACATCATGAAAACAAATCTTTGCTATTTTTCTACTTCGAACCGAAGGTGATCTGAGGTTCATAAAGTTACATAAAGCAAACACTGTAGCAGACAAAATGAAGAACTCAACTTCAGAGGTTTGGGTTTTGGTCCCAGGCTTAGCTGTGTGGTAATCTCCTTAGCCACGGCATGCTGAGTAGTAAAAGAGGCAGTTGAATTAGGGGAAAGATTATAATCTAATTTCCTGTTTAAAATTTGATACTGTTAGGTAAGTGATGCTTGTATTTAGAAAAATGACACCATGTGATTCATTCATTAAAAAAATATGCACTATGCACAACTGTGTGGCAGGCATTGATCTAGGCACTGGGAATATAGATTACCTGCCCTCTCAAATATGAAAGAAGTACAGTTATATCCTTTAACATAATAAACATTTAATAAATCTTATCTCATAACATGTATTATATTCATTCAATAAATCAACACTCTTGTCCATCTTTTCACTGAAACTGTTACTGTCATCAATGACCTCCATGTTGCCAAGTCTTAATATCAATTCACAGTTTTCATCAGCTTAACTTGTCCATAGCATTTGACCCAGTTGCTCATTCCCTCCTGGAGGAACTTTTCCTTCTTGGTTCCCATGACACTATTCTATGGTTCCACTATCTCAATGGCTGCTGCTTTTCAATCTTTGCTGATTCTTCCCATTCCTCCTGATCTCTACATCTTGGGGATTTCCAAAATCCTACTCTTGAGACTCTTATTCTCTGTTTATTCCCTCAGTGATTTTTATGTAGTCCTTTGACTTTGACTGTAACTGACATTTCCAAATTCATATTCTCAGCTCTACCTCTCCCCTGAACTCCAGTCTCATGTCAAATACCTATTATATACCTACTTGGAATAAAATTCATATGCCGGCCGGGTGCAGTGGCTCACACCTGTAATCCTAGCACTTTGGGAGGCTGAGGTGGGCAGATCACATGAGTTCAGGAGTTCGAGACAGCCTGGCAAACATGGTGAAACCCCATCTCTACTAAAAACACAAAAATTAGCGGGGCAAGATGGTGCATCTGTAATCCTAGCTACTCGGGATGCTGAGGCAGGAGAATCACTGGAACCCAGGAGGCAGAGGTTGCAGTGATCTGAGATTGCTCCACTGCACTCCACCAGGGTGACAGAGTGAGACTCTGTCTCAAAATAAATGAATAAATAAATAAATAAAATCCAAATGCCTATCTTTCCTTTGCTCACTCTGAGACTCCAATATTTGCATGAGGAGATACATTGGCAAGTGTGTTTGGGATCAACATCTGTGATAAATGAGGTTGAAAGAAAAAGGATTGAGAAACAGAAGTTGCACTGTTGATGCGATTACAACAGAGACCTCAGTTCCTCCTACAGAGAGTTCTGGAGCTGGGATGGACCCTCAGAATTGTCCCAGTTGAGGCAAGAGAGATCCATACCACTGTATGAACCAGTTACTGGATAGATGCTGCCCCTAGAAAGGGGCAAAACCCTGGGCAAAGCAGCTTCCTCCTACAGAAACCAAGTCCTGGAGAGGACATAGCTGTGAGCCCTCGGCAGTCAACATTCATGCCGGCTGGGGGAATGAGTTCCTCATCCTAGAGCGGGAACTGGGTGTCACAGCACAGCTTCAACAGTCACCCCGTATCTGATAGTATCTCATCCGCATCACTTTCCTTCTCTTACATAGCTTTATTGTTTCCCCCTCAAAGTATATACCATGTGTTTTACTTATTTGTTCACTTATTATTCCCTAATAAAATATAACACCTTGAGAGCAGAAACTTTCTTTTCTTCTTTCTTCTTTAATCCCGTATTCCCAGTATCTAGAAGCAGTGTCCAGAACATAATGGGTGTTCAATAAACATTATTCAATGAGTAAATAGATATACTATTTGCTTACTAAATGCCAGGAACTATGTTTAGGGAATACAAACGTGAACAAGATGGACTCAGTCAGTCCGCTCATGAAGCTTATGATCAAATATAAATCATATATACATATGGCACACATGTTTAAAATATGTATATATATGCCATACTTTAAAAAGTGTAATTACAGCCAAACACTATTACTTGGTATTTTACTGATCTATCTAGATTCAGCCCATCTGATGGCATATCATACAAAAATTTTTATTGAATGACAGAATCAGAAGAGTATAAAAACCCTGGAGACTTCAGTTAAAACAGAGTTTCACTCTTGTTGCCCAGGCTGGAGTGCGATGGCGCAATCTTGGCTTATCGCAACCTCCACCTCCTCGCTTCAAGCAATTCTCCTGCTTCAGCTTCCTGAGTAGCTGGGATTACAGGCATGCGCTACCATGGCTGGCTAATTTTGTGTTTTTAGTAGAGATGGGGTTTCTCCATGTTGGCTTGGTTTCTCTTGAACTCCTGACCTCAGGTGATCTGCCCTTCTCAGACTTCCAAAGCGCTGGGATTAAAGGCGTAAGCCACCGTGTCCGGCCTGTTCCTGCTAATTTTTTGGAAAGAAAAGTTACATCACTGGGACCCATGTCTTTTGTCAGTCCAGGAGAATTGAATAAAGGACAATATAAGAGAAAGACTTAAAAAAAATTGAATACTTACTTAACTACAATTTTTATTACCCAACCCAACATCCTGTTCTCCAAAATGTTGGAGAGCAAGGCTATAATTGTATCTAAATAGATAAAGGATAAGATGTTTTGTATTGAGTGGATAATTTATAGTTACTTTATACATACAAATATAATTTTTCCATTACTTTACTTTCAGTGACAGTTAAAATGTAGTAAGGACCAGGAAATAACACTTAGGGCTTTTATGTCATTATTGTGGAATCACAGACATCTTTTTAAAAGCAGCCTATGTGTTCTGTTTTCTAGAGCACATTTTATTTTCTTTCACAATGAACTAAATAATTTTGCCTTACAGAACTTCATCAAGATAAATCACCTTTGCCCCTTTGCTTATTTTACTAAAAATGTGGAAGTCTTTCACTGTGTATTTTCTATGTGGTAGTGAACATGACAACCAACATTTCAGTTTTGGTTTGTTGTAAACAAGATACTTGGCATTTCTAGAATACCTTGCATAAGACATCTCAAATTACAGTATGCTTATGAATTCACTCATCTCTTTACTTCCTTGCATGTTATTGTTGCAATGCATGCCAGGAAAGCCAGGTCCGAGTGAGTCAATGCATCACTGGTCCCAGGAACAAAGTAAGCCTTGAGGAAGATTCCAGTCCAGAAGAATTTCTACCTTAAAAGTGAGAAAAAAAAGAAACCAGATTTCTTTTTTCATGCTCCATGGAGTAATAAAACCACTGGGTCCCACTGTTCTCTTCAGACTGTTTTATGCAGTCCTCTATTAAAATAAAATTTAGATTTCTGATGAATATCTTAACTTCCCTGTTTTTTTTTTTGTTTTTTTTTTTTTTTTTTTTTTTTTTTTTTTTTGAGAAGGAATCTTGCCCTGTCGCCCAGGCTGGAGTGCAGTGGCACGATTTCAGCTCACTGCAAGCTCCCAGGTTCAAGCAGTTCCCTGCCTCAACCTCCCAAGTAGCTGGGATTACAGGCATGCATCACCACATCCAGCTAATTTTTGTATTTTTAGTAGAGACAGGGTTTCACCATCTTGGCCAGGCTGGTCTTGAACTCATGATCCACCTGCCTTGGCCTCCCAAAGTGCTGGGATTAAAGGCGTGAGCCACCGCCCCTGGCCAACTCTCCATTTTATACCAATTTACTGAGATGTCACTTCTATTGTTGGGTATCTTTTTGAAAAGAATACATGACTGATAGCCCAGGGTTTTGGTATACACATCTAGTTTGATGAGATCATTGCTCTGATGTCCAATGTAGGTGGCAAAGTCCTTACAGCAGATTTTCCAGGGCACAATAAATACTAGAATTTCACAAATTATCCTTGCTGATAATTAATTAATTCTCCTCTTGTAATTGGAAGTGATATCAGAGTACCTCTAAGCACAGAAGGGATGGCTCAGCCCCTTCATTTAGAGCCAATGGTATTTTATCAAAAGAATTAATAAGCCATCGATGGTTAAGTGTCATAGAATGTTACAGGAAATAATCTCTTACCATGAACTCAAATGTACAAATGTGTGTCATGTGAACACGTGGCAGATGTGGCAGAAGCAGTTCTAACTTGCCTCATACGCTTGTCCTGTATCTCTCACTCTACCTGAACCTCTGTCTCTCTTCTGCCCATCTCTTACTGACTTTTTCTTCATCTGCTTTTTGTGAGCCTACCTGCTTCCATCTTTTATTCTTCCTTGTTTTTGATCTTTTTCTTTCTTTCCTCATTTCAGGTTGCTCACATAAGCTGACTGGAAAGTGTATTTCAAGTGTACATTTTTTCATTTCTGACATTTTTCCTATAAAAGTTTTCTTTTCCTGCTAACAGATTTAAAAGCAGACGGTAAAATTATTAAAATTTACTTTATTTAAAAGCATTTCAATTACATGTAAATCTTGATTTGTTGTTTAAGTTGAAAAAAGATTACTTACTTCAGGTTATTAATTTCTCAAAGAATATGTCCTTGCATATGGTTGGTGTCCAATAAATGATTGTTGGATGAATGTTGTGTGTGTGTACACTGAATTCTTAAGAGGGAACTTAATAGGTGTTTTTGCAGTACTTCCCAGACACAACTAGGCATTCATTAAGACATAAAACTCCAAGAACTCCAAAGGGTGCTACTTATCTGTTTTTGTTCATCTGGGTATCAGAATATTGATAACAATGGTCAGGTAGAATTCGCCTGGATGAATTTATATGCATAACTATCTAGAGGAGTTATTTGATCAGAGATCGTATGAACACTCAAAAGCATGTGTTGAGAACTACATATACTTCATTTTACATGCTGCTGTTCAATGAACTCCGAAATAGCGCTTCTCTAATTATACGTGCATATGATTCCCCTGGGGATCTTGTTAAAATGCAAGTTCATATTCAGTATGTCTGAGGCAAAGCTTGAGATGTTGCATTTCCAACAAGCTCCCAGGTGATAATGTTGTGGCTGGTTCATGATTCACCTTTTGAGCAGTTCGAGAGTTTAAAGGTAATGGGGGTTTCTCACAGAACTTTTGTTATCTCCCTTCTATTTCTTCTCATTAAGAAACTGGTTGGTAAGCCTCAGCTAGTGAGAGCCTGGCCTCACTACTAATGACAATATTGTCTCCTATCATCTGGTCTGTCTTGGGGTGTCTGTGTTTGCTGCAGGTCTTTGTTATTCATGACCCGAAGTCCTTAATATCGACTTGTTAACTCTAGGAACAACTGCTGGCTGCTAATTTGTGCACCATTTGGATGCTGGTTCTGGCAATTACATTCTCCATAGCACCAGTTTTCTTTGTTTTGCTACAGAAGTAGACAGTGGGGTGAGGGAGTCAGAAGAATTATGTCTTGCCTCATGTGTGAGCTGCATAGCACTGTAATACTTCCTGTGTAGTATCAGTGGTGGTTTGGAGCATTACCCTCAAATAGTGTGGGTCTCATTGAATTCTCAGAGCAACTCAGAAATATGTAGAATTATTATTAGAATTTCCATCTGATAGCTGTCAGATTCGCAGTAGTTCAGTAACTCCAACAAGATCACAAGGGTAGTAAAGGGCAGAATTGGAATGTTTACCCCCAGATTGTGACTCCAAGTTCAGTGTTTTCTATTTCACCTTGCTGTGAATAATTATCATAGTAGGAAGATGGACTCTTCATTTATGACGGGGAGAGGTGGTCTCTGTAAGTCTTTATATATCCATACATTTATTTTCCTTTGGTTGTACCTTGGCCCACTACAATACCTGCCTACTTCCACGAAGAGTTAGCACCAAGAACAGCTTGAAAACCTTGGTAGTCTGTTGACTTCAGTTTGAGAAAGATTATTTCTAGGTTTTGGGATAAAGTGAAATAATATATGTAAATGGAGAATGAAGACGAGAAAACAGTGAGGATAAATAAAGATGTAGAATTATCCCCTTCTCCATTTTTCTTCTTTCTTTTCTTTTCTTTTTTTTTTTCTTTTCCTGCATTCTGCTATGGAAAGGAAGGCAGTTCTGTAGGCATCTAGGGCCTTGTCTCCAACCACCTTAGGTACGTTTATTAATCTTTGATACATTTTCTACATTTTGCTAAGAACCAGTAATTTTTTCTAGCGGTCTATAACAGTCAATGGTCAAGTTATTGCTACTCTGGAATACACAGTATTGCTTACATTCACATTTAGATGATATGCTTTGGGGTGGCCGAATGGACAGGGGATTTGATTTAAAGGCAAATGAGTATATTTGCATTTAGTGTTTCCTTCCTGGAAAATTACAGGGGGAAAAGAATCAGGCAATGGCTATAATTACTACATTGATGGTTCAATGGGGGCAAAAATGTAATCCACTACAAATTGGAAAGTCTGAAAAAAGGGACGTTTAAAAGAAAAGTTTTTCTATAAATGATTTCTTCATTCTATGAACAGCTAGGAAGAGGCATAAACTTCTCAATTAAAGAGTTCTTTTAGCAATATCTTTAGTTTAAAGCAGACACTTCGGTTAATTTGTATATTTTCAGTAAATATCCAGTATTTCTGAGTTCATTCCCTTTCCAGGTCTTCTCACCAACATTGCATCCGGCTACAGATAGAATCCGCGTGGTACTGGAGGTCGGGCAGGGAGAGGGGTCACTAGTGCTTGGGTTATCAGATTAAAATAGGCCCTTGATGGTCTCCACGATAATGTCTCTTATCCCTTGCAGTTATAGGGGAACCCTGCTGATATCTGCAACTGACGTTCATGGTTGTGAAACTTATGCTCATTCTCTTGATTCCACCAGGATCTTAGGCTGTTGCTGGTAGTGCAGGTCCTTTTGTTGCAGCAAAAGCTGACAGAGTTGGGAAAGTTTATTCTTACTCCACGCCTCGGTGGCCCTATGGCAGGTTCACTGGCTCTCTACTCGGCCATCCCTAACAAGGCTATGTGGGAACTCATGAGTCCCTTCTACTTCACCTGGGAGACATGAGAGACCTTATGGGCACTTTTCCAACCTTCTTTCCACCTTCATCTGTTCCTCAGTTACTTCTAAGCAGCTTGGACAGTTCCATACTAAAGTTCTGGTTCCTCCAAAGGACTTGAGTTTATCTCAGTGTCTGTCTGAAGAAGTTAGGAAAGGCTCCCTGCTCTGGAAAAACCTCTAAACGTATCTGATTATCTCCATCTACGCACTTGATTTGATCCGAAAGGTGGGCAGAGAGAATGCTAACTTGTATAGGTCTTGGCATGTGTTGAATTGTGTTCTCTAAAAAGATATATTGAAGTCCTATAGTATCTATTGAACCCTTAGTATCTCAGAATGCAATGTTATTTGGAAATAGGATCATTGGAGATGTAGTTAGTTAAGATGAGGTCATATTGGAATAGTCTGGGCCTTTAATCCAATATAACTGGTGCCTTTCTAAGAAGATGAAAGATGATCTGTTAAGGCAGAGTCACAGAGATGGACCATGGTGCGACAACACAGGCAGAAATTGGAGTGTTGCAGTTGCAAGCCAAGAAATGCAAAGGCTCGATGACCATTATTAAAGGCTAGGAAGAGTCAAGGAAGGATTCTGGCTAAAGTCTCAGAGGGAGCACAGTCCTGCTGACACCTTGATTTCAGACTTCTAGCCTATGGAACTGTGCAAGGGTAAATTTCTGTTGTTTTAAGCCACCCAGTTGGTGGTACTTTGTTATGGCAGCTTTAGGAAACTAATACAGTTCCCTTATGAAAATTAGAAAGTGAGATCTTTAGAAAGATACCCTTGGACAAGGGCTGACAATCTCGGTAAGTAAAACAAGGCCTGGATACCCACCCTCACTTGACTCCTTGAATAAACACTGCACAACCAAGTACAATGGCCCTGGAATCAGAACCTAAGACCCAAATATCCGAATGCTTCTTTTCTTCTACTTCCCCTATCTTTTTATTTCCTTCTCAAAGAGTTCCTACTTCCCCTTTCTCTTTAGGTAGACATGAACTTCTGTTACATCACATCCTGAGTTATTGCCATGGCTCACGTTAGAGCTCTGTGGACTGAGTCAACTGTGGCTGGCTATTAAGACAGTCTTTCTACGAATTAAAGATAGATGGATAGATAGATAGATAGATATAGATCGATAGATAGAGAGAGAGATATTAAGCTGAGCCATGACATTTTTGTTTATCTTAGTTATCGATTGCTACATAACAAATTACCACAAAACTTAGTAACTTAAGACAACAAGCATTTGTAATCTTCCACAGTTTCTGAGGGTTAGGAATCCAAGAGTGGCTTATCTGAGTGGTTCTGACTCAAGGTCTCTCCTGAGGTTTTAGTCAAGCTATCATCCAGGTCTACAGCCTCTGAAGACTTGACTGGGACTGGAGGATTTGTTTCCAACATCACACACACATGGCTGTTGGCTGGAAGCTTCAGTTTATCACCATTGGGCCTTTCTGTAGGGCTGGTCATGACCTGGTTTCCCCCAGAGCTAGTGATCCAAGAGAGACAGTGACTAAGACAGGAGCTGCAATCTTTGGAGTGACATAGCATCACTTCTGCCATGTTCCACTGGTTATACGACTAGTACAATGTGGGAGAGACTACACAGGGTGGAATATCAGGAGATGGGGATCATCAGGGTGGTCTTGGAGGCCAGC
This sequence comes from Macaca thibetana thibetana, assembly GCF_024542745.1. NCBI lineage: Eukaryota > Metazoa > Chordata > Mammalia > Primates > Cercopithecidae > Macaca > Macaca thibetana. The sequence goes on along the minus strand of NC_065579.1, from coordinate 75,500,428 downwards.
TACCAGGCTGTTCTATCAGTGTTCCTCACTGGGAACAGCACTGACGTTAGGGTAGGACAAATCTTTGTTGGGTAGGACTTCCCTAGGCATTGCTGGAGATTTAGTGTCCCTGACCTTTACCCACGAAATGCCAGCAGCACTCTAAAGACCTGTGACAATCAAAAGTGACCATAAACATTTCCCAGTTGGATGGTATTCACTCCCACCTGACAGTCTATCTGCTATTTCAGTCAGAAGGACTTAGGCTTGGGAAGTTAATATAAATGTAAAAATATCAATATTTTATTTTCAAAAATATTACAACCATTGCACTGGCATCTTCTCATAGGGTTTGAAGTAATTAAGGGATTTCCAGTCCTATAAGACAGAGGGCTATAGTTTGAAAAAGCACTGAACTCTGAGTCTTAAAATGTACACTTAGCCTCGCTTCTCCCTTCTGGTAGCTGACAGCCTGGTGCAAGTTATAAAACTCTCTGAGCCTTGCTTGTGAATGGGAGGTAATACTACTTACCTCACAAAGTTCTCAAATAAGAAGGTTCTATAAATAAGGTAAAGAGAATGAAGCATCCTTGAACCACACATGGCCTTGCTGTGACTCTTACCTCACAAAGTTTCAGAGAAACGAACCACACATGGAGGTTCACTCGTTTCAGAGAAACGAGAGTGTCCCAGTCCCTAGAGGCTGCCGTGGTTTCCAGCAGGAGAATCACAGGAACCAGCGAATCCCCATGGACCAGTGTAATGGGCCAAGATTCCCTTAACAGGACAATCCACGCACGCCTTGGTTTACTCCTTCACAGAGGCAGGAGTTTTCCTAGCTACAAGATGACTACTAGGCTTTATTTTGGGGAGAACTCTGTATTCTTTCTATTTTGTTGCCTTTCCTGTTCTCTGGCCAAGGTGTGACTTGTGGGACAACTATAATATTTTCTCCCATTTTACTCCTCTGTTCTGGGTTTCCTTTTCCCACTGTTCCTCGCTTCCTAAGCCTTGGCATTTTCCTTTCGGAAAGTGATCATCTCCCTCCCTGCTCTTCTGTCTGCTCTCTTCCTCCACTCACTTGACACCTGGCTCACTCGTGATCTTGGTACTTCCCCCCTCTGGTCTTCTCGAATTGTCTTTCCATCAAAACATTGAGAGAAAACTCTTCCACCCGTGGCTGTCTATGTTTTTTTTTGTGTTCCTGGGCTGGGAAGCACAGCTGGAGAAAATCACCGAACTTCCCAGAAGGGTATCCTGCAAGTTCACTCCCACATGCCCTGTGGCCATCAGCACTGCCTGATGCTCCTGTTTTCTTGGTCAGCTCTCTCCCCTCCATCTCCACAGTATCAATGATGAGACTTTTCCTCATTGAACTGAAGCCATCTACTTCTTTCTTTCATACTTCTACCTTACCCCTTACCTTCAAATAACTTTGCCTGCTTCTTCACAAAAAAAAAAAAAAAAAAATAGAAGTCACAGATGAGAACACACACAATTTACTGCCATCTCTTCCACCATCTTACCTGTCCTTATACCTACACTTACCTTCCCCAAGACTAACCCTTCCATCTAAACTTAGGCTCTCATCACCTTGGGCCTTCTCGGGTACTTCCTTCCAACGTGTATCCGTCCTCTTCTACATTTCAGCCTCAACATGTTCACTGAATCCTTCCCATTTTTAAACATCCTCAAGTCTCTTTCTTCTTAAAAAGTCCTCCCAACTCTTCATTTTTTCCTGCTTGCCCTATACATTTCTCCTATCCCACTCCTCCCCCTCAGAGCCCAAGTTCTTGAAATAACTGTCCACATTCTCTGTGGCTTCCTCACCTCCCTTTCCTCTCAACTGACAGTAATCTGCTTCTGCCCATACCTTTCCTCAGAAACTGCTCTCACTGGGTCAAAAACCACCTCCCTATTGCTACATCTAATGAACAGTTCTCATTTCTTATCTGACTTGAGCTCTCAACATTTGACGTTGTTTACCACTTCCTTCTGTGCTTGGAATGCTCTCTTCATTTGCCTTCTATTAAGCCACATTCTCCAACTTTCCCTCCTCCATGTCTGGCTGCTCCTTCTCAGTCTTCTTTCCTACAACTTTTCCTTTGCCCTTCTGTTTAACTCAGTGTGACCTCTCTGAGCTTGACCCTCTTCTATTCTCCGGATACATTCTCTCCCTTGGTGATCTTGTTCATTCTCATAGCTCCAACGATTTATTGCTGATGACCCTTAAACTTGTGTCAATGGCCCAGAAAGCTGTCCTGAGCTTCAGACTTAGGTTTCAGATCTCTTCAGTGTTTACAGCTAGATTTCTCAGAGGCACCTCTACTCAATTGGACCACAATTAAGTTCTTGTTTCTATTTCCCGGCTAAAACCTGCTCCTTTTCCTAGGCAGCTTCCTGACCTTTCTCCCTCCTTGACACACTTGTCCAGTTGGTATCCAAGTCCTGAAGATTCCACCTCCCCAGTAGAGGTCTCAACTCCAAGGGCATAACTCCACTTGGACCATCACTAGCTTTGATCGTTTCTTCTCTTCAGATCACCACTGCTGCCTCCCAACAGGTCTCTTGGTTTTCAATCTTCACATCAAATCCAGGGGGATCTTTCTGAATCTCTAATTATGTCCCCTCCCTTCACCCTGCTTAAAATTCTTCATCAATCTCCTCTTAGCCTCAGGATATCAGGCTTTCTCACGGTCTGGTCTCTCCCACCTGCGTCTTGCCAGTGCCACCCGCCACCTATCCTTCAGCTACACTGAATTATTTGTAGTTCTGTAAGGTCGCTTGCTATGTCTTGCCTCTGCACTTTCGCACACGCTTTCTCCTGTTCCCCCCGCTCCCTTTTTCGAGTTAACTCCTATTCATCACTTCTTCCACAATGCCTTTGATGACCTTCATGGAACATAGTTACATGTTGCTCCCATCCTCCATCGTGTTACCATTTGCCCCCAATATAGCACCGATTGTGCTTTCATTGTCCATCTACCCTTAAACATTAGGAAGCTTTCAGAAAGAGACCCTTTTTTCTTTGTAGTTTTAACTTTAGAGTTTGGAACAATACATGGTGCATATTAGGAGCTCAATAAAGACTTATTTATTTATTTTGCGACAGAGTCTGGCTCTGTTGCCAAGGCTGGAGTGCAGCGGCGCTATCTCAGCTCACTGCAACCTCCGCCTCCTGGGTTCAAGCAATTCTCCTGCCTCAGCCTCCCAAGTAGCTGGGATTACAGGTGCTCGCCACCAGGACCCGGCTAATTTTTGTATTTTTAGTAGAGATGAGATTTAAAACTGGTCTAGAACTCCTGACCTCAGGAGATCTGCCTGCCTCAGCCTCCCAAAGTGCTGGGATTACAGGTATGAACCACCACACCCAGCCTCAATAAATACTTATTAAATGAAGAGATAAATGATTCTATTAATATGTATCACATGACACTTGTAAATATTATTATAGTTGAATTTGAGCTTGAGATGAGGGGACTGTTAGGGAGATGGATGAATTTAAAAAGCATAAAGAATCAAAGAGGGCCAGGAGCAGTGGCTCATGCTTATAACCCCAGCACTTTGGGAAGCCAAGGCAGGCAGATCATCTGAGGTCAGGAGTTTGAGACCAGTCTGGCCAACATGGTGAAACCCTGTCTCTACTAAAAACACAAAAATTAGCTGAGCATGGTGGTGCATGCCTGTCATCCCAGCTAGTTGGGAAGCTGAGGCAGGAGAATCACTTGAATCCAGGAGGCAGAGGTTGCAACGAACTGAGATTATGCCACTGCACACCAGCCTGGGTAACAGAGCAAGACTCTGTCTCAGAAAAAAAAAAAGAATCAGAGACTCCTTCTATGATGTGTTGGTCCAGAAACCAGAAAGACAGATGTTCCTTTATTCTCATCCTTATCTTCTTGGGGAGGGTAAGGCATCTGCCACGTAGAGAAGTCACTGCTGACCTTGGTGTTGCCATTTCAAAGGTGGTATTAAAGACAAGGGATGGGCCAAGAAGGAAGAAATAATTGATTTCTGGTTTTCTTTTCACAATACAGGTGGAAAAGAAGTAAAACATTCAAACAGAAGAGGACAAAATACTCTAAAAAGTGCAGCAGTTTCCTAGGTTGAAGTTTCAGAAATATTTAATGTTTACAATTCTCTATGTTTATCTAGGTGATTTTGAAACAAACAGGCTTATTGCTTTGTTCTGCAGGTTAGGAAAAAACACAAATTGCTGGGCATGATGATGCACGCCTGTAATCCCAGCACTGTGGGAGGTTGAGGGGGGAGGACTGCTTGAGGCAATGAGTTTGAGACCACTCTGGGCAGCATAGCAAGACCCCACCTCTACAAAAATCAAACAATTAGCTGAGGGTGGTGCTGTGCACCTGTAGTTCTAGGTACTTTGGAGGGTTAGGTAGGAAGATTGCTTGAACACAGAAGATTGAGACTTGAGTGAGCCATGATTGTATTCCAGCTGGGTGACAGAATGAGACCTCATTGCTAAGAAAATTAAAATAAAACAAATTCGACGAAATAAAAACTAAATCAATATATTTTCTACTGACAACATCCCTCACCTACCTTATTTATTTAAGAGTGTACAGTTACTAGTAACACCCACACACTAGTTAATGGAACACTATTATGCAAGAATCTAAGGAACGTCAATGGAAAAACAGCCTGGTATTAACAAATAAATATAAACGACTCTTCTGAGTTGCAGCACACGTACTTTCCATTGCACCTCAGTTACCCAGCAGATTTAATTTCTATCTGGTTTGTCTTCAGAATTGGGGAGGGGAAATCCTGGATTTGGCAGGCGCTGAGCTTGGAACCCACACTCACTCTAGCAGTGTTATTGGTTCAGTCCTTGAGGCCAGTAACACTTCCAGCCCCAGGGAAACCTTGGTTCCAAACTTTTCCATCATTCCACAAGGGAGTTCTTTCTGCAAGAGGTTTTGGCTGTTTTTGAAGCTTTCTCTCATTCTGTCTTTTAAAAAGCAGTTTGTAGGGTTGGAACATTGCAGGGTTTTTTCCTCCCTCTTCACCCAGATGTTTCTGGTTCTCAGGATGTACACCTGTGATGCTGGGTCACTTGGGAGAAATGTCTGAGTTTTATTTACAGCAAAGAATGTGATCCTCACATGCAAATGTTTAAAATGGTCATTTTGTTCTCAGGGACCAACTGCAAGACCTGCTAGGAGAGTACTTGTAGGGATATGAAAAGAAAATGTTAAGGTCAAAGCCATCTGATCATTGAGTATGTTTTGAGTGCCTGCTCTGATTCCCCAGCACTACTCTAAGTACTGGGAATACAGTGGTGAAAAAAAAAAAAGAAGAAGAAATTAAAAAAGAGAAAAAACTCTGCCTTAGTTAGGGAAAAAGGTGGGGGGTGGGGAACGAATAATATGCAAAAAAAAAAATAATAATAATAACAACAAAAAGTTAGATAGGCAGTTTGTTAGATGAAATTGTCCTGAAGTTCAAAAGATAAATTTATATCTGGAGATGGCTGCTTTTACCATAGAGGTGATCTCCTTGCTTAGATGAGAGATGAGATATGCAGAGTGTGTGGCATAATGTCTGACACAGTAGGTCCTCTCCTCAGTAATATGAGTTCCTATTCTTTTCCTAGTTTGACCTAACAATGCAATGAAAGTATTTTTGCCTTCTGTCTTACAATCATCTTTAACATTTCATTCGCAGCGATCTATGCTTTTTCTAGCACGTACCTCAAAACAAACTGCTCCAGTCTCGACCTGTTGCCCAGTTCCAAAGCTATTTCCACATTTTTAGGTATTTGTTGCGGCAACACTCCACTGTCTTAGTCAGTTTGGGCTCTATAACAAAGTACCGCAGACTGGGTGGTTTGTAAGCAACAGAAATGTATTTCTCAAGGTTCTGGAGTCTAGGGTCTGGAAGGCTGAACCCAGCCCAGTATGGTTGGGGTCTGGTGAGAGTTCTCTTATGGGTTGCATACTGCTATCTTCTCCTTATATCATCACATGGCAGGAAGAGAAAGAAAGAGCTACCTGGGGTCTCTTTTTCTTTCTTTTTTTTTTTTTGAGAAAAGAGTTTCACTCTGTCGCCGAGGCTGCAGTGCAGTGGTGCGATCTCAGCTCACTGCGCCCAGCCCCTGGGGTCTCTTTTATAAGAGTACTGCTCCCATTCATGAGGGCTCCATCCTTCTGACCTAATTACCTCCCAAAGTCCCTACCTCATATACCCTCATACTTGGAGCTAGGATTTCATCATATAGATTTCGAGGGACACAAACATTCACTCAATGACACACACTAAGAATTAGTGTTGTAAGACTCACTTCTAGAAAAAGTATTGCCGCGGCTGAGCCTGATGGCTCACGCCTGTAATCCCAGCACTTTGGGAGGCCGAGGCGGGCATATCACCTGAGGTCAGGAGTTCGAGACCAGCCTGGCCAACATGCAGAAACCCCATCTCTACTAAAAATATAAAAATTAGCTGGGCATGTGGCACATGCCTGTAATCCCAGCTACTTGGGAGGCTGAGGCAGGAGAATCGCTTGAACCCAGGAGGTGGAGTTTGCAGTGAGCTGAGATTGCACCACTGCACTCCAGCCTGGGTGACAGAGTGAGACCCCATCTCAAAAAAAAAAAAAAAAAAAGAAAAAGAAAAAAAAAAAAGGAGAAGTATTGCCTAACTCCGATCTAGAGAGATTCATTTTAGGTAAAGCCATGATGGAAAAATTCATATCATTGAAAGTTACTGTGACTCACTCAACTTATTCTAAACAATGTTTACAATAAAGATCATCAAAAAACTACTGCCTACCCAGTACAGTGATAGGCATTATCCAGAAATTAACAAGCCACTGTTTTTGCTCTCAGGAGTAATGGGCAACAGTAACTCTAAAAATGAGGTGGTGTAAGATAAAGTCCAATAGACAAATACAAAATAAAGTATTTTGAGCGTCCAAAGAAAGACAAGTCATTTTTGCATTTGGAGGGAGAAAGGAAGTGGAGGATTAGGAGGAACTTCAACAGGGAGATAGCATCCCCAAGATGAGCTGTGGAAAACTGCAGTTTGAGGGGCAGGGAGGGAAGCTGAGACTGCACAGTTTGAGGGGCAGGGAGGGAAGCCAGGAAGAACTTTGGAATGTGTAGGCCCCATGAGTTGTTCAGTTCACCTAAAACACAGGGTGCGCAAAGGGTGTGGTGGGAGATAGGCCTGGAAGAGGGGCTTAGGATCACAACGTGAGTGCCTTCACCATTGGAGTGTGGGTTGATATTTCATGTGGCTAGCACTATGACACATTCTGAGACTTTCCAATTTTACTTCCTTACATCCTTGTGTATCTTTAAGAGTTGACCCTTTCTTTTTTTTTTTTTTTTTTTTTCAGATGGAGTCTCACTCTGTCACCCAGGCTGGAGTGCAGCCTGGTGCCATCTTGGCTCACTGCCACCTCCACCTCCCGGATTCAAGCAATTCTCCTGCCTTAGCCTCCTGAGTAGCTGGGATTACAGGCGCCTGCCACCACACCTGGCTAATTTTTATATTTTTAGTAGAGACAAGGTTTCATCATGTTGGCCAGGCTGGTCTCGAACTGCTGACCTAGTGATCTGCCTGCCTTGGCCTCCCAAAGTGCGGGGATTACAGGTGTGAGTCACTGTGTCCAGACTTTTGTTTGTTTGTTTGTTTGTTTTTTGAGACCGAGTCTTGCACTGTAGCCTGGGCTGGAGTGCAGTGGCGTGATCTTGGCTCACTGCAACCTCTGCCTCCTGGGTTCAAGCAATTCTCCTGCCTCAGCCTCCCAAGTAGCTGGGATTACAGGCATCTGCCACCACACCTGGCTAATTTTTTGTATTTTAGGTAGAGACGGAGTTTTGCTGTGTTGGCCAGGCTGGTCTCAAACTCCTGACCTTGTGATCTGCCCACCTTGGCCTCCCAAAGTGCTGAGATTACAGGTGTGAGCCACCACGCCCGGCCAAGAGATGACTCTTTCTTTACGATGACTCTTGGCATAATGTTTAGGTCAATTGATCTTTTTGAGCGGGGGGATATTCCATTGTTCATTTGTTGTTTTGTTTTATTTTTCTTTGTTTTTGATCAGAGGCTCAGCAGTGAAGTTTGTCTTGCAATTTTATTAAGACTGTTTTCAAGGAAGGGGGGTCCTTCCCTCTTCCATTGGTAAAGTATGAAGACCTTTACAGTGAATCATAAGGATTCATTTGCAACCAGTAAAAGAAGCTAGGGCTTGATAGACCACACATTCCCACATGTAAAGAAACTCTTTAGTTTTGATAAATATTACTTCCAAGACTTAAAAAGTTTTTTTAAAACAGGGAGTACATTTTCTGAGTGACTATTAATAAGATGTTAAAAGCCAATAGGAAGGATGGATTTTCAAACACAATATGGAAGGGGAGCAGAGGTCAGAGAAACAAACTGACTCAGAGAACTGGAAATATTGAAGAACATTTGACTTTAGGTTGACTTTTGAGAAGTGAACTTGAAGGCTCTAGAGAAGCAGGGAATGCAAGGATTTCTAAGGGCAAGAATTGTGGAGGTAGAATCAGGCAGAAATAATTGGCCACTATCTGCTATGAGAAATGTCTTTGTTCTACTTGGGTCTGAGCTAAAAGATTCTCCATAGAGATTCTTTTCTCTGTGTACCTGCATTGTGAGGATCCAAGCAAAGAAGAAGAGTGGAGGAACATTCTTTTTAAAGGCATTTCATGAAATATGGAGTGGTAATGGCAAGAATAGCAGTACTAGGCAGGAAGTTCTAGAAGTGGCTTTACCCAAGCCCAAGTTGCACTAGGTGTGTAGAGAAATGGATGGTGTTAGTGGGCAAAATATCCCCTTATAACTTCACATTGCACAACTCCAGGGCTATCAGTCACAAGTAGCTTATGTCTATGAGGTGACAGTCATATAAACTTTACTCCCCATTGCACTGTTCCAGACTCCCTCCACCCCCGAATAGTGCAATGGGGAGTACTGTCCATTATGGAGATCAAAGTCCTTGGTTTTGGTGTTAGGATTCTGTTGGTTGCAAGTAACAGGAACAACTCAAATAGTTTAAACAATAGAGATGATATATTGGCTGTGCATTCCAGGGTTAGAGCTGACCTCTCTGTTTCCATCTCTTGGTATTGTCTTCCTCTTTGCGTTAGCTTCATTAATTCCTATTGCTATGTGATAAGGGTTGGAATGTGTGTGTGCATGTGTGTCTGTGTGTGTGTGTTGGAGGATTACATCTAAGTGATATTTTCCTTGGCAGCCCTATCAGAACCACAGGGAAAAAGTAGAGGAGTAGTTCCTTTCAGGGGAGAGGTAGTGTTATTTTCTAGATTACGAATAATGTGAAAACCACAAATAAAATGTCCAAGAGACATTTGAATAGGGCCGTTGGTGGGCGATGAATAGTACTATTTGTTAAAATTTATGCTAAAAATTACTTCTTTAAAACTTTTTTCTTCTTTGTTGAAGTAATTCCACTGTATTCTTAAAGAAATCTGACATGAACAATTTTGTTTAAAAATCTTCTTTTAAGGTCAATTTACAACTTTAATTAATATGGATTGCTGAGTGATTATGCAATTCTTCTAGAAATGAGTATGACTGGATTAGGTTGCAATGAGTATTTTATAGGAAAGTCAATACATGGCGTGTGTTTCCAGTCTTTGTCATCTGGTTCTAGTCTCTGTTTGGCAACAGGATTTTATACGTGGCTGTCAGTGCAGCCAAAAAACCTTGCATACTTCACAACTTGCCACTCTTTTTAAAGATGTAGTTAGAGACCAAAGCTTATAGCACATGCTGCTGGATTAAGCATCTAAAGTGAGAGTCTCATGGGCCCAAAATATCTCTTGTACCCACACATTTCCTGGTAGGCCAAACTTCACAAAATAAACATAGATGACCTCTTGCCTACCCAGTCTTCCGGAAAGTTTAGAAATGATGCAACCTTTTGGCAATATGACATGACACATTGCTTTACTTGTGCAGAGCATGGACTTCCTTCATTCTGCACCACCATGGACAAACAAGCATTTACATTAGCACTGTCCATGATTTGGAAACAAAATCTCATCCACTTTAATGAGTCTAGACGTTAGCAAATTGCCTTGGCTTAGGGAAGAACGAGTTGACAAGTGACAACCGGGAAAGTCTTGTGGTTGCTCCACAGTGACATCAAAGATGTAGGAGAAAGAAGAAGCTGGTTTTCCTGTCAATACCTTGGTTTCCTTTTCTTTCTTCATTCCCCCTGCATGCAGGAATAACAATGTCTGGAATCAATATAGGGTTCTTCTTCTGAGAGACTAAGAGTGTTTTCCCACACATGGAGCTGGCTGGTTTTGTTCTTTCCCTCTGCAGGAGGGAAAGTGTGAGCTGTGAGATTTCCTCCTGCCCTCTTGCCTCATGTGTCTCTCTGCCATTAGCCCAGCCCTCAATTCTGTTTCCATCCTGGGGGTGCCTATTCTGATTTCTCTTATTCATTCAGTAAATGTAAACAATCCTTTACATGTTGATTAGTGTGCTATGTGCCTTTTTTGTAACCTCTTTTGATTATTCCATAGACTTTTTTTCTGATTCCGTGGTGGAGTAGTTATCCCCTGACTTGTTTCTCAGGGGTTTGTGTTTGTTTTAAGATTTTCTTTTCCCTGCAATTACCCATTTACTCTTGTTTTCACTACTTCTAAAAGACAATCCATACTTAGAAGTGCCACAATTCATAATGATGGTGCATAATTAGGCACAACCTAAATAATTTTTGAGGCCCATTGTAGTGGCTTATGCCTGTAATCCCAGCACTTTGGGAGGCCGAGGCAGGCAGATCACTTGAAGTCAGGAGTTCAAGACCAGCCTGGGAAACAAGGAGAAACCCTATCTCTACAAAAAATACAAAAATTAGCTAGAAGTGGTGGTTCATACCTATAGTCCCAGCTACTTGGGAGACTGAGTTGCGAGGTCAAGGCTGCAGTGAGCTGAGATAGCACCACGGCACTCCAGCCTGGGGGACAAAGAGAGACACTGTCTCAAAAAAAAAAAAAAAAAAAAAAAAAAAGAAAAAGAATTTTGGACAAAAAAGTGGCCCCAAACTACTTAACTTGTAAGGCTCCTTACACTTTGTTTCCAACCCATTTCTCCAGCCTATTACTTTCTTTTTGAGACGGGGTCTCACTCTGTCACCCAGGCTGGAGTGTAGTGGTGTGATCTCTGCTCACTGCAAGCTCCCCATCCCGGATTCACGCCATTCTCCTGCCTCAGCCTCCTGAGTAGCTGGGAATACAGGTGTCTGCCACCACACTGGGCTAATTTTGATTTGTATTTTTAGTAGATACTGGGTTTCACTCTGTTAGGCAGGATGGTCTCGATCTCCTGACCCTCTGATCTGTCCGCCTCGGCCTCCCAAAGTGCTGGGATTACAGGCATGAACCACTGCGCCCAGCCGCCTATTACTTTTTAAAATGCGTTCTGTATGACGGTGCTTCTCAAAGTATATAAAGTGAAGGACGAGTTGTTTTTGTTTCCAATCTGTCGAGGTCTGATATGTGCTCCTATTGTGCATGACTAGTGTGTAACTTGAGCAACATGCAATTCACCATATGAGCTCTGCATGGTCTGTATCCCATGCAAAGAGAGGAGGCCGCTGAGTGCACAGTAAGTTGCTGATGTTTTTACAATTTACTTCCAATTTCTTCATTTACATGTTCACAAAATGTAACAAACAATTCACAGTCCACTGACCACAGTTTGAGTAGTATAGCCTTGAGGCTGTATCTTCACCAGATTCTCCCCATTTTTGAACAAACTTTGGATGTTATTGCTTTTGAACTTTGACCTTAGGTATTCCCCCAGCCTGGGCGCCCTGTTCTCCTAGCTTTGCCCGGCCTATCCTTCTTTTTCTTTGAAATCCCACCTTACATTTTTTTTTTTTTTTTGAGACAGAGTTTCGCTCTTGTCGCCCAGGCTCAAGTACAATGGTGCAATCTCGACTCACTGCAACCTCTGCCTCCCGGGTTCAAGCGATTCTCCTGCCTCAGCCTCCAAAGTAGCTGGGATTACAGGCATGCGCCACCATGTCTGGCTAATTTTGTATTTTTAGTAGAGACAGGGTTTCTCCATGTTGGTCAGGCTGGTGTCAAACTCCCGACCTCAGGTGATCTGCCCACCTCGTCCTCCCAAAGTGCTGGGATTACAGGCGTGAGCCACTGTGCCCGGCCCTAAATTTTTTTTTTTAATTGAGTAATAATTCACATAACATAAAATTCACCATTTTACAGTGTAAATTCTGTGATTTTTAGTACATTTACAATGTTGTGTAAACATCACCATGATTTAACTCTACAACATTCTGTCACCCCTAAAGAAACCCGGTATTCCTTAGCAGGCACTCCCCCTTCCCCATCTGCTCAGCCCCTGGTGACCACTACTTTCGGTCTCCACGGATTTTCCTATGCTGGGCCTTTCATGTCAATAGAATCATATGATATGTAGCCTTTTGTGACTTAGCATAACATTGTCAAGATTCACCCACGTTGCAGCATATATCAGTTCTTCCTTCTTATGGATAAATAATATTCCATTGTATGGATATACCACTTTTTGTTTATCTATTCATCAACTGATGGGCATTTGGGTTGTTTCCAACGTTTGGCTGTTACGAATAATACTTTTAGTAACAAGTACTAGATTTATTGTGGAAATATTTTCATTTCTCTTGGGCATATATCTTGGAGAAGAATTGCTGGATCGTATGGTACCTCTATGCTTAAATTTTTGAGGAATTGCAAACTGTTTTCCAAAGTGGCCGCACCGTGCATTCCCACCAGCAATGTATGAGGGTTCTAATTTCTTCACATTCTTGCTAACACTTGTAATTATTTTTTTCTTTTTAAAAAATTATAGCCATCCTACTGGGCACCATAAATATTTTTCTTCTGTGAACTCATCTGATTCCTCCTCCCAGAAAGAATCAACCTTTTTCTCCTCTCTGATCTCACAAGAATATATACTACAGTAATTATCAGAGTTGTTATTTTTTTAACCTTATGGTGTGCTAGGTACTATGCTAAGCACTTTATATGTGTGAGGTATTAAATCCTCATATAACTTTTGGGAGGCTGCTTTTACTGTCTCCACTTTACAGATGAGGGCACAGGCATAGAGTAAATTGTCTTAAAATCATGCACCTACGGGAGTGAAAGCTGGGATTTTGAACTCCTGGGCATATCTGACCCCAAAGCCAATGCTCTTTAATGTTAGGCTCTCAATAAATAGAAACTATATATATAAATAGAAACTATATATATATAAATAGAAACTACACATATAAATAAATAGAAACTATATATATACACACATATATACATATACATATATATGTATATATATTTTTTATATATTTATATTTTTTGAGACAGAGTTTCACTCTTGTTGCCCAGGCTGGAGTGCAATGGCGCAATCTCGGCTCACTGCAACCTCTGCCTCCTGGATTCAAGCAATTTTCCTGCCTCGGCCTCCCGAGCAGCTGGAATTACAGTTATGTGCCACCACGCCCCGCTGATTTTATATTTTTAGTAGAGACAGCGTTTCTCCATGTTGATCAGGCTGGTCTCGAACTCCTGACCTAAGGTGATCCACCGCCTTGGCCTCCCAAAATGCTGGGATTACAGGTGTGCACTACTGCTCCCAGCTGGAAACTATTACTATTTTTTAAAGCCTTCTCTTTTATAACAGGCCCATGCTTTCCTATTAGAACTAGCAACATTTCATTTCTAAAGATTTGGTGGAATTTTATCCTTAGTTTACTCAAGAGTATTTCTAGTATTTCTACAGCATACAGTCAACAGTTCTCATTTTCCCATTCAGATGGGTCTTATATCTAAGCTTCAGGAGTAGATTGTCTTATTCTGTCTTATTCCTAAAACTTACATCATACCAAACACCTAAAATCCTGAAAAGTGTCATTTGTTTATCACCAAACACCTACCAATCCTATCACACAAATGGACACATTTATTGATTTCACCTTTGAATTTGATCTTGAAGAAGACGATTTGGAATTTGCTCAACACATATTTATTAGCATGTCTTCTCCAGTTAATATATGCCACAAAGATATTGTTTTTGTTTTTTGTTTTTTGTTTTTTTTTTGAGATAGAATCTCGGAGTCTGGCTCTGTCGCCCAGACTGGAGTGCAGTGGCTTGATCTCAGCTCAATGCAACCTCCGCCTCCTGGGTTTAAGTGATTCTCTTGCCTCAGCCTCCTGAGTAGCTAGGATTACAGGCGCCCGTCACCACCGCCAACTAATTTTTATATTTTTAGTAGAGATGAAGTTTTGCCATGTTGTCCAGGCTGGTCTCAAACTCCTGACCTCAGGTGATCCACCCACCTTGGCCTCCCAAAGTGCTAGGATTACAGGCATGAGCCACCGTGCCCAGCCTAAAGATATTCTTTTCTTTCTACTGATTTACTCTTTCCCTCTGGGGAATGAGAGGATTCAAGTCACCACTTCACTGCTAGGAGAACCATTGTCATTCTGTGTTCTTGCATTTTTTTATGTTTATTTTTACCAAAACACACAAGCCCTAATTATTATGTTACTGAGTAGCTCCTGGTTCACCTCTATCACTTATTAGTGTGTCTTAGGCGAGTTTCTTAATCTCTCCACACCTCTATTGCCTTAATCTGTAGAATGGTGGTTGTAAAACACCTTATATCGTTAGTGTGATAATTGTAAGACATGTTTATATCTGTAGATACATATGTGTGCATGATCAAAGTAGTAACAAATGAAAGTAAATAGTAAATCTTGCAGTAAAGAACCTGCTTAAATTACTTGATAGTGAAATGCTCCCCCCCCACATTTTTCAAAACAACACTTCTATAAATAATTCAAAAAACTGTTTAATACAATTTTCCCTCCCTCTATCCACCTTTTGTCACCCCCATAAAGCCCTGTCAGGAAGAGTTAATCACTTTCTCCTCCCTCCTGCTCCGATCATGGTATGTCATGGCACCCTAAAGGGTGCTGCATTGTAATTTATCTATTTACATATCGGCCTCTTTCTGAGAGCAGGGCCCGTATCTTACTTATATTTGCATCTCCAATGTGATGCCTAAAATCTAAAAGGTGTATAATCGATGTTTATTGATTTGAATTATCTGTCACTGTTGCCTTTGACAGGTGAACATTACTCAGAACCCTGGGTAAGGATAGTAATGCACGTTGCTCTGAAACAGGGAAGAAGAAAAGCAAGCTCATCACTTCCCCATGCTTCTTGGGTTGAAAATCCAACATACACAAATATCTCTAGTTGAAAGGACCCAGTGAGTTAGTGTAGGCATTGGATTGACATGCATTCTCTCTGAATGAATCTGCCAGAATAGAAGAGTCAACTTGCTAGAGTGATTCTGTGTCAATATGGCCTTTAAAAAGATGTTATCATGTCATCCTTCTGGATATGTTCATTCCAACAAATTATTTTCTATTCCAAAGTACTATTTTTTCTTTTTTCTTTTATTTTTCTTTTTTTTGAGATGGAGTCTCACCGTGTCACCCAGGCTGGAGTGTTGTGGTGAGATCTGGACTCAGTGCAACCTCCGCCTCCCGGATTTAAGTGATTCTGCTGCCTTAACCTCCTGAGTAGCTGGTATTACAGGCGCGCACCACCATGCCTGGCTAATTTTTGTATTTTTAGTAGAGACGGGGTTTCACCATGTTGGTCAGGCTAGTCTCAAACTCCTGAGCTCAGGTGATTCATCCGCCTCAGCCTCCCAAAGTGCTGGGATTATAGGTGTGAACCACTGCGTTCAGCCTAAAGTGCAGTGTTTTCTTCTGATGCTTTGATCTAGCAGCAGAAGAAGACTGTTTATTCTTGTTCTGGATCAAGCTGGGACAAAACTGTGTAGGGCATCATTCTACCTTTGATTCTGTGCTGACCGTTCTTTTTATTGTGCACCCTCTTTTTCAAGCCATGTCCTGATTCCCCTTTCCTCCCAGTCTCTGCTTTCCCCCCTATTCATTTCTGTATTTGCTACTAAAAAATGTTTTAGGCCACCCTTCTCCTTTTCGTTACGCATTCCAACTATGCATGTCCCCATAGACTGATGCCACATCCCCATGAAGGAAAACATTTCACAGAGGTCAACTGGTGTTTTCCAGGTCACACAAGGTCAAAACTGAACCCAGAATCCAGATTTTCTAATCTATGCTTCCTAGTAGCTTTTATTCTCACTGTAATTTTTATTGTTGTTATTTTTAAAGCTTAGGGGTTAACTCCCCTACCTCAGCGCGCTCACACACACACACACACACACACACACACACACGAGTTTAATATAGAGAGAAACATGAAGTTCTCTTTTCACAAGATATTAAGGGAATGGAAATTGTGAAGAAAGCTGTGAAGAACTTCCAAGTCATATTCAGGATTTTCCCAAATGGTTAGGTTAAGTACACAGAAAAAGGTAGCCTCCCTACCTCCCCAGGGTGGCTCCAATCTATCTGAAGGGGCCATTCTCTGGCCATCCTGAAACTCACACAGATGGTGACGTCATCTTTCCCTGAGTAAGTGTGGTCTCCGGCAGACACTCCCGGTGGGGAACAGGCAGGCAGGCCAGGATGTGGGAGGGTGATTCAGCAGGTAACAGCAATGCCCCATAAGCCACCCTGTGGAAACGCCCATGAGGCCCACTCTGTCAGGCAAGTTTTAGAGGAGAGAGGCCAAACTCCTATTCCCCACACTATTTTCCCCAAGATGAATTTTCTGTTGTCGCCTTTAGGAGAAAAACTTCATATCCTGATCCATGGATCCCCGAACATTCCTGATGAATGTGGTCACTGCAATATGGTTCCCTTTTCTCTTCTTTTTTTTTTTTTTTCTTTTTCTTTCTTTCTTCTTTTTTTTTTTTTTTAGACGGAGTCTTGCTCTTGTTGGCCAGGCTGGAGTGCAATGGCACGATCTCGGCTCACTGCAACCTCTGCCTCCCTGGTTCAAGCAATTCTCCTGCCTCAGCCTCCCAAGTAGCTGAGATTACAGGCGCCTGCCACCACGCCCGGGTAATTTTTGTATTTGTAGTAGAGATGGTGTTTTGCCTTGTTGACCAGGCTGGTCTCAAACTCCTGACCTCGTGACCTGACTGTCTCAGCCTCCTAAAATGATGGGATTATAAGCGTGAGCCACTGCGCCCGGCCTCCCTTTGCTTTTCTTATGAAAAGGATTGATGGGCACTTGCCAACTTTATTTAGGCTCCTGCAGGTGAGGTGCTCCATGTTGAACAGCCCTGTACAGTCTGGGTCCTGATGAGGCCGCAGCTAACTCAAGTGGCTGAGACAGTTTGTTGAGGGAAGGAAGAGAAGAAATAGAAACTGTTAAAGGAATCTCTTCTTGAACTTCCTTATTGTATTCAGAGTTTTAAAAGCATATAATTATGGTGCTCTAACTGAAACTCTGAATGTAACTATTGATATCTGAAACTTGTGATAAATTAATGAAAAATGAGTTGATTTCTTTTTTTCTTACTTCTTGGCACTTGGATCATAAAAACTGAAATGTTCTCTTGAAGCATATTTTGAAGTGTGTTTTTTTCCTTTCTCAGTGGATATTTATAGAACAAACATTAACATGCAAATTATATGGATACATTCTTCCCCCACCCAACCGTTTTCATAATAGCCTGTGAAAAGTCAGACCGCAAAGGCACAAAGACAGTCTTATTACTTTTAACCTTTGGGGAGGGTGGCATGAACCACAGAAAGTTTACTTGGGTATCAAACTCAAAATGTACCTATGGCTTGACACAGCTCTGCCGGATAACACTCCCACACACATGCCAAGGTGCTTTTTGGACTTTGCTATGGAGACAGCCTCGCAATTAATGACACACACTGGGAAGGACAAAGAGAGAGGAAAAGGGTTTTCTGAAATGTCAGGGCCTCCCTCCTGCTGACTCCCAGCAATTTGTCAGGGGCTTTTCTCTGTAGTACTGGAGCTGGATTTTCCCACAGGTAAACTAGTTTTCCAGCTCGCATTCAGGGGCCCTGCTTTTCTGGGAAGCCCTAGGGTGTGATCTGGAGCCTGGTTGGGTTTTGGGGCTGTGACCTGACATCAGTTACCTCAGTGGGAAGGCCCTAGGCCGGTGTCGGGTGTTGAGAAGGGAGGTGAGGTTTGGTGCTTCAAGGGTTCCTTAGTCCCAGTCAGATGCAATCCCCATCTCCTATGAAAAAAAATATATAATTCCTGTCACTCTCTTTCCTTAAAACCAACTTTGGGCCTTTATTGCCCATAAGACAGAGTCTAAATTACTTAGTCTAGCACACAAGATTCTTAAGAAACTGGCTCTAGCCTAATCTCTCTTATTTCTTGATACTTATGAGTCGTTTGTCCCAAGGATCTGACAGTGTAGCTGTTACAAACCGTCGTGGGCTTCCAGCACCTTACATTGGGTGCACAACTCAGGCTCCCTTACTGGACTGACCCCTCCACTGTGAACTAATCTTGAGACACATTCAACTGCCAGCCATCCCTAAATCCTTCTTGTGTTTGTTTAAAATCTGCGTTGTGATGTGTATTCCATTAGAGTGAGTTTAGGTCGGGTGAAGTGGCTCATGCCTGTAATCCTCCTAGTACTTTGGGAGGCCGAGGCGGGCAGATCACCTGAGGTTAGGAGTTCAAGACCAGCCTGGCCAACATGGTGAAACCCCGTCTCTACTAAAAATACAAAAATTAGCCGGGTGTATGGCGGGCGTCTGTAGTCCCAGCCTCTCAGGAGGCTGAGGCAGGAGAATCGCTTGAACTCAGGTGGTGGAAGTTGCAGTGAGCCGAGATTGCACCATTGCCCTCCAGGCTGGGTGACAAAAGCAAGACTCTGTCTCAAATAAATAAATAAAAATAGAGTGAATTTAATTTCTCATATCTCCATTTCTTTCACAAGTCTTTAATTCCTTGAAGGCAGGGGCTATATCCATTTCTCTCTGAATTCCCATTTTCTGCACAAGCCCTGGTAAGGGCAGAGTTATTTTGGTGCATAACATACAGATTACTCTTTACTCATGTGCAATCTATTCCAGTTTTGGGGGAAAATAACTGGAAAATGGTGTAAATCAAGGAAGAGTTCCAGGCAGGGTCTGCCAGCCCCCTTCTTTGCTCTGCTGATAGGAGTTAACCAAAGTTGAATGTATTTCCCTTTTGTTAATATGCCAGAAAGTCAAATACCAAGGCCACATTGAAACAAAAACTGCCAGAGTGGGCAGCAGTAAAATGGGATTCTAGCTCTAGTTCTGACACTAACTAGTTGTGCATCACTGGAGAGATTAATTAGCTTCTCTAACTCTCAGTTTCTTCATCTATAAAGTTGAGAATTTGGTCTAGGTGACACTCTTTCTTAGGAAATATTCATAGGGACTTCAGTAGGAGTTTGAGAAAAAGGCAATTTTTAAAATTTTTTTTTATTTTATTTTTTAGACAAAGTCTCACTCTGTCACCCAGGCTAGAGTGCAATGGTGTGGTCTCAGCTCACTGCAACCTCTGCTTCCCAGGTTCAAGTGATTTTCCTGCCTCAGCCTCCTGAGTAGCTGGGACTACAGACGCGTGCCACCACTCCCGGCTAATTTTTGTGTTTTTAGTAGAGATGTGGCTTCACTATGCTGGCCAGGCTGGTCTCAAACTCCTGACCTCGTAATCCACCTGCCTCGGCCTCCCAAAGTGCTGGGATTATAGGCATGAGCCACCGCGCCCGGCCAAAAAAGGCAAATTTCAAAGGAACTGGCTGATCCAGCTTTTAGACACCTCATGATTATGAAGGTACCCAGCATAGACCTGGTGCGTAGTGAGTCATCAACAGATGAGTGATCAATATCTCCTTGATGCCTTTTTCTCTACGTACTCCTGGGGGTTAGAGAAACTAGTCTTATTCTGTTTTTCTACTACTGTAGTCTGATCTAGAGCTTCATCTCCCTTGAGAAGTTCCTTTTCCCTCCTGTGTTGCAGTGGGCTACTTTTGAGGCGGTAAGCACAGAGCAGTGGGAAGTGCTTTCCAAATAGGGCTCTGTTATGGGTTGAATTATACCAGCCAAGAAAGATACGTTGAAATCCTAACCCTCTGTTACCTCAGAATGTGACCATATTTGGAAATAGGGTCATTACAGAAATAATCAAGTTAAAATGAGGTCGTTAGTGTAGGTCCTAATCCAATATGACTGATACCTGTATGAAAAGGGGAAATTTGGATACAGAGACAGACATACACACAGTAAAGATGAGGTGAGGACACAGAGGGAGAAGATGCCATGTGACTGGAGCAACGCATCCACAGGCCAAGGAGCACCAGGGATGCTGGGAAACGCCAGAGCTAGAAGAAACCAGAAAGTCTTGGCCCCTAGAGAGAATCTGGCATTGCCAATGCCTTGATTTCTCACTTCTAGTCCCCAGAACTGTAAGATAACAACTTTCTGTTGTTTTAAGCCACCTAGTATTGTTTTTTTTGGTAGGACAGCCTTAGGAAGCTAATACAGGTTCTACACTAAGCTTTGTGTGGGCTAATCAAGAGAGGGGTGTGTGTGTATGTGGTGTTGTTAGAAGGTAATTTACATCAAGGGAAGGTAATGCATCGGCTCCTAGAAAATTAAGCAGATGCCATTTGTCCAAGAAAAAGCCTTCAACTCATCAGCAGATTCCACCTATCTTTTCTTCTCCCCTTTTCACTCTTCTCTCTCTTCTTCCCTTGCTGCAACTTGCCTCACCATGCTTGCAAATCCTCCTTTATCTCCCCTCTCCAGCTCTGCATGGGCTCCCTCATAAGGGACACTTTATGCTGATGTTTACTTAGAAATGTCAGTGCTACACAATCTGGCGTGGCTGTAGAGGCCTCCAAGCGAGGAAGAGACACTAAGGCCTCCTACTTGAGGGAGATTTGGGGAGGCCCAGACCCTGGTGGCACCAGCAAAAGGAAGCCAACTAAGGTAAACTTTTCTCTTTCCAGTTCGTAAATCCTCCTTGTGAAACTGGTATAATAGATGCTGTATAAAAACTCCTCTGAATTCTTCCCTCTGGAATCTTCAGGGTGCCTGACATAACCCTCACTCTCCACGCAGTGGATAGCAGAGAGGCCTCCCTCTGTGTGCTCCATCACAACTTTCCACTGAATCTGGCTTTTGGGCGGTTTGATTTGAATGGAGGATTGTTCAGCTGCAGCCAGTGCCGGCAGAGCTGCCAGTTACAACACTTAAAAAATACAGTACTGCTTTTAAAGTAGAGTAGAAGGGCGTTGAAGTGAGGATGCAGGGGTTCCTTGTCAAATACACTGCCCATCTGTCCTGGCTTTCCTTGGAGGGGAGGGCCGAGGCTTCCCCAAGGCAGGGAAACAGTCCCCAAGCTCCGCCTCCCAACCAACATTTTTGGGGAGGAAGGCTGCTCCGTATTTGTGCTCCCGAACAGACCATTTGGGCAGATTTGAAGTGACAGCTCTTTGTCCATTGGTGCACCCTCTAAGTAGTATTTACAGATTGACTATGCCTAGATGCACGCCATAGACATCTGGTATATGCTTCAAGTTAAATGCTCTGAGAAAGATATCATTTCTGAAATCTCAAAGAGTGGTCCATACTTTAAGAATTATGTAGAAATTATACCTGCAAATATCTCTGCTGAGATGAAATGTAATTATATGGTTAAATATTCATATTTTAATTATTGGAAAGAAATACATTAACAAACTGTTATTGAAATATGTTCCATATAGAGTCAAGTAGGAAAACCTCAATAGTTACTCTTTTCTGTACTTGCAATGAAATAATTTCACTGTTTGCTACAGCAGGAATTTTTTTTTTGTATATAAGTCACTGGAATTATTCAGCTGCTTGAGTGATTTGCCTGTTACTGAATAAAACCCTTGCTAGGAAGTCAAATCACTCTTATTGGTCAGCTTCAAAATTCCACAGGTGTGCTTAGATTCAAAGAAAATGAAGATTTCTTAAAAATGACCAATTTTGTTTTGTTGGTGATGGGTAAAGGTTGGAATAGGATGGTTTCTGATTATTCTCTGGTGATTCATACAATTCATTTTTGTTTTTAAAACACATATAAGACATTTCTCTTTCTGTGTCCTTATGAAATGGTGGAGGGGAGCCCTACATACGCATAACCTACCTTTTCTGGCCAGTGATAACATCTTTCCTTCTTGAAGTGGATTAAATCAAAGCACAGGAGTGCATTCTCATTTTTTATTTTTTTGCCAGTTTTCACAGTAAAAGAAATAGAATGTAGAAACCATAACCATATTGACTTTCTAGATGAAGCCCAGTAGGGATAAAAGTAACATTTCTACGAGGGAGCATGTCATAAAAGGGGCTTGTAAAGACAAAATCATAAGATGACAAGTACACCTCATTGAAAAAGAGGCGCATTTTCTATTGTTCTAAGTATTGTGTAAGGCAGGAAGATGGAGAATAATATTCAATGCATCTGCAAAGGAAATGAGTTCCAAAAATGCCTTATTTGGTGCTTTAGTCAAAAAGGCCACCTGTCTCATTTACCAAATAAGCAGTTTTTTTCATTCCTTTTATAAGATCAAGCCCACTGCTCTGAGGAATGAATCAGAGGCATTGCATTTACCACATAAATAACTGGTTGAAGTAAGTGATTTACCT
Organism: Macaca thibetana thibetana; assembly: GCF_024542745.1. Taxonomy (NCBI): domain Eukaryota; kingdom Metazoa; phylum Chordata; class Mammalia; order Primates; family Cercopithecidae; genus Macaca; species Macaca thibetana. The sequence goes on along the minus strand of NC_065579.1, from coordinate 75,477,827 downwards.
TTTCCTTATTTTATCACATAAAAAGGGCAATGATTACATGTAACACCTAATTTTTATTGCTTTATTGATTACATCTGAATGCTGACCATGCTTTTACTAAAGAAACAATGCTATGTTCTCAGATTCTCAAAATGAGCAGGCCAGATTACTTAATCAAATCTATAGTAGGAAGTCCAGAGCTGAACAATGCACTCGCTGGTGTGTTTTGACTTCACTGTCTCCATGGTAACATGCACGAACAAATTACGAAAAATAGGAACGATTTGTGTGAAGGGCAGAAATTTGCCAAATCTTATTTAGTCTAATTAGTTTTAAATTAATGATATTTTAGGTGACTAAAATGTTTTTCCAAGAATTCTCATGCAAAAAAAAAATTGCATTTACTGACTTTGGTATAATGTTCATATTTTTAGAGTAAACTAGTTGTGGAATGAGAGTTACTAATTTGCATAAATTAAAATGATAAGCATTTTAACAAAGGCTGGTGGTAAGAAGCCAAAACAACTGTTTAAAAAGTAAACATTTTAGCTCCTCTGATTATTTAACATACTGAGAATGCATTTCTTAAAAGCATGTATATACATTTTTAATTTAAGTATTTTCTGATTTTAGGCAAATCATAGTAGCCTATGCAAGCTGTGTACTAAGGAACTGAACAGGAATACAGCAACAGTCAAAGCTTCAGGAATCAAGAAGGCAAGAAAAGTGACACTCCAGAAAATACAAAGTACCACAGCTCTCTCAATTCACGTTAAGTTTGGACTATCTAGAAACTGTTTTCTTCTATCAAAGGCCAAAGTGAGTGACTCATGCCTGTAATGTCAGCACTTTGGGAGGCTGAGGTGGGATGCTTGCTTGAGGCCAGACGTTCAAGACTAGCCCGGGTTATAAAGCGAGAGCTTACTTCTACAAAAAAAAAAAAAAGGCTAAAGTGAGGTACATAACCCTTCCCACAGCCATAGCTTAAAGAAGCCTATAGGATAGGTCAAGAACCAAGCTGCTGTGGCAGGAATTGTATGGAGTGTGCTGGAGACCCAAGGAATCTCGTTTCGCTCTGTAAAATTAATAAGAAGAGTAGCTAGAGTTATGGAAAAGAGGCTTGGTGAAGAGTCACACACACACACACACACACACACACACACACACAAAAGCAAAAGCCCTGAGCTTTAAGCACCTGCACAGAGAGAGCCGGAGCTTTCGCTACAATTGGCGTTAAATGAGTGGACACAAGAAAACAATTGTTCCTGCACTAACTAACTAGTGCAGGATTCTGAGAAAAGGTTCAATAGACAATGGAACGATGGAAAAGGGGGAAAAAATCTGAGACAGAGAGAGAGAGAGGAGTTTCCTTAGGCTGGTGACTGGTGAAAACCTTTCACAGTTCCTCAGTGAAGAAACATAGAGACCTTGCTGAAGAAACATACTGTCTATTTTATTGTGATTTCTCCCTCTCTGTTTACCAAACACATTCCATAGTGTACTGTCATCATTCTCAGTTAATAAAGCTTCATAAGGTTCTGAGTTTTGAGACACTATTGTTAAGGATTCATAGCTGATCCAGGAGACTTTGAGTGACAATTTTAGTACAAATTCTCATATGCAAAGTAGGCTAACTAGTCAAGCAACACTTTTTCAGCACTCTGCCTTAACCAATCCTGTATCTGGAGTACCCTGCATGTATCCCTGGGTACTGTGGCCAATCCAGAGAGAACTCTTGCTTCCACTCTGCCCACAAACCAGGTGACAGTTATTCAACAGATCAATAAGACTATGAAATGGATCTTCGCCTGGTGTTAGAGATGAGGAGAAACTAATTCCTCCTTGTTTTTTACAATAGCAGTTTGAGTAGAGTTTAGGTATGTAAATAAATAGTTCAACAGAGAAGAGAAAAGATAAATTAACATAATAAAGTTAGTTATTGGTTCTTTTGTATATTATTAATGTATATATTAGTGGCATTTTCTGGGCTTCAGAAAATGCATTTGCTACCAGAATAGACTGTATGCTCATCACACACACACAAAGGTAACTATGTGAGGTGGCAGATATGTTCTTTAACTTAATTGCTGCAATCACTTCGCAATGTCCATGTATACCAAAACATCGCATTGTACACCTTAAATATATTCATTTTTTACTTGTCAATTATATCCCCCCAAAATCTGGAAAAAATAAAAAATAAATTTAAAAAATGCTTTTAGAATCTGTGTGCTCAATGTAAAGGCTAAGAATGTAATGCTTTCAAAAGAAAAAGTAAAATGTCTTTGTGATCTTGGAATTGCCAAAAGTTTCTTAGATACAACACAGAAATTATTAACCATTAAAAATTAGTAAATTGGACTTCATCAAAATGAAAATTTCTGTTTCATCGAAAGACATTGTTAAGAAAATGAAAGGGCAAGCCACAGAATGGGAGAAAATATTTAAATATTTATGTCTGACAGAATATATAAATAATTCATACAACCTAACAGTAAAAATACAACTCAGTTTTTAAAATAGGCAAACAACATGAACAAATATATTTATTTACCTAAAAAAATCTGTAAACAAATATTGAGCTGTCATTAGTAATATGCTTTTTTTTTTTTTTTTTTTTTGACAGTGTCTCGCTCTGTCATCCAAGTTGGAGTGCAATGGTGCAATTTCAACTCACTACAATCTCTGCCCCCAGGCTCACGCCATCCTCCCACCTCAGCCTCCCGAGTAGCTGGGACTACAGGCGTGTGCCACCACACCCCGCTAATTTTTGTATTTTTTTGTAGAGACAAGGTTTTGCCATGTTGCTGAGGCTGGTCTCAAATTCCTGAGCTCAAGTGATCCACCTGCCTCGACCTCCCAAAATGTTGGGATTATAGCCATGAGCCACTGTGCCTAACCAGTAACATGCATGTTGAAGGGGAGAGTGTAGTGATGGGCACAACTCACTTTGGAATGCATCAAAAAATAAGATGGATTGATGGATGAATGAGAGAATAGATACATGATAAAGTAAATTAGCAAAATGCTACTTGTAGAATTTAATTGGTGTGTATTGGGATAATAGTTGTCCATTGTACAGTTCCTTTCATTTTTTCTGTATGTTTGAAAAATTTCATAACAAAATGTTGAGAAAAACAGTTAAATATTCACTTACCTCATGACCCAGCAGTTTCTATCCTAGATATTTACCTAAAAGAAATAAAAACATATGTTCACACACAGATTTATGTAAGAATGTTTACAGAGCATCGTTCATAATACTTCTAAACTGGAAAGCTATCCATCAACAATGGAATGGATATGCAAATTGTGGTATGTTATACACTGGATAACTATTTAGCAATAAAAAGGAATGAAAATTGATCTAAAGAACAAGATAGCTAAATCCCGAAAACTGTATGTTGAGCCGGAGAAACCAGAGACAAAATTCAGAGAACAGGTTTAGAACAGTGATTGCCTGTGAGAGGTGGAAAGTGACTGGAAGGGGCATAGAGAACTTTCTTGGGTGATAGATAGAATGTTTTTATCATGGCCGGGTACAGTGGGTCACACCTGTAATCCCAGCACTTTAGGAGGGAGGCCGAGGTGGGCAGATCACTTGAGGTGATCTGAGGTCAAGAGTTCAAGACCAGCCTGTCCAAGATGGTGAAACCCTATCTCCACTAAAAATACAAAAATTAGCCGGGCATGGTGGCACATGCCTGTAGTCCCAGCTACTTGGGAAGCTGAGGTAGGAGAATTGCTGGAACCCAGGAGGCAGAGGTTGCAGTGAGCTGAGATCATGCCACTGCACTCCAGCCTGGGAGACAAAGAAAGACTCCACCTGAATAAAAAAAAGTCTATATCATGACTGGAGTGATGAATATTTAGGTGTATACATTGATCAAAATTCATTAAATTGTATACTTAGGATGTGTGCATTTCTGTATGTAAATTTTGCCTAAGTGGGGAAAAAGACTAGGACAGAGAGATCTCAAATTATTAAGCAGAATTGTCTTTCTCTATGTGACTATAGATGACAAATCAGAGGCAGTAGACAACCCTGAATAGAAGGAAGCAAAGGTAACAGATTTCATATCAGGAATCCAACTCTAATTAGTGGGACAAGTCTATTCTTGGAGATGACCTGAGATAGGGAAAAAGTCACTCAATATTTCAAGGTATTGTAAGATGAGAGACGATTGTAATATCTTAGTCAATTTGTGAACAATATAGATCTCAGTCCCAAGTTCAATCGCACAGGATCATGGGCACACTAGTATGTTTTCTTTGTTTTAGGAAATGTACAGATTAAGTTCCAGGGGGGAAACTAGATGTCAACTTTGATGGATTGAAATCGTTGCCCTTTCCTCATAGACAGCCTCCAAGGCCCTCTCTCTGAGTCTATTTTATACATAAGGCAAAGAAGGTGGGCTGATTGCTTTGTTTCCTAGCCTTTAGCAGGTTAGAAGCAGCAAATTAGAAATGGGAGGAGGCAGGGAAATAGCCAGAGGCCGTCACTCAGACAGCAAGTGACAGCTCACAGCAGGCAAAAAGGATGAAAGGAAGGGAGAAATATAAAAAGCCAACCTAAATACTCAGGAACACAACAGTGGGCAGGGGAGCCTCCCACAGCTCAATTTATTTAAATAGCTCCTCAGTGCACTGCAGTGTTTTACAGACCAGTCCAAAACCTTTTTAATGTCCTAAAAGAAGAACCACTAATGTCATGACATCTATTAGGCATTGTCTAAGTCAGAGAATTGCTACATTTTCCCTAAAATTTTATGTGATATAATTAGAATAATATTGAAACATTTTTTGATCTGAGGATTGAACTTGTTATGTTAAAAAAAAATTCGCTTCTGTAAAATACTTATTCCCTTATAATACTGAATAATACCTTTTTTTACTTTTTAAGATTTGAAGTAAAAGATTTTTACTTTTTAAGATTTATGAATGTTAACTCAAAAAATTATACATTAGATGACATCTGGAAGAAGAAAAATAGTGGTAACATCCACCTCTGTTACCAAAGCTGTTGTCTTGAGCTTCTTATTTTCCAAAAGCCTTTGAAATGGCATCCCTATTGTTTTATGAAGGCTTTATGTATCAACATCTGTCACAGAATTCCTTTCTTCTGTATGCCAATCATTATATTAGATCAGACTTTGAATTTATTTTTAGCAGTTTTGTGAAAAGGAAATCCCATTTTTCGAATTTTTTACCAAGTGATATGACGGGATTAGCTCCTATTGAGTCCTGAGAGCCAAGTGTAGCATTTCTTTCCAACTCTGATTTTGTGTTGTCAGCTTGAAAATGGCTGTGGTGGGAGTATTTATACCATGAAAATCAACAAACACCATAAATCAGGGTTCTTTTCTTTCTTTTTTTAGACAGCTAGTTGTTAAACATTTACCAGCACACCACTGGTTACATCAGATTCTAAAAACACTGTATTTAGTCTTAGATTCAGTTGTCACCACCTGTGGCTCTCCCCTTAATAATAAATGTAGATTGTTACAGCTGGGTAGTCCTCAGCACAATTTGTTTTATTATCTACCTTTATTGAGGTCCAGATAATCTACTTTATTTATTAAGTTATTCAATTATTGATGACAAAATAGATGGGAAATAAACTGAGTAAAAAAGGAAATAAAGGTTATAGGGCCAGTATTGTTACAATATACGATCTTCATAGTACTTGTTTTCAAGAAATCAGATATTTTTGTCAGGTCATGATAAGTGTTGAATGCAATAAACAAGTTACCCAAGCAAATATTGCACTGCTGGCTTCATATTTAGAAAAGAGGTACACCGGCCAGGTGTGGTGGCTCACGCCTGTAAGCTCAGCACTTTGGGAGGCCAAGGTGGGTGGATGACTTGAGGTCAGGAGTTCGAGACCAGCCTGACCAACGTGGTGAAACCCCATCTCTACTAAAAATACAAAATTAGCCAGGTGTGGTGGTACATACCTGTAATCTCAGCTATTTGGGAGGCTGATCACTTGAGCCCGGGAGGTGGAGATTGCAGTGAGTCGAGATAGCGCCCTTGCACTCCAGCCTGGGCAACAAAAGCGAAACTCAATCTCAAAAAAAAAAAAAAAAAAAAGAAAAAGAAAAAGAAAAAGAGGTGCACCATAAGCTGCCACAAAAACAGTTGTTTTAATCAGGGAAGGCATACACCCTTCCATTATGTGGATATTTGAAGCTCTTGAGAAAGGCAAATTTGCTTAAATTACTCACTCTCCAAGTGAGTAAAATTTGTGATTTTAGGAAATTTCATTGCGTATGTAAATTCAGTGTGATGACACTTATAACCTGCTTGGGATTTAAGCTTTGACATGTGCTGCCCTGTAGGCACCTACAGATTTCTGACCAGGTTTTATTGCTGTGTAACAACTGTGACCTCTTGAATAGGGCCAGAGCTGTCATTCTAAGAAAAAAATGTTTAACATTTTTTCCTCTTTAAAGCTCTAAGAAGACTAGCTACATGTTTTCAAAGAGATGGATTGTTTCTTCATCCCAGTCTCATATTTGACCCTGAAAAGCAGAGAATTTGGGTGAAAAATATCTGTTTATCTAATAAATTCTGTTATCTGATGTAGTCAGTTCATCAAATTCTCTGAATAACTTCATCCAGAAGCTTGAATTCACAAATGTTTATTGAGTGCTATTAAAAAGCAAAGCACTCTGCTGGTTATTACAGCAATATAGAAAGATAACCAAGATATGGTTTCTGCCTTCCAGGAATTTAATACATAGTGGAGGCCAAAAACTTACTATTTTATGTAAAATAACCGAAATCATACCAAACACACTTTCAGACCACGACACAATAAAGATAGAAGTCAAGACTATGAAAATCTCTGAAAACCATGCAATTACACAGAATTAAACAACATGCTCCTGAATGACTCTTGGGTAAATGCCGAAATTAAGGCAGAAATCAAGAAGTTCTTTGAAAATAATGAGAGCAAAGATACAACATACCAGAATCTCTGGGACACAGCTAAGGCAGTGTTAAGGGGAAATTCAGAGCACTAAATGCCCACATCACAAAGTTAGAAAGATCTCAAAAACACAATCTAACTTCACAACTGAAAGAATCAGAGAAGTAAGAACAAATCAACCCCAAAGCTAGCAGAAGACGAGAAATAAAAATAGAGCTGAACTGAAGGAAATCGAGACACAAAAACCCATTCAAAAAATCCAGGAGTTTGTTTTTTGAAAAAATTAGCAAAATAGGCCATTAGCTAGACTAATAAAGAAGAGAGAAGATCCAAATAAACACAATAGAAATGATGGAGGGAATGTTATATCCACTCCATAGAAATAAAAACAACCATCAGAAACTACTATGAACCCCTCTATATACACAAACTAGAAAACCTAGAAGAGATGGATGTATTTATGGACACATACGCCCTCCCAAGATTGAGCCAGGATGAACTGATTCCCTGAACAGACCAATAATGAGCTCTGAAATTGAGTAAGTAATAAAAAGCCTATCAACCAAAAAAAAAAAAAAAAAAAAAAAAAAAAAAGGCCTGGGACCTGATGAATTCACAATTGAAATCTACCAGATGTACAAAGAAGAGCTACTATCCTTCCTACAGAAACAATTCCAAAGTATTGAGGAGGAAGGACACCTTCCCAACTCATTCTGTGAGGCCAGCATCATCTATGTACCAAAACCTGGCAGAGACACAACAAAAAAGGAAAACTTTAGGCCAATATCCTTGATGAACACTGATGCAAAAGTCCTCAAAAAACAAACAAACAAACAAAAAACACTCGCGAACCAAAACCAAATCCAGCAGCACATCAAAAAGCTAATACACCATGATTAAGGAGGCTTTATTCATGGGATGCAAGCAAGGTTGGTTCAACATACACATATCAATAAATGTGATTCATCACATAAACAGAACTAAAGACAAAAACCACGCGATTATCTCAATGAGACAGAAAAGGCTTTCGATAAAATTCAACACCCCGTCAGTGAAAAACTCTTAATAAACTAGGTATTTAAGGAACATTCCTCAAAATAATAGAAGTCATCTATGACAAACCTATAGCCAACATTATACTGAATGGGCAAAAGCTGGAAGCATTCCCCTTGAAAACCAGCACAAGACAAGGATGCTCTCTCTCACCACTCCTATTCAACATAGCATTGGACAGCCTACCAAGAGCAATCAGGCAACAGAAGGAAAAGGATATCCAAATAGAAAGAGAGGAAGTCAAACTATCTCTGTTTGCAGATGGCGTGATTCTGTATCTATTATAGAAAACTCCATAGTCTCATCCCAAAAGCTCCTCCAGCATATAAACAACTTCAGCAAAGTTTTAGGATACAAAATCAGTGTACAAAAATCACTAGCATTCCTATATACCAACAACAGCCAAACCAAGAGCCAAATCAGAAAGGCAATCTCATTCACAATTGCCACACAAAGAATAAAATACCTAGGAATACAGCTAACCAGGGAGGTAGAAGATCTCTACAATGGGTATTACAAAACACTGCTGAAAGAAATCAGAGAAGACACAAACAAATGGAAAAACATCCCATGCTCATGGACAGACAATATCATTAAGATGGCTATACTAGCCAGGCATGGTGGCTCACGCCTGTAATCCCAGCACTTTGGGAGGCCAAGGCGGGCGGATCATTTGAGGTCAGGAGTTCGAGACCAGCCTGACCAACATGGTGAAACTCCGTCTCTACTAAAAATACAAAAAAATTAGCCAAGCATGGTGGTGCCTGCCTCTAGTCCCAGCTACTCAGGAGGCTGAGGCAGGAGAATCTCTTGAACCCGAGAGGTGGAGGTTGTACTGAGCCAAGATCGTGCCACTGCACTCCAGTCTGGGTGACAGAGCGAGACTCCATCTCAAAAAAAAAAAAAGCAATTTGCAGATTCAGTACTATTACTCTCAAACTACCAACGACATTCTTCACAGATCTAGAAAAAACTATTTTAAAATGCATATGGAACCAAAGAAGAGCCTGAATAGCCAAGGCAATCCTAAGCAAAAGAGTAAAATGGAAGGTATCAAGTTACCCAACTTCAAACTATAGTACAAGGCTACAGTAACCAAAACACCATGGCACTGGTACAAAAACAGGCATATAGACCAACAGAACAGAATACAGAGCCCAGAAATAAGGCCACTTATGTACCACCATCTGATCTTCAACAAAGCTGACAAAAAGAAGCAATGGGGGAAAGACTCCCTATTCAACTAATGGTGCTGGGATAACTGGCTAGTCGTATGCAGGAGATTGAAACTGGACCCCTTCCTTACACCATACACAAAAATCAACTCAAGATGGAGTGAAGACTTAAATGTAAAACCCAAAACTCTGAACACCCTGGAAGACAACCTACACAATACCATCCTGGACATAGGAACGGGCAAAGATCTCATGACAAAGACACCAAAAGCAATTGCAACAAAAGCAAAAATTGACAAGTGGGATCTAACTAAACTTAAGAGCTTCTGCACAGAAAAAAAAAAAAATTCTAACTATGCATCTGACAAAGGCCTAATAGGCAGCATCTATAAGGAACTTAAACAAACTTAGAAGCAAAAGACAAAAAAGTCCATTAAAAAGTGGGCAAAGTACACAGACACTTCTCAGAAGACATATATGTTGCTAACAAGCATATAAAAAAAAGCTTAATGAGAGAAATGCATTACAGAAATGCAAATCAGGCCGGGCACAGTAGCTCACGTCTGTAATCCCAGCACTTTGGGAGGCTGAGGCAGGTGGATCACTTGAGGTCAGGAGTTCAAGACCAGCCTGGCCAACATGTTAAAACTCCATCTCTACTAAAAATACAAAAATTAGCCGGGCGTGGTGGTGCATGCTTGTAATCCCAGCTACTCGGGAGGCTAAGGCAGGAGAATTGCTTGAACTTGAGAGGCAGAGGTGGCAGTGAGACCATGTCACTGCACTCCAACCTGGGCAACAGAGCAAGACTCCACCCTCCCTGCCCCCACCCCCCCACACCAAAAAAGAGAAATGCAAATCAAAACCACAATGAGATGTCATCTCACACCAGTCAGAATGGCTATTATTTAAAAGTTAAAAAAACGACAGATGCTGGTAAGGTTGTGGAGAAAAGGGAATACTTATACACTGTTGGTGGGAGGGTAAATTAGTTCAACCATTGTGGAAAGCAGTGTGGTGGTTCCTCAAAGAGCCAAAAACAGAACTGCCATTCAACCCAGCAATCCTATTACTGGGTATATACCCAGAGGAATATAAATCATTCTGTCATAAAGACACATGCACACAAATGTTCATTACAGCACTATTCACAATAGCAAAGACATGGAATCAACCTAAATGCCCATCAATGACAGACTGGATAAAGGCAATGTGGTGCATATACACCATTGACTACTATGCAGTCATAAAAAAAACGAAATTATGTCTTTTGAGGGAACATGGATGGAGCTGGAGGCTATTATCCTTAGCAAACTAACACAGGAACAGAAAATCAAATACCACATGTTCTCACTTCTAAGTGGGAGCTAAATGATAAGAATCTATGAACACAAAGAAGGAAACAACAGATACTGAAACCTACATGAGGTGGAGGGTGGGAGGAGGGAGAGGAGCAGAAAAGATAACTATTGGGTACTGGGCTTAATACCTGGGTCATGACATAAACTGTACAACAAACCCCCGTGACACGTGTTTACCTATGTATCAAACCTTCACATGTACCCCCAAACCTAAAATAAAAGTTTTAAAAAAGAAACTTACCATTTTATAATTAATGATTTATTTCAAAAAATGTAAAAGAATACAATAAAATATTCATCTCCAAATATATGAGCAGACAATTTCAAGATCAGAAAAAATTTGAGAAGGTACTGGAATGTCAGCTTTGTGAGGGTAGGACCTTGTCTGTCCTGTTTCAGCTGTGCCCAGTGAATATTTATCAAGTTATTTGTTGAATGAGTCTTGTCCGTTCCTATTATTTCATTAACCATGTATGATCACTGAGCTTAAAAGTAATGATTAGGCTGGGTGTGGTGGCTCACACCTGTAATCCCTGCACTTTGGGAGGCCTAGGCGGGCGGATCATGAGGTTAGGAGATCGAGACCATCCTGGCTAGCATGGGGAAACCCAGTCTCTACTAAAAATACAAAAAAAATTAGCCGGGCATGGTGGCAGGCACCTGTAGTCCCAGCTATTCCGGAGGCTGAGGCAGGAGAATGGCATGAACCCAGGAGGCGGAGCTTGTAGTGAGCCAAGATGGCGCCACTGCATACCAACCTGGGTGACAGAGCAAGACTCCATCTCAAAAAAAAAAAAAAAAAGAGTAATGATTAAACTAACACAAAGCTAACACAAAGAAATGAATGATAAAGGTCTCAGGTGATGGATACCCCAATTATCCTGATTTGCTCATTACACATTGTACTTGTATCAAAATATCACATGTACCCCATAAATATGTATAACTGCTATGTATTCGTAAAAAATTAAAAATGTATTTTAAACGTTTTTAAATTCAAAAAAATTCAAAAGAAAATAAAAGTAACAATGAAAGATGCATAGGTAGTAAAATGTCAAATAAACCAGGTTGGGTGCGGTGGCTTATGCCTGTAATCCCAGCACTTTGGGAGGCCGAGGGGGACAGATCACTTGAGGTCAGGGGCTTGAGACCAACCTGGCCAACACAGTGAAATCTCGGCTCTACTAAAAATACGAAAAATTAACTGGGCATGGTGGTGCATGCCTGTAGTCCTAGCTACTTGGGAGGCTGAGGCAGGAGAATCATTTGAACCCGAAAAGAGGAGATTGCAGTGAGCCGATATTGTGCCACTACATTCCAGCCTGGGCGACAGAGAGACACTCAGCCTCAAATATAAAATAAAATAAACTGGCTCCTCTTAGCATATGCTGCTGAGTCTTCTAAAGTATTGCTTTTTAAAGTTTAGTTATCTTTTAATTTTAGTAGGACACAATTTATCTGCAGAGAAAGCCAATCAAAATGATGTGTTATAATGTACAGAATAGGAATTTTACTTAAAATATAAACTGCTAATCCTATTTCTTAAATGTTCTTCATTAAAATGACTTTATGCTTCCCAAGTATCAATAAATATTAAACAATATTCAGGAAAAAAATACGAATTTCATGTAAGTGTTTTAATAATTTGCCAAACTTCCTTAAATTGGATATTATCAGAAACCAATAGAGAAAACAGGAGAAAACTAGAGCCAGAAAAAAGGCATATTTAAAACAAGAAAACTATTGGGCAAATCAAAAAATGAAACTTGTGAATTTTCCAAAACATTTAAAAGATAAGTCATGTGAGATTTTATTCCTCCTTCAATGTGATTTACTTAACCCCACCCCAACACATGTCACTGAGAACACAGGCACTAAATCACTGAAGCCAGAGTTGACTGAAAGGCAAAAGAAGAATCCCACTCTCAGAGTCTCTTTGCTTCCCACTGCCCACAATCACAAACTGTTATGCGGCTTTCCCCCATCTCCCTCCCCACCTTAACCTCCCGCCCCTGGCAAAACAAAAGCTTAGATTAATGGTGGAAGCAGGCGATCGATCTGGGGCAGGGCTTTTTTATTACTCAACAACTTGCAGTAGAGTGAAGAAATCACTTCACCTCTTTGGGCCTCAGTTTCCTCATTTGCAAAATACCTGACTTCACTGAAAAATAAGATTTTTTGAGCCTCAAATGGCATACTATACGAGAAATGAAACAGTAAAACCTTATACAAATGTGGTTTTAGGTGGTTACTGCTTATTTCAGATTATCTTCTCCGAAGTACATTAAAGAAATCTTAGGTTTATGAAACTACATTATTGCAGGTCCTTTTCCCTTGGCTTTATTGGAAAGTTCCAGAATTGCCCATGTTTCTCCCATCAATTACATCACTTCACTAAGAAGAAGGTTGAGTGGATTAGTGGTTAGGTTATGGGACTAGGCATAATACTTCCTGTATTCTTGTCTGACTTGGCCATTGTTTTGTTTTTGCCTCAGGGAAATCTTAAAGTCTTAATTTGCTATAAAAACAAATACATATTGGGAATATTTACTTTGAAAAAGGGTCATGAGACTTTGAATGGATTCATGCAGGCTAAGTGAATTTTGTTTTTTTGGAACAAAATCTGTTTTCTAAAGCAATTATATGTTGTATATTCAAAATTGATGGAAAAGGAAAAATTTTGATTGAATTTTTACTTGGTCATGACCAATGTATTTACATTCTTATTCAATCTTTACAAGCTGTAAGGTACATAACATGATGGCCATTTTTACAGATAAGGAAACTGAAGTTCAGTCATTTACCCTAGGGTCACCAGCTATCCTAGGTAGAAACAGGATTAAAACTCTCTTCTCAGGCCGGGTGTGGAGGCTCATGCCTGTAATCTCAGCACTTTGGGAGTCCAAGGCAAGCGGATCACCTGAGGTTGGGAATTCAAGACCAGCCTGACCAACATGGAGAAACCTCATCTCTACTAAAAATACAAAAGTAGCCAGGCGTGGTGGCACATGCCTGTAATCCCAACTACTTGGGAGGCTGAGGCAGGAGAATCACTTGAACCCAGGAGGCAGAGGTTGCTGCAGTGAGCCGAGATCATGACATTGCACTCCACCCTGGGCAAAAAGCAAAACTCCGTCTCAAAACAAAAACAAAAACAAAAAACAAACAAACAAAAACAACAACAAGAAACTAAAAAATCTCCCTTCTCAAAGTGCTGGAGAATCGCTTGAACCCAGGAGGCAGAGGTTGCAGTGAGCCCAGATCACGCCATTGCATTCCAACCTGGGCAAGAAGAGTGAAACTTCGTCTCAAAAATAAAACAAAACAAAAACAAAACAAAAACCCCCTTCCTTCTCTCTGATGTAAAATCCCCACCTATTTCACCAGACCTCTGCTACTCATAGTGTGGTCCATGGAAAAGCAACCTGAGTATCGCCTGGGATCTAGCTAGAAATACAGACACTCAGGGTACTCCTCTGCCCTTTAAATCATAGTCTGCATTTTAGTAAGATTCTCACATTACATGTTGAGACTCTTTCATTTGACCACCTATCCCCTGACAGAGACTGCTGGCATAAGTGGTTATCTTCACAGCTGACCTGGTTCCTGGAGGAGCCGCCAATACCCACACACATCCCAACACATAACATCTATACACACAACTACACCAGCTCAAGCCCCAGGCAAAATTCATCAGCACTTCTCTTTATATATGGCACTGTCTTTTTCCATCATCATAATCTCACAATATCATGTCAATTAATTATACGTGATCTTTTTCTGTGCTGGAGTATATATTCTATAGGAGTAGGATGGATTTTGTCCATTTTGTATCCTGTGTGCCTGTAACTTAAATGACGGTTGATTAAGTGAATAAGTGAAGTACCAGCTCTCTGGGAAACTCCCAGAAATAATCTTTTAGAGACCTTTTAATGGGGCTAGCTTCTGGTCATTTGGGAATAAAAAGGTGTCGTCGGGTACCTTTTTATAAATTAAATAAGCATTAATATGTCCCTTTTATAATGTCATCGTGTATTTGCTTAGGCCATAATTTTAATCACTTTGGAATAAGACTGAGATTTTGTCTTTTTTTTAGCGTAGATCCAAAAATTCATTAGCTAAATACGAACTCTCAGAGAAGGAAACAAACTCACCTTTCATTTGTGTTGGGTTTAGCAGAATAAGTTATTCTCTGCTTTCTTTCTTAGATTCCCTCTCTTTGGTGGTCACTAGTGGGATCATAAAGACAGTGTGGAGTGAGGTGACTGGGTAGAACATAAGGATGAAGTGTCAAAGATTTTTAAGGAGAAACAAAAGTTTCCACCATTTGCTTCCTCCTCTGTAAACCCGAACCTAAAAAGTCTGGTAAACTCCAAGCCACCTTGGTTTCCTGCACACACACAGAACTCCCAGTCAGCAATTCAGTTTGTAGCCGAACTTGTTAACAGAAACAAATGATAACATGATAAAAAGCAACGGAGAGCTGCAATTTATTTTTAAATTATTCAGACAAAAACATGAAAATAAACTAAATAAATATTTATCATATATACATATATACACACATAGACGGGGAAGGAGAGAGAGAGAAAGCACAGCAGCACGTTAATAATTGGTAAATCTGGGAAAGGGTTTAAAGTTACGTAATTTCTTTCAACTTTTCCATAGGTTTACTTTTTTTTTTAAATCAAAATAAACAGTGGGGAGAAGGAAACAACAATGGAGAATATTTTAGTCCTTAAAGAGGTGACGATCAGGGCACAGATGTTAAATTTAATGAGATTATTGTATTTATGTTATACAGAATTATGTCACATCATACAGTAACTAGCCTATGGCTTTGAGCTTAGGAGGGATTCATGTATTTTTTGAACAGCAGGTTAAAATACTTGAACCCACTGTAAAAACATACTCAGGGTACATCTAGAGGGTTCAGCCTACCCTGCTCCCATCTCAGGATTCTCGGGGCTGTGTGACACCAGTATTCACGTATCTCATCCTTTGAAAGGAGGCTCAGGAAAAGGTGGACGTGCTGTCCTCTGCATCCTCGCTACTCAGCGTGGTCCAAGGACGGCAACATTGGCGTCTCCTGGGAGCTCGTTAGAAATACAGACTATCACTCTCGGGCCCCAGCCCAGCTACAGCAAAAATGAATTCATATACACATTAGTATCATTCCCATTAGAATAAAAATGGGCTAAAGCCCTTTACCTGAATTAAGTATCTTCATGCTTGCTTATCAATAGATGTAAGATATACAGCCATAAAGATTTCTTAGAACTTAGTCTGTTTTACCAACACATAAAGAGAAATGTTTTTCTAATTAAATATAAGTAGCTATAACTTTTAAAAAAGTTTCTTCAAAACATTTTTTTGAAATGTGGATGATTTTCCATATATGAACTAAATATCTCCCATACATTATTCTGATTATGGTTAGTGAAAATTTTAGATTATAGGTCTTATACACTTGATCTTAGCCAAAAGGCCGAGAAGCGATAGATTATAGGTCTTGTAAACGAAAGCATTTTTTTAGTCCTGGAAAATACTATTCTGAAATAGAAAATGATACCAATTAGAATGCTTTAATTAGTTTTTAAAATATAAAAGTGTGCTGTGGGTTATACAAGTTTGTTGAACAATCTTCTAGACATTTATAATTGTCTTCTCAGTTGTCCTTTAGAGATAATTAAAAGTAGTTTGCTAACAGTTCAAGAGTTTAGGAATTCCTTTTCTTTTATTATTCTGCACCATGGCTAAGAAAAATGAGAGGAAAAAAGGACCTTTCCCTATCACCTTCCATCTCTAGTCAGAGTTGAAACTCGAGGTCTCAGAGGGACCTTCTTTAAGATAGAGATAAGTGGCATGGAACCCAGGTATCAGAGAAAAGATGTATTTGTTACTTGGAAATTTTAATGAAGTCCCTGTTAGGATGAAAATTGTAGGCCTTCTTCTGAATAAATATGTCCAGTGTAATTATTAAGCTTAAAAAATGCCAAAGGGGAAAAAAAAAAAACTCCTCACATTTGAAGCCCTGCATCTGGAAGCTTTTTTCTCTCCCTAGGACATCTTTGTGGCTCTTTGTTTCTGTCAAGGAGGAAAATGTGCTTGTAAATTTCGCCCAAGAGAAAGCATATCTCTGCATCCACTGCATCAGGAAGGAACAAATACAACCCAGGGAACAGACACCAAAAAGCCAGAAATTACCAAAGATTGGAGGGTGGGGTGAGGGGTGGGTGGAATGATGCAAGAAAAGAAAAAAAAAAAAAAACACCAAACTCAGTCTGGCAGAAAATTTCGGTCTGGAAGTTATCTGTGCCAACCTTGGCCTCAAAGAAAAATACTCCACCCTCTTAAAACTGCTAAGATGGCAAGGGAGGCAGTGCCTCTACTGGCTGTCCAGACCTCTCCAAACAAATGGATTCCTCCACGACCAGCCAGAGCAAACTTCCCACTGTACACCACACATGCATCTCTATGCATAGAGGTCTGTCTTGTGTGCCAGGCAGTTGCTTGTGGTGTGACTTGAAAGGAGCCAGGGAAATCATACCAAACGTTCTCAAACTGCCTGTTTGGGTGCCTAAGATTCAACTAGCATTGGTTCATTCCTTTATAGTAAGAATTATACTCACCCTGAAGTTTTCTTAAAATGCGAACTAAATCTGGGAGGACATTGCATGCGGACCAAGCCTCTTTTGTATAAAACTTGAGGTCTTACTTCTACAGAAGGGGACTCTTAAGGTAATTATTCAAATGAGAAAGAATGACATTCAAGCTCTTTACTGCTGCTACCCATGCTTCCTTATTCTCACTTCTTACAGGGGGTGTGAAATGTTTTCACACAACACAAACTCATTTACCCTTCGGATGAGGCAGAAAGAGAAAGATGGAGTGGCAAAAATCCTAGCTGCATTGCACACTTTCATTGCTGCATGTTCTACTTTCAGGCTGTGAGAGAATGGGCTCATCTGGGATTCCTTAGAGCTATATCACCACGACTGGAATTTCAGGCTGTCAAAGGGGTTTCTTCCATTTGTTGGGCAAAACTACTTCTTGTATGGAGGCCCCAGTATATCACCTTTTCAGTTAGAAATAGGATTGCATCTGTGGTTTGAGAAAGTGTCAATTACTCTGCATATTTTAAATGCCCTCTCTTACAATCTATACAATTAAAATACTTTATGCTCTTAAATCTTTCTGGAGATGAGGCCCAGTGCTTCAACCAGAAACCTCAACGGAAACATTTATTGCATTATTTTAAAGAAACACTCATAATTAATTAAATCTGTAACCTTGAATATTCAATTCCTACTAACATAATTTTAACGATCTCTTCAAAACAATTTATTTTTGTTATCAAGCTTGGTGATCATCTCCTGTGCCTCTTGCCAGGCTCACACTGGCTCGTTCAGAAGGAATTTTTCAGTATGATCCCTGATCTGAGGGGTAAAACATTGAATTGCCTTCAATTTGTAGTTAAAGAGAAAAGTTGCTATCTGCTAGAAGGGTCAATGGGTGCTGCATAAAAAGGGAAAAGGAGAGAGAGAGCTGAGCACTTAGAGGTGAACTGGGGACGCATTCCCTTTGTCAGTCTTGTGTAATTCAGACTTGGGGTTGAGTCCTGCACATATGAGTGTGCTTGCATGTGCACACGCCCCAGGGAATCTCAGGCTAGTGAGTCTGATTGGAAATGTTTCATACATATAAGATCAATATATGTTTCAGCTAACAAGTCTGCCAACCTCAGGTTTCTACAGTGTGCCAGGCAGGAATACCTATAATATCATGTCAGAGATAGCAGTGGAACATTTCGAAGAGCATCTAGGACTATTAAGAAAATCTTAGTCCAGTCTGGGTGCTGTGGTTCATGCCTGTAATCCCAGCACTTTGGGAGGCTGAGGTGAGCTGATCACCTGAGGTCAGGTGTTCGAGACCACCCTGACCAACATGGTGAAACCCGTCTCTACTAAAAATGCAAACATTAGCTAAGTGTGGTAGAGGGCGCCTGTAATCCCAGCCTAATCAGGTGGCTGAGGCAGGAGAATCACTTGAACCCGGGAGGTGGAGGTTGCAGTGAGCTGAGATTGTGCCACTGCACTCTAGCCTGGGGGACAGAGTGGGACTTCGTCTCAAAAAAAAAAACCTCAATCGAAGTAGAGGATGTCTTTAGCATCTTTCATATCACTTTAATCTCCTCATCTTGTCTGCTGGGGCTTCTTCCTCTCTCCTGAGTTACCTCCTCTGGCCTGCATTGAACTGACTCCCTTCCCAGGTCTGACACCTTCTGATACGTTTCACAATCTTAAGAGATCACTCTCTTTTTCTTGACCTCCTGCTCCTTCCCTTTACGCCATTCTTACCTCTGTCGAAACTTCTGTTGTAGTTCTTCTTTGCAAGCAACAGTATAGCAACTTGCAATTTACAAAAATATAGATAATTACTTTGACCCCAAACAACCCATCAGGATGATAGAATTATTCCTATTTTAACATAAAGACAAAATGTAAGGCTCAGAGATTCAGTGTCTTGTTCAAGTTGCAGGGTGAGTGACAAATGCCTGTCTTTCTGTTCCACACCTGGGTCTTCTACCATCAACCGTGCAGGTTGCATAACTACCTGGGCCGTGGTCTCTTCTCAGCACCAGTCTACCAGGCTTCCCAGGGCAGGCTAGAGGCTCCAAAAAGGTGCGAGAAAGTGTGTTTCTCGGACTTCACTTTTTTTTTTTTTAAGTAAGAAAAAAGAAAAAGGAAAGGAAAGAAAAAGCAACTTTGGTAAATTTGCAAATGAGGTAATTTTCTTGATGTTATATCCCTTTATTTTCTCATCATGTGACAGCCCTACCCTACTAGAGATGCCCTAGTATCTCCTTAATAATTTTAACTTGACCATATTTATTAGAGGAGGTAGCACCTGGGCCCAAACTGGGTCCCCACTTTGAGAGAAACTCCACGTTGGATGAGTTAATAAGCATGAGAGCGAAGGAGTGTGTCCTTGTGGGTGCAGGTGCCTGGGAGGGATACTGGAGGGGGATGGGGAAGGAATCCCGGGATCTCTTGCAAGTCTGAGTTCCATGGAGAGAAAGAGAGGGCTGGATGCAACCCTGAAGGTGTCTTTTTTTTCAAATGACTTACTGAGACTCATGACACAAGCAGTGCTGGTTCAGGGCCCTCCCTGATGGCGAGGTGTAAGGGAGAGGTGTGGAGATGGGGAAAGAGCCAGGTTTCTGACAGAGGGAGGCTTGAAGGAAACACAGCTCATTTGTGTCTTTGAGGGAAGTGGCAGGAAGGGACATGAAAGCGACTTTCACCCAGGGGAACAGAAGCCGTGGTTCCGAATTCTGGAGTCCTCAGAGGAAAAGGATTGTCAGGAGACTACATGAGACATCCCAGACTCCTGTAAAAATAACGGAGGCACCTTTGAGGTGGGGAAAACACCTAAGTCTTGCACTTATGCAAGAAGGAGTTTGTGAAATATGACCATCAATGGCAACAAGACTTCTACTACTGAAATTAGCAGGCCCTTGGGAGGCTGAGAGCTAAATACTGGAAAATCTCAACATAAATGCTGACTAATCTTCCAGTCTTCTTTTTTTTTTTTTTTTTTTTTTTTTTCAGGTGGAGTCTCATTCTGTTGCCCAGGCTGAAGTGCAGTGGTGTGATCTCGGCTCACTGCCACTTCTGCCCACCGGGTGCAAGCGATTCTCCTGCCTCAGCCTCCCAAGTAGCTGGGATTACAGGTGCCTGCCACTGCGCCCAGCTAATTTTTGTATTTTTAGTAGAGACGGGGTTTCATCATCTTGGCCAGGCTGGTTTGAACTCCTGACCTCAAGTGATCTACCCACCTTGGCCTCCCAAATCTTCCAGTCTTTCATAAGCAATATAACAATTCAACTTTCAAATAACTGTTTTTGAAAAAAAGTATGTATTTGTTCTTACAGCATTTACAGGCAAAGTTTCCTTGAGAAGACTGCCCATTGGGTGACACCAGCTTTCTCAGTATCCACTGGGCAAAGATGCTAAGTGGTGTATGGAGATGAGTCAGCCTCTCCAGGCCGCCTTCCCCTGCCTACGCCTAATAACCTCTGACAAAGTCCCTTGTGAAACTGAGGCACTTAGGCAGGAAGTGGGAATTGGCCCATCCCTTAGAGAGTTGAGACAAAGCTGAAAATGAAGGGAAAGTGCATTTTCTATGAGAGTATTTCCTCATTCTTTTTTTTTTTTTTTTTTTTTTTTGAGACGGAGTCTCGCTCTGTCGCCCAGGCTGGGGTGCAGTGGCCAGATCTCAGCTCACTGCAAGCTCCGCCTCCCGGGTTCCCGCCATTCTCCTGCCTCAGCCTCCCGAGTAGCTGGGACTACAGGCGCCCGCCACCTTGCCCGGCTAGTTTTTTGTACTTTTTAGTAGAGACGGGGTTTCACCGTGTTAGCCAGGATGGTCTTGATCTCCTGACCTCGTGATCCGCCCGTCTCGGCCTCCCAAAGTGCTGGGATTACAGGCTTGAGCCACCGCGCCCGGCCTCCTCATTCTTTTTCTCCATGGTGAGTATACATCCAGCCTGAAGACTCAGCTGTGTGAAGGCGCAGAAGCCCTGGGGCTCAGACAATTCTGAATTGAATTCCTATTCTGTACTGCATGAGACCAAGGACAATGGATGGGTAGACAAATGGCACTAACTGTGAAGGACAGGGCCACATTCCAGTTAGGAACTCTGCATTCAGACTGCCCAGGCGTGATTCCCTGCTCTACTACTATAGGGTGACTTGGGGTAAAGTATGCAACCTCGCTGAGCCTCAGCTTTCTTGTCTGTAAA
This sequence comes from Macaca thibetana thibetana, assembly GCF_024542745.1. Classification (NCBI taxonomy): domain Eukaryota; kingdom Metazoa; phylum Chordata; class Mammalia; order Primates; family Cercopithecidae; genus Macaca; species Macaca thibetana. Next base: position 75,456,518 of record NC_065579.1, on the reverse strand, counting down.
ACTGGAAAAGTGGTACTACCTCATAAGGTTGGTATGAGGATGAAATAAGAAAAAAACAGACAAGATCCATAGCTTCTGGTATGTTTCATGCACTCGATAAACATTACCTATTAACTGTGGCTCTTTTTAATGCACTTGTATTTATTTATACCGGAGTTGGCATTATTGTTTTAAGGTTCATTTATTGTCTTTCAGTTAGGAGTTGCTTTTCTCTTTGAGGAGGTGTTCTTATCTCTTACTGATCCAAGACCCCTAACCCTCTTTCCAAACTCATCTTTAGATTAGGGGTATTTGCTTTGTACTTTTTGTTTGAGTGCTTCTATCACAATACTATCCTCAGTGCATTCTAATTGTCTTTTTGTTTGTCTCCTTCACTCAATCAGGAAATGTTTGAGGGCCAGGGTTCTTTCCCCCAGAGCCCAGCACATATTTGGCCTTTGCCAAATGCTTTTAGATAAGTGCAGATGTGGACAGATATCCTTATCTAAAAAAGATTTTGATCCGAAAGAGGAGAGAAGCTTGAAATCCTACCCTACCATAAATATCAGAATATAAGTGCCCTGGGCTAGAGCTGACAAGTGGCCCCAAAACACAAGAGACCATGTTTTCTGCCTCGAACAGCAGTGGTTGACCTGCAAGGCTATCTTCCTGGAGCATGTGGCGATTAGGGTGATGTGGGAAGCACACCCCTAGCCTCAGTATGGCCTCCTGACAACATAGCTGCAGCCCTGGGGAGTGCCTATGGAAAATGGAGAACTTGGCTGAGGAACGGCAGTCAAGAACCGAACTTGACTCCTCCCTTGGCTATTGATTTTCCCTTCAGATAATCTCCCCAGTCCATACCCTCCGTTCTGATCCCGTAACCTTGGCTTCAGTTCAATTTCTTATCAATTCTTGTCTGAACTACTGACTTGACTCACTGGTCTCTTCCATTTCATTCTCCACAGTGCTTCTGGGGTGAGCATTCTACGACAGATTTGTCCTCACTCCCAGTCCCCTCCCCAGCCCGCCCCCAACACCTGCCATTGTTCAAGATCTATCTGCTGCCCTTTGAATAAAGTCTGAATTCCCTAACAGGGCTCACTAATCCCTTCAGGGTGGGCCTCTGCTATCTGCCCATTTCTCATTCTTCTTTCCCCATTCTCATTCATCTTCCCCCAATTCCCTACCTGTGAAGTTCCTAAACAGGCCCCTCTTCCAAGTCCATGTTTTTGTATCCTCTAGAATCTTCCTAGTCCCCTCCCTTGTTTGTTAGATACAATGAAGTACCTAGATCCCTGCTGCCCAGATATTTCCGCCACCACAGCAATAATCACATTAGATTGTAACGCACTGATTACTGCATTCATTCATCCAACTTCCATCATTTTTTCATTCAAAGCCTTTATGGTGTACTTCCTGCATACTTTTCTTGATGCTAGGTACACATATATATAAGCAAGCCAGACGAAGTCTCCTGCCATCACGCAGTTTGCATCCCAGTGGGAGAAGACAAATAATAAACACATGAACAATGTATATTCCAATAAAAATGTGATCCAAAAGTCTGAAATCTGAAATGTTCACGAAATTCAAGGTCTTGAATATCTGTGGCTTGCCCACCCCTAAAGTTCCATGACAGGGAAATCTGAAATCTGAAAGTTTCTGAGCACTGGCATGACACTCAAAGGAAGTGCTCATTGGAGCTCATTTTGGTTCTTGGATTAGGGGGATGTTCCACTGGTATAGTGCAAATATTCCAAAATCTGACAAAATCTGAAATCCTAAATCTTTCTGGTCCCCAGCATTCTGAATAAGGGATACTCGATCTGTACAAATTTTTGAAGGAAATAAATAGGTTGAAGTGAAATGTTTAGAGACTCCCATGAGTATGTGGCTGGATGGGAATCAAGGAAGGCCCCTTTGAAGGAGGTGATATTTGAATGGAGTTGAAAAACACAATGAGAGGAAAGCTATACACAGAGCTCGTATGATGCATTTAGGTAAATCTCCAGGGAAGGGCTCAGCTTGGTGTGCTGGAGGAAGGAAAGAGGCCACTCACTCTCCAGGGAGCACATCACGAGTCCCCACTAGTTATAAGCTCTCCCAAACCCGGGAAAGTATCTCATGCCTTACCACATTTCCAGGGTCTAGCCAAGTGCCCAGAAAATAATAGGTGTTAGTAAGTATTTGAATGAGTTGCTATAATTTTAAAGTTATATTTTCCTTGGTATTTAACCATAATAGCTTAAAAAGGGCTTATATGTTTGAGAGTTTATATCCTAGGGATTTCTATCCTAGGAACTTTAATAAAATATTCTTGTCACCATTCCAAGGGACTTGTTCATGGTTTGTTCTCTGGGCTCTGCTCCACTCCCTGTTGGCTGCCATTTTGGAGAAGATTGCTACCTGGTCCACTGCTGCAAGCCTACCACAGTAGGGAATAAAGTCCTGCTGGGCTTAAAATGTACTTTAGTAATGTGGCTAGTTACTAGTTGTTATCAATATAAATATATGAGTACCAACACAGAGAACAAACCAAACTAGAAAACCTCCTGGAAACGGTAAAGGAAGCCATTGGTTCGCAAATGCCTACACAAACAAAAGAAACATTTTGAAGTACGTGGATTTAAGAAAAATAGCACTGTTCTCTCTTAGTCACAGCGTTTTTCAGTTGTCTTCTATTAATCAAATTCCCCATAGTCTTTCCATATTAAGATATTCATACTGCATCATCACTTAAAGAGTCATAGGATCCCTCGATCTCACAAGGTCTTAAATACCTGTGGCTTGCGCATCCCTGAAGTTCCATGGGGGCAGTCAATGTTTTTATTTCCTGAACGGCCTCTCCTTCTGAAGCAAAACTTTTCTAGAAGGAACCAACTTTTACTTCAAATGATGTGATTGTTATTTTTACAAATTCTCTCCAACTGAGCATCTTTCTGGAACAGCTTTCAAACTTATTCCTCAATAATAACTTTTTCTTTTCTTTTCTTTAAAAAAATAATAACTTTTTTTTTCTTCTTTTTTTTTGGATACAGAGTTTCACTCTTGTTGCCCAGGCTGGAGTGCAATGGCACAATCTTGGCTCACCGCAACCTCCACCTCCCGAGTTCAAGCGATTCTCCTGCCTCAGCTTCCCAAGTAGCTGGGATTGCAGGCATGTACTACCATGCCCGGCTAATTTTTTGTATTTTTAGTAGAGACGGGGTTTCTAAACGTTGATCAGACTGATCTCGAAATCCCGACCTCAGGTGGTCCACCCGCCTTGGCCTCCCAAAGTGCTGGGATTACAGGCATGAGCCACCGCGCCCGGCAATAATAACTTTTTCTCCTTGATGCTTGATGAGAACTTCTCCTGAATTACTGTCATATAAAAGAGATCCATGGTGCTATCAATTGCCTTAACTGATTCCACTTAACCCGTTGAGCCTGATGATGATTGAATCAATGGCTTAATAATGTGCTATTTTTTAAAAGAACAGATTTATCTTTACTTACAGCAAACACATGAAAATAAAAAAAAGTAGGCAATAAGAAACTTTAGACTTTGGAGGTGAGGGACGGTTCTGAGTTTAGCACGTAGCGGTCACTTAGATTTAACTCCAAGCCCAAATGTCACTGGAATGATCTTTGATACATACCATACAGAGAGAGAGAGAGAACGCTCAGGGCTATCAGAAATAAAAACCAAGAGCAGCTTTCTTTGCCGTGCTGAAGCAGAACTGGCTGGCTGCACAATGGCAAGAGAGGAATGAAGCATTCTAGCCCACTTCCCAAAACAACATCTTGCAACTTTTAGCTCTTGGCATAAATGGCTTTGTTGCCTCCGCTGTCACAGCGACAGTGGGACCCACAGATACGGCAGTGTGCAGTGGCAGTCCAATGGGTGATGACACAACAGGAACAGCAAGAGCAGAAGGAGACTGCTTCATGAGCACATACCACACCTCTCCAGGGCCAACTCGACCTACGTGAGGGGCACAGGCAACTGAGGTCCTTCAGATGCAGGCGGGGTGAGTGAGGGCCCACAGAATTTGGGTTTGAATCATTAATGCGGCTCCATTAGTACCCTCGTGGAATAAACACAATCCTGAGTTTTGTGCTGGAGCAAAAGGAAGGAATGCCTAAAGTAAAATTAAAGAACAACGTGAGTTTGTGTCTTTTTTTTTTCACTCAACATTGGATAGTTAGATGAAAATATTTTTAGACTATAATCTGGCCATGAGTAATGTACGCTTTTATGTTTGACTGAATAAAAAGCAAATCCAGCTTGTCAACTAGTATTTTCAACTGGTGTCTCCTAGTATCTTCCTTGTAAAGCAACTTAATTACAGAATTTATAGTTACAAGCACATGTCCCTGAGTTTTTCTGGTTTCATACTTCCTACTTCCTAAAAAGTACTTCTAATGTGCTTGTGATGTAGATTTCTTCTTCATGCAGAACATACTTTAATATTCTTGTTTTTGGCAAGATTTTACAGGAACATGTTACTTCCAGGAAGTGACTTTGTAAAAATATTAATAGAAACACCTTTATAGTATTCATAGGTGTTTAGTCTCTAAAATTTTGTCAGATTGGATTTTTAAAAATCCTATAATTGCTAAAATTAGCACATTAAGAAACTCAACTTTATCCTGTGTACCAAATAAGCACTATGAAAATGCATAGAAAATAAAGGGGATAACTTAAAAATGTAATGTTTATTGATTTTTTTTGAATTATAAAAAGAGCATTCGGATTGTAGGATACTTAGAAAAAATTGAAACACATTAATAAGAAAACGAACCACAAACCTGGTAATTCTAACCTATTAGAGACAACCACTGTTATAATTTGGGAGTGTTTCATTTTTTAATTTTTCTATACATATTACATATACATATAATAGAACAGGATAATATTGCATGATGGTTTTGATATCTGGTTGTTTTCCCATTAACTATAATTTCTCAGCTCTTATTTCTGTAGTAGTTTGGAAGGTATAATTACGTATTTTCTTTCAGTGATTATCTTTTTGTTATTAAAAGCATTTTGAAATAATTTTATCTGTTTACCAAAGCCAATAATGTAACTGTATCTATTAATTAATGTCTGCATATAATGAGAAACCTTGCAGGCTTTTATTGTCCGGACTGTCTCATCCCACTTCACAATTTTGATTGAAGTAATCTGGGGTATAGACCTAACTTATTATTGTTGTTTTACATTATTAACTTTTCTTCAAGACTTAGTTTTGAAATTTATTTTGTTTTGTGCCTAGATTCACAACGGTTCTTAAGATCTTATTGTAGGTTTAACTAGTTTCCATTTCTTCCTAGTATCTCTTTATGGTATGATGCCCTCATTCTTGAGTTCTTTATCTTGATCTTTCCCTAGTTAGGCTGGATTGTATCACTGAACTCTGAGCATGATACTTTCTGAGCACTGGTTTAAAGAAGAATGTTGGTCTTTCCTACAAACAAGCTTTTGACTAAGAACATAATTTCTGTCTCTCTCTCTCTCTTTTTTTTCTTAAGAGATGGAGTCTCTCTATGTTGTCCAGGCTGCAGTGCAGTGGCCACTCACTGGAATGGTCATTGTGTACTACAGCCTTGAACCCCTGAGCTCAAGCGACCCTCCTGCCCCAGCCTCCTGAGTATCTGGGACTCAAGTGTGTGCCACAGTGTCTAACTGAGAATGTAATTCAAATTCTTTTCTTCCCCCGTGTGGAAGCCAGTTTACTGCTGCTATTTAGTTATCTGGGGGAGAAATCCATAGTTATTCTTCATTTAGGTTAGTGGTTCTCAATTCTGGCTGCACATTCAGATTACTGGGGGAGATTTTTTAGAAATCTCAATGCCCAGGCACCATCCCAGAATAATTAAATCAGAATCTCTAAGGATGGGGTCCAGACATATTATTTTTTTAAATTTAAATTTAATTTAATTTAATTTTTTATTTATTATTATTTTTCAAGACAGAGTCTTGCTGTCACCCAGGTTGGGGTGCAGTGGTGCAATCTCAGCTCACTGGAAACTCTGCCCCGCTGGTTTAAGTAATTCTCCTGCCTCAGCATCCGGAGTAGCTGGGATTACAGGTGTCCGTCACCACACCCAGCTAATTTTTGTATTTTTAGTAGAGACAGGGTTTCAGCATGTTGCCCAGGCTGGTCTTGCACGCCTGACCTCGTGATCTGCCCACCTTGACCTCCCAAAGTGCTGGGATTACAGGCGTGAGCCACCGGGCCCGGTCAGACACGTTACTTTTTAAAGCCTCAACCAATGATTTTAATGCATAGTCAGAGCCATGGAACAGTGCTTAAGAAATAAACTGTGTTTTCCTGCCTGGACTCTGTTTTGTTTTAAAGACAGAGTGGCCGGGCGCGGTGGCTCAAGCCTGTAATCCCAGCACTTTGGGAGGCCGAGACGGGCGGATCACAAGGTCAGGAGATCGAGACCATCCTGGCTAACATGGTGAAACCCCGTCTCTACTAAAAAAATACAAAAAACTAGCTGGGCGAGGTGGTGGACGCCTGTAGTCCCAGCTACTCGGCAGGCTGAGGCAGGAGAATGGCGTGAACCCGGGAGGTGGAGCTTGCAGTGAGCCGAGATCCAGCCACTGCACTCCAGCTTGGGTGACAGAGCAAGACTCCGTCTCAAAAAATAAAAATAAAAATAAAAAAAATAAAGATAGAGTGAAACTGTCTTTAAAACAAAACAAATTTCTTCTCTCTGTGTCCTCATGTGGTGGAAGGGGGAGGAGTCTTTCTGGGTCCTATTTTATAAAGACACTATTCCTATGATGGTGTTGCCTTCATGACTTACTCCCCTACCAAAGGCTCCACCTCAGAATGCCATAACGTCGGGGGTTAGGGTTCCACAAATGAATTTGGGGAGACAGAAACATTCAGTCTGTAGCACTGGAATTCTTGGATCCTCCCTCATATTTTTCCCCCCCCCCCCACCCCGCTTTTTTTTTCTTGAAACAGAATCTCTCTCTGTCACCCAGCTGGAGTGCAGTGACATAAAAATAGCTCACTGCAGCCTTAACCACCTGGGCTCAAGTGATGTTCCCACTTTAGCCTCCCAAGTAGCTAGGACTGCAGGTGTGTACCACCACACCTGGTTAATTTTTCATTTTCCTGTAGGGACTGGGTCACACTACGTTGCCCAGTCTGGTCTCAAACTCCTGTGTTGCCCAGGCTAGTCTCAAACTCCTGGGCTTAAGCAATCTTCCTGCCTTGGCCTCCCAAAGTGCAGAGATTACAAGTGTAAGCCACCATGCCTGGCTTATATTCTTATGTGTTAATTTTATTTTCTGTGGTTGTCAATCTGCTGTCTGTTGCCTTTGACAAGGTTTATAATTCTGTAGTTGTGTTTTCCATATAATCTCTTTCGTATTTCAGGATGTTTCTTTTTTGTGGGCACTTGCTCTAGTTTTATAAATATTTTATAAATTCAAATTTCCTTTGAATTTTGTTGAACATATAAATGAGAAATCTCTTACAATGTCTTGCTATTATTATCAGAACACATTTCTATTGATTAGCCATAAGGTAGTCTTTTGCATTTTACTGTAGTTTCACTTATGTTTAACAGAGGCTTGCCTTGACCACAATTTAGTTAGGCTCCAAACTCTCTTCTCCACCAGGTCCTGACTTTTGGGCTTCCGTGTCCCTCTCTGCATTGTCCAATTTTAGCAAGAATTCTGTTGTCAGTTTATTGAGGATCCTCTATTCTCAATAGGTGATGACCCATGATATCTGATTGGGTTCCTCATCTTCCACCATCTCCCAGGTGATATCTGATCATCTCGGCCTGCCTTTAGCAAGATTCCTGTTAGATTAGTTTTAGTCAGAATGTTCCCTTGCCTCTGATGTTTCCTCTTAGTAATCTTCTACCTACTCACCTGCACCGAGCTCCTTGGCTATACATTCCCACTTTTCCGTGTCATATTCTGATTTGAGCCAAATATCTCTTCCCTACTACAAAACTCCATTGTACAGCGCCCCCTTGAATAGATGATTCCTTATTGTTCTTTAGCAAGTGATATGAATAATTTTTTTCTGTAATATTTTCTCAGTTTGGGTGTTTATAAAGCAGTAAATATTGGTTCTGGGTCTTTTCTGGATTATAGACCCCGTTGAGAATTTGATTAATGGCCACATCGTAACATTTGCATATAACTTCATCGACAAACCGCTCAAAGCTCTGTGATGTCTACATGAAGGCCCATGGACCCCATGATAGACTCTTGATCTAAATTAACTTCTATCCTTGCTCAATATTGACTTATAATGAAATGGCAGGTGAGAGAGTGGCTCAGAAATTGGACGAGCGTTCCTGCTCACATCTTTCAAGTCCATGGTGTTATCGCCATTGTTCTGGCCTTGGTTTGGTGAAACCCTTCTAAGGTGAAGCATTTTAGTGGTATCCTGACAGGGTGTTTGTTAATTTCCAGTCACTCATTCTTGCTCTGTAGGTGTAATGGACTGTCTAATAGCTAGAAGAAGTCATTTGGATTTTCTAGCAAGTGGTCACATACCTCCATCTTCTAAGTTTTTACTTAGAAATTTAAGTGGCAATGACTATCAAGAAATTTAAGAATGTAACAATTCCATCAAGAAAGGAAGCATCACTCTTTTTCCTCGAGGTGCACAGCCCCCACCTCTAGACCCTGTGATGTCCGTGAGGTGATGTGCTCTTCCGTTCTTTTGCCTTTTTCATTCTGTAGATGCAGCTCCGTTGGATTTAGGGTTCTAATAAAGGAAGGAAGAAGTGTGAGACAAAATTATTTTCCTTCCTTTGCAGGTAAAAAAAAATTTTTTTTGTGCCTGGATTTTTACAGGAGACTTTCTTTTACCTTGAAATGCAGACTTTCCTCAGGATATGCCTAGGTGCAGAATTTTCATTCATTATTTTCTTGCTATCTAGAAAGCTATTTTGATCTGCAGAGTAAAAGGTATCTTCGGCTTATAAATGATTTCTTTATTTGTGGTCTTAAGTATTACTTCACTTCCATTTGTTCACTCTCTGTATTCTGCATCACATGTCTCTCCAACTGCATCTCTGTCTTATCTGGCTTCCCTTTTTAAAACAAATTTAATTTTTAATTTTTGTGGGTACATAGTAGGTATATATATTTATGGAGTACATGAGATATTTTGCTACACGTATACAATGCGTAAGAATCACATCCTGGAAAATAGAGAATCCATCATGTCCAACATTTATCCTTTGTGTTGCAAACAATCCGTACTTTTAGTTATTTTAATATGCACAATTAAATTATTATTGACTATAATCACTCTGTTGTGCTATCAAATACTGGATCTTATTTATTGTTAGATTTTTTCGAACCCGTTAGTCATCCCCACTTTCGTCCCACTCCCCTATTACCCTTCTCCAGCCTCTTAGTAACCATTTTTCTACTCTCTATTTTTAGCTCATACAAATAAGTGAGAACATGTGAAGTTCATCTTTCTATGCCTGACTTATTTCACTTAACATAATGACCTCCAGTTCCATCTATGTTGTTGCAAATGATAGAATCTCATTCTTTTTTCTTTTTTTGGGGGGTGGGTGGGAGACAGATACATATATATTATTAAAGGATTTAAAAAGACTTAAAATTTTTTTATTTCCGTGGATTTTTGGGGAACAGGTGATATTTGGTTACATGAGTAAGATCCTTAATGGTGATTTGATGCACCCATCACTCTAGCAATATACACTGAACCCAGTTTGTAGTCTTTTATCCCTCACCCCCTTCCCACCCTTTCCCGCTGAGTCCCCAAAGTCCATTGTATCATTCTAGGTCTTTCATCCTCATAGTTTATCTCCCACTTATGAGCAAGAACATACAATGTTTGGTTTTCCTTTCCTGAGTTACTTCACTTAGAATAATAGTCTCTGGTTCCATCCAGGTTGCTGCAAATGCCATTAATTCATTCCTTTTTATAGCTGAGTAGTATTCCATCCTATATATACACCACAGCTTTTTATCCACTTGTTGATTGATGGGCATTTGGGCTGGTTCCACCTTTTTTTTTTTTTTTTGAGATGGAGTCTGGCTCTGACACCAAGGCTGCAGTACAGTGGCATCATCTTGGCTCACTGCAACCTCCACCTCCTGGGTTTAAGCGATTCTCCTGCCTCAGCCTCCCACGTAGGTGGGATTACAGGCACCTGCCACCATGCCCAGATAATTTTTGCATTTTTAATAGAGACGGGGTTTCGCCATGTTGTCCAGGCTGGTCTCAAACTCCTGACCTCAGGTGATCCGCCCACCTCAGCTACCCATAGTGCTGGGATTACAGGCGTGAGCCACTGTGCATGGCCTTGGTTCCACATTATTGTAATTGTGAATTGTGCTCCTATAGACATGTATGAGCAAGTATCTTTTTCATATAATGACTTATTTTTCTTTGGGTAGATACCCAGTAGTGGGATTGCCAGATCAAATGGTAGTTCTACTTTTAGCTCTTTAAGGAATCTCCACAGTGTTTTCCATAGTGGTTGCACTAGTTTACATTCCCACCAGCAGTGTAGAAGTGTTCCCTTTCCACTGCATCCATGCCAATATCTATTATCTTTTGATTATTTGATTACAGCCATTTTTGTGGGAGTAAGGTGGTATTGCATTGTGGTTTTGATTTGCATTTCCCTGATCATAAGTGATATTGAGCATTTTTTCATATGTTTCTTGGCCATTTGTATATCTTCTTTTGAGAACGGTCTGTTCATGTCCTTAGCCTGCTTTTTGGTGGGATTGTTTGTTTGTTTGTTTTTCTTGTTAATTTGTTTGAGTTTTTTTGTAGATTCTGGATATTAATCCTTTGTCTGATGTATAGATTATGAAGATTTTCTCCCCTCTGTGGGTTGTTTGTTTATTCTGCTGACTGTTCCTTTTGCTGTGCAAAAGCTCTTTGGTTTAATTAAGTCCCACTTATTTTTGTTTTTGTTGCATTTGCTTTTGGGTTCTTGGCCACAAAATCTTTGCCAAGTCAAAGTCTAGAAGAGTTTTTCCAATGTTATCTTCTAGAATTTTTACAGTTTTAGGTCTTAGATTTAAGTCCTTGATCCATCTTGAGTTGATATTTGTATAAGATGAGAGATGAAGATTCAGTTTTATTCTCCTATATGGGACTTGCCAATTATCCCACTTGTTGAATAGGGTGTCCTTTCCCCACTTTATGCTTTTGTTTCCTTTTTCCAAGATCAGTTGCCTGTAAGTATTTGGGTTTATTTCTGGGTTCTCCATTCTGTTCCATTGGTCTATGTGCCTACTTTTATACCAGTACCATGCTGTTTTGATAACTACGGCTTAATAGTATAGTTTGAAATCAGGTAATGTGATGCCTTCAGATTTGTTCTTTTTGCCAAGTCTTGCTTTGGCTATGCAGGTTTTTTTTTGTTTCCGTATGAATTTTAGGATTCTTTTTACAGTTCTGTGAAGAATGGTGGTGGTATTTTGATGGGAATTGCATTAAATTTGTAGATTGCTTTTGGCAATATGGTCATTTTCACAGTATTGATTCTACCTATCCATGAGCATGGGATGTGTTTCCTTTTGTTTGTGTCATCTATTACTTCTTTCAGCACTGCTTTGTAGCTTTCCTTGTATAGGTCAATATACCTCCTTGGTTAGGTATATTCCTAAGTATTTTATTTTTTATTTTTGCAGCTACTGTAGAAGGGATTGAGTTCTTGATTTGTTTCTCAGCTTGGTCACTGTTGCTGTATAGCAGAGCTACTGATTTGTGTACATTAATTTTGTATCCTGAAACTTTGCTGAATTCATTTATCAGTTTAATGAGCTTTTTGGAGGAATCTTTAGGGTTTTCTAAGTGTACAATCATATTATCAGCAAACAGTAACAGTTTAACTTCCTCTTTACCAATTTGGTTGCCATTTATTTCTTTCTCTTGTCTGATTGCTCTGGCTAGCGCTTCCAGTACTATGTTGAATAGAAATGGTGAGAGTGGGCACCCTTGTCCTGTTCCAGTTCTCAGAGGGAATGCTTTCAACTTTTCCCCATTCTGTATTATGTTGGCTGTGGTTTTGTCATAGATGGCTTTTATCACATTGAGATATGTCCCTTATATGCTGATTTTGCTGAGGGTTTTACTCATAAAGGATTTTGTCAAATGCTTTTTCTCCATCTGTTGAGATGATCATGTGATTTTTGTTTTTAATTCTGTTTATGTTGTGTATCACATTTATTGAGTTACATATGTTAAACCATCCTTTCATCCTCGGTATGAAACCCACTTGATCATGGTGGATTATCTTTTTGATATGCTGTTGGATTCAGTTAGCTAGTATTTTGTTAAGGATTTTTGCATCTATGTTCATTAGGGATATTGGTCTGTAGTTTTCTTTTTTTGTTATATCCTTTCCTGATTTTGGTGTCAGAGTGATACTGGTTTTATAGAATGATCTAGGGAGGATTCTCTCTTTCTCTATCTTGTGGAATAGTGTCAATATGATTGGTACCAATTCTTCTTTGAGTGTGGTAGAATTCAGCTGTAAATCCATTGGTCCTGGAATTTTTTTTGTTGGCAATTTTTTTAGTAACAATTTCAATCTCACTGCTTGTTATTGGTCTGTTCAGGACTTCTGATGCTTTCTGATTTAAGCTAGGAGGATTGTACCTTTCCAGGAATTTATCCATCTCCTCAAGGTTGCCTAGTTTATGCACATAAAGGTGTTCGTAGTAGCCTTGAATTATCTTTTGTATTTCTGTGGTGTTGGTTGTAATATCTACTCTTTCGTTTCTAATTGAGCTTATTTGGGTCTTCTCTCTTCTTTTCTTGGTTAATCTTGCTAATGGTCTATCGATTTTACTTATCTTTCCAAAGAACCAGCTTTCCATTTAGTTTATCTTTTGCATTTTTTTTTTTTGTTGTTGTTGTTGTTGTTGTTGTTCATTTCAGCTTCATTTAATTCTGCTCTGGTCTTGGTTATTTCCTTTCTTCTGCTGGGTTTGGGCTTGGTTTTTGTTTCTCTAGTTCCTTGAGGCGTGACCTTAGATTGTCTGTTTGTGCTTTTTCAGACTTTTTGATGATGTAGGCATTTAAGGCTATGAAATTCCCTCTTAGCCCTGTCTTTGCTGTATCCCAGAGGTTTTGATGGGTTGTGTCACTATTATCACTTAAGTTTGAATAATTTTTAAATTTTCATTTTGATTTCATTGTTGACCCAGTGATCATTCAGGAGCAGGTTATTTAATTTCCATGGATTTTGCATGGTTTTGAAGGTTACTTTTGGTGTTGATTTCCAGTTTTAGTCCACTGTGGTCTGAGAGAGTACTTGATATAATTTAAACTTTCTTAAATTTATTGAGACTTGTTTCATGGCCTATCATATGGTCTCTCTTGGAGAAACTTCCATGCACTGATGAACAGAATGTATGTTCTGGGGTTGTTGGGGAGAATGTCCTGTAAATATCTGTTAAGTCCATTTGTTCCAGGGTATAGTTTAAATCCATTGCTTCTTTGTTGACTTTCTTCATGAAGACCTGTCTAGTACTGTCAGTAGAATACTGAAGTCTCTCACTGTTATTGTGTTGCTGTCTATCTCATTTCCTAGGTCTAGTAGTAACTATTTTATGTATTTTGGAGCTCCAGTGTTACAAGCATATGTATTTAGGATTGTGATATTTTCCTATTGGGCAAGGCCTTTTATCATTATATAATGTCCCTCTTTGTCTTTTTTAACTGCTGTTGCTTTAAAGTTTGTTTTGTCTGATATAAGAATAGCTAATCCTGCTTGCTTTTGGTGTCCATTTGCATGGAATGTCTTTTCCCAACCCTTTACCTTAAGTTTATGAGATAAGTGAGTCTCTTGAAGGCAGCAGATACTTGGTTGGTGAATTCTTATCCATTCTGCAATTCTGTATCTTTTAAGTGGAGCATTTAGACCATTTACATTCAATGTTCATATTAAGATGTGAGATACTATTCCATGCATTGTGCTATTTGTTGTCTATATACCTTGGGGTTTTTGTTGTTGTCGTTGTTGTTTGTGAGGTTTATGCTTTAAAGAGAGTCTGTTTTGATGTGTTTCCAGGATTTGTTTCAGGATTTAGAGCTTCTTTTAGCAGTTCTTGTAGTGCTGGCTTGGTAGTGGCAAATTCTCTCAGCATGTTTGTCTGCAAGACTGTATTTTTCCTTCATTTATGAAGCTTAGTCTTGCTGGATGCAAAATTCTTGGCTGATAACCATTTTGTTTAAGGAGGCTGAAGATAGGGCCCCAATACCTTCTAGCTTGTAGGGTTGCTACTGAGAAATCTGTTGTTAATCTGATAGGTTTTCCTTTATAGGTTACCTGGTGCTTTCGCCTCACAGCTCTTAAGATTCTTTTCTTTGTCTTAACTTTAGATTACCTGATGACAATGTGCCTAGGCAATGATCTTTTTGCGATGAATTTCCCAGGTGCTCTTTGAGCTTCTTCTTTTTTTTTTTTTTTTTTTCCCGAGGTGGAGTTTCACTTTGTTGTTGCCCATGGTCTTTGAGCTTCTTGTACTTGGATGTCTAGGTCTCTAGCAAGGCCAGGGAAGTTTTCCTTGATATTCTCCCAAATATGTCTTCCAAACTTTTAGATATCTCTTCTTCCTCAGGAATGCCAATTATTTTTAGGTTTGGTCATTTAACATAATCCCAGACTTCTTGGAGACTTTGTTCATTTTATTTTATTCTTTTTTTTTTTGTCTTTATTGGGTTGAGTTAATTCCAAAACCTTCCCTTTGAGTTCTGAAATTCTTTCTTCTGCTTGTTTGATTATATTGCTAAGACTTTCCAGAACATTTTGCATTTCTCTAAAAGTGTTCTCTACTTCCTGAAGTTGGGATTGTTTTTTATTTATGCTATCTATTTCACTGAAGATTTCTCCCCTAATTTCTTATATCATTTTTTTTTATTTCCTTAAATTGGAGTTCACCTTTCTCTGGTGCCTCCTTGATTAGCTCTATAATCAACCGTCAGAATTCTTTTTTTAGGAAATCAGATATTTCTTCTGGGTTTGAACCCATTGCTGGTGAGCTAGTGTGATTTTTTTGGGGGGGGGTTGTTAAAAAACCTTGTTTTGTCATATTACCAGAATTATTTTTCTGATTCCTTCTCATTTGGGTAGGCTATGTCAGAGGGGAGATCTGGGGCTCAAGGCTGCTATTCAGATTCTATTGTCCCACATTGTATTACCTTAATGTCTTCCCTTTTTCCTAGGGATGTAGCTTCCTGAGAGCTGAGCTGTAGTGATTGTTACTTCTTTTCTGGATCTAGCCACCTCGCAGGGCTACCAGGCTCTGAGCTGGCACTGGGGGTTGTCTGCACAGAGTGCTGTGATGTGAACTGGGGGTTGTCTGCACAGAGTGTTGTGATGTCTTCGCCATGGATACCAGCACAGTATTTGGGTCTGTAGGAGCAGTCCGCTTCCTTCAGAAGGTCTGTGGATTCTCTCGGCTCTCCTGCTATATTCCTGCAAGAGTTCTGGAGCAAAAGTTCACAATGCAAGTCCTCACACGCTGCTCTGTCCGTCTGAGTGGGAGCTGCAATCCAGTCATGCCTCCTATTCACCATTTTCCTTCGTTCAATTGATCTCATTCTTTTCTATAGCTGAATAATACTCCATTATGTATATGTACCACATTTTCTTTATCCTTTGATCTGTTGATGGACACTTAGGTTGCTTACAAATGTTGGCGATTGTGAATAGTGCTGCAATAAACATTGGGAGTGAAGATATCTCTTTGATATACTAATTTTCTTTCTTTGGGTTTTGTTTTCCCTTTCTTTTTCTTTTTACTTTTTTTTTTTTTTTTTTTTTGAGATGGATTCGTGCTTTGTTGCCCAGGCTGGAGTGCAATGGTGTGATCTGGACTCACTGACTGCAACCTCCGCCTCCCGGGTTCAAGTGATTTTCCTGCCTCAGCCTCCCAAGTAGCTGGGATTATAGATGCGCAACACCACACCCAGTTAATTTTTGTATTTTTAGTAGAGACATGGTTTCACCATGTTGGCCAGGCTGGTCTTAAACTCCTGACCTCGTGATCTGCCCGCCTTGGCCTCCCAAAGTGCTGGGATTACAGGCATGAGCCACTGTACCCAGCCTTGTTTTCCCTTTCTTATTTACTACAGGAAAATTAATTAAGATTGCCAACCATATTAATGATTCTGTTTTCTGCCTTGTTAATTCTGTTCTCCACTGCTTCTAGTTCAGCACACAGTCTCAGAATTGCATAATTATTTTGAAAATGTTCTTTCTTTAGTCACGTGGTTCTCCTTTCAGTCACCTGATTTCCCCTTCTAGCTTAGTTAATTCTTTTCTCAACTCTGCCTGTTATTGATTAATTTATCTTTTATCACTTATTTAAGAGTATACATGTATTTTGAAAATTAAGAGCACAATATAGATGCAATAAAAAATTTATGTTTCTAAAGTAGATGTGTTTCTACAGTCTGATCTTCCTCTACCTTTTGCATGCTGTGTTTTCTTTCCTTTATACTACAAATTCTCCTGTGGGGTTATGGCAGAATCTGCTAGTTGTCCCTGTGTGTTCCAGCCTCCTTGGTAGCTAGATGTGCTTATAAAACTAAGTTACAGGGGCTTACGCCTGTAATCCCAACACTTTGGGAGCCTGAGGCGGGCAGATCACTTGAGGTTTAGGAATTCAAGACCAGCCTGACCAAAATGGTGAAACCCAGTCTCTACTAAAAATACAAAAATTAGTTGGGCATGGTGGTTCACACCTGTAATCCCAGCTACTCAAGAGGCTGAGACAGGAGAGTAGCTTGAACCTGGGAGGCAGACATTGCAGTGAGCCAAGGTCATGCCACTGAACTCCAGCCTGGGCGACAGAGTGAGGCTCTTCCTCAAAACAAAAATCAAACAAAACAAAAACTAAGTTCCAGCCAAAGGGATATAAATGGATATGCTACATACAACTTCTGAGGAGTGTCTTTAAATAGAAGGAGGAGTGCCTCTTTGCCATATTTAATTGTAGCTGGAATTCAGATGTAATGACTATAGCTCAAGCAGCCTTCTTCCACAGTGAGGTAGAAGCCAACTGCCAAGGATGGCAGAATAGTAAAATAGAAGCATCCCAGGTCCTTGACACTACTGAGCACTGTAGCAGCCCTCAACTGCCTACTTTTGAACTTCTTTTAGATGACAGTGAACTAAATTTCATCTTGGTTAAGTTAGTATTATTTTGGGTGTTCTGTCACAGCTACACCTAGTCCTAGCTATGTGAGAGTTTTCTGTTTATTTATAATTAAGCAATGAAAATTTGTTCTAGTTGTCTCCCCCACAAAAGCAGGTGAAGGGATTTTTAAAAACCTCTTCTTCCTTTTTTGGGGGAATACTTTTAGGGATCCTTTAAATCTGAAAAGGAGGATTGTGACTAGTTTCTTAATGTAACAACTTCAGGGAGTCAGGACCATGTATAAACCTGGAGAGGCATCTCTTTCCTATATCTCTACCCGTTTTTAGCAAGAGTGTAACTTACATATCATAACTGTTAAGTGTATAGCTTATTGAATTTTAAAATATGTATATATTCATGTAATCACTATCCAGATATAGAAAGAAAATATTTTCTGCAATCCAACAGGGTCTCTCGCCCTCCATAGTCAAATCCCCATGCTCTTCTGACCTTTGTCACCTCTGTCAGATTATATGTGACAGCTTTAGACTTCATGTAAGGGCAATCAGAATGTACCTGTGCACAGAATGTACCTGTGGCAGTCATAGAGGAGTATCGTTCAGATCTCCTTCAAGAGAGAATCTGCTACAAGGGAGTGCATTTGGTTAACAGTCTCCAGATGTGTGAGCTTCAGCAGCTGTCTTGGCTTTTGAGACATGGCAATGCACTCTCTGGGTAGCAGCAGTCAATGATTGAGCATAGATATGGTATAAAGACTTCCCATTTCTGGCCAGTGAGTAATTCCTATATGGATAACTTTGTATTGAAGCTTCTCATTGCACTGGAAAAGACTTACCCAGAGCTTCACTGGAGGCTGAGGCCCTTTCTACCCAATTCTCCATCCTTCACCCTCTAAATGTCAGGCTTAACGGCTTTCCATGTCCACCTATATTCCCAGCAAATCTTTTGCACTTCTAACTCAAACTTGGCATCTGTTTCTTGAAGGACTCAATCATTATCCTAAGTTTTGAGTCTGTTTTCTCTTGCTCAACATTACGTTGATGAAATTCATCCATGGTTTTGCACATGCAGGAAGTTTGTTCTTGTTCTCATGTAATCTAAAAATGGTACACTTAGGCCAGGCGTGGTGGCTCACACCTGTAATCCCAGCACATTGGGAGGTCAAGGTGGGCGGATCACCTGAGGTCAGGAGTTCGAGACCAGCATGGCCAACATAGAGAAAACCCGTCTCTACTAAAAGTACAAAAATCAGCTAGGTGTGGCAGTGTCTGGCTGAGGCACTAGAATCACTTGAACCCAGGAGGCAGAGGTTGCAATGAGCTGAGATGATGCTACTGCATTCCAGTCTGGGCGACAAAGTGAGACTGTCTCTAAAAAAAAATAAGTATACTTGTTCTACTGTAAGCTTTTGACTTCATAAATAAAGCTCCTGTGACCATGCTTGTACATGTATTTTGATAGATTTAAACACTCGTTTTTGTAGGTTATATACCTGAAAGTGAAATTCTGGGTAATAGAGTGTACATATGTTTAGTTCTAGTCAAACATTTTTCCAAAGTTTTTAAAAAATCTGTTTACACTTTTATCAACAATTTTTGAGAATTCCAGTTGCCCTATGTCTTCGTCAGCACTTCTTACTGTCAGCTATTTGTCTTTCCCTGTGACTGGTGCTTATTCACTTATTGGTCATCCATCCATATGCTACCCACTTCTGTAAAGTGTCTGTTAAAGTTTTTTTTTTTTTTTTTTAACTCATTTTAAGTGGTTTTTAGTTATAGTCTTACTGATTTGTGGGAATTCTTTATATAGTCTGGGTATGAGTCCGTGGTTGGTTACATCTATTACAAATATCTTCTCCCAGTCTGTGGCTTGCCTTGTCACCCTCCCCATATTGTCTTTTGATAAACATAAATTATTCATTTTAATGAAGTTCAATTTTTTCAATCTTTTATTTTCTGGCTAGTGTTTTCGGTGTCCTATTTGAGAAACTTTGCCTAAACAAAGATCATAAAGACATTATGTTTTCTTCTAGAAGCCTTATTTATTTATGTTTTACGTACAAATCTATGGCCCATTTCAAATTAATTCTTATGTATTATGTGAGGAGGGGTCAATTATTTAAAAAAATATATTTATCTAAACTTCATCTTTATAGGGTTTTGTTTTTTTTTTTTTGAGATGGAGTCTCACTCTGTTGCCCAGGTTAGAGTGCAGTGGCATGATCTTGGCTCACTGCAACCTCTGCCTCCTGGGTTGGAGCAATTCTCCTGCCTCAGCTTCCCAAGTAGCTGGGATTACAGATGTATGCCATCACGCCTGGCTAATTTTTGTATTTTTAGTAGAGACAGGGTTTCGCCATGTTGTCCAGGCTGGTCTCGAACTTCTGACCTCGGGTGATCCACCCACCTCAGACTCCCAGAGTGCTGGGATTACAGGCGTGAACCACCATACCTGGCCTATAAGGTTTCTTTTTGTTTTTGGTGAAAGTGCTGGGCTAGTTGACAGATTTTGTGGTGAGCTTCCTATCTAGGGCTTCTAAGGGCCCCCAGGCTCATTTCTGGCATGTGATATAGCTGCCCTGCCCCTACTTCCCAGGCGAGGTCTCTAGCCAGGTGCCCACTGCCTCAGCATTCTTTGATGGCCCGCTACTTGGGGTAGCCACTTAGGCCTTGCCTTCAGGGCCTGCTCCACAGAGACTGAAAAATCTCCAAAGCTTTGGGAAATCATCCAATATTACAACTATTGCCACCATGCATGGGCTTTCTGCTTGAAATATTTACTACTGTTTTCCAACCCTAATACCATCACATTCTCACCATTTTCAAGAGCCGAAGGAATCACTGACGGGCTCCTGCTGTCGGCCTCCAGGCCTCATCCCTCCAGGTCAAGCTGCTCCTTTGGTGATGGCAAATTGGCCTTTGTTGTCCTTCTTTAATCAGGTCCAAACTGCACAGGATTTAAAAGAAATTCTTTGAAGTTTCTGGCATTTATATGGCTTCCTTCCCTAGCTTCCAGTACTGATTTAAGGTTTTACATATTTTAAATTTTCTAGGTCATTTTGGATGGAACTGGAAGCCAGGTGGTTCAAATATGTGCCCTCAGCCTCCAATATCTCCCTTAAAATGTAGTAAGATGTGTTTTACTTTAAGCCTTATGAGAATTGTGAAGAGAACAATGCTCTGTTAGTTCTAGGAGAAAATATTTATTATTAACAGTAAACATTATTCATTAATATTTTCAATTAGTAGTTAGTACTCATTTATTTATGTATTTATTATATATTACACTCTAGACTTTTTTCTTTTTTCTACTTTTGAAATGTAGTTGAGATCTTGCTGTAGTGTATCAAATTTTATGTTGCTTGTAAAACTTATTATTGTAAAGTGAACATTTCTCCATGCTATTGATAATTTTTCTTTTAAGTATGTGTTACAATCCGGTTTTTAAAAGTCTTCGTGTATCTGAATACATATCTGCATGTGTTTGTATAGACAAAGGAAAAATTATGGAAAGATACGCACCAGATTGGAAAGTCAGGGATATGGATCTAGAATAGGAGAGGAAGAGTATTACTTTCAGTTCATGAACTTCTATATTGTTTAAATTATTACCACAAAATGTTTTTTAATATAAAAATGCTCTCAATTTCTTGAGTTAATTTCTCAATTTCTTGAGTTAATTCAATTTCTTGATTTAATTTTTAAATTCCATGACTACATCATATTTTATTACCCATTCCATTATGCTGCATGTTTAGGTAGTTTCTATTTTTTTTCGTGACTTAAATGTCTTTATTCTGAAAGCTACACACACACACACACACTCTCACATACACACCACACACACACACACAATTTAGTTTTCTTAGAATTTATTCTTGGAAGTAGAATCACTCCAGTGAGAACATTACAAGACAAATGCTTAATCATCTTCCAAAATAATTTTTCTCCTTTTATTTTACTAGCAGAGCATCTGTTTAAATTATAATTAGATTTGGTAGCTTATAATAGAAAATTAGAACCAACAGCCTCTCAAATACCCAATTACAAAATTTCATATACAGTGCACAAAAAGCCCTTCGCAAAATTGTGAAGTCCAGAGGTAGCAATACAGGGGATATGGTGTCCTTTGAAATCAGTAGACACCTAGCTTCTCTTTGTTTCATCATGCTTCCATCCTCAAGGCCACAATATGATTGCTGAACTCTGACCATTACACCCCCATTCCAGGCTGTTGGAAGGAGAAACGGGGACACCAAAAGAGGAATACCTACTATTTGAGCCTAGTTTCTTAAAGAATCATATTTGGTGGTCCAGCAACATTGACATTTCAGTGGTTTTATCTTAGTCATATGGACATACCTTGCTACAAGAGAGGCTAGGAAATATACCTTCTGGTAGAGTACATTACTTCTTCAAATAAAAAAAGGATTATGTTACTGAGTAAAAAGAGGAGACGGACTTTATACAGAAAACTAACATGTTCTGCCACACCCAGTGGCTACCATCCTGTTCTCACCATAATTATGTTTTCTGGTTTAAATTGGAGCTATTGTTTGTCATTAGTGAGCTTTTGTATTTATATACCTATATATCACAAGCAGAATTCTCCAGAAAGCAGACTCTGAGATGGAGATATGTAAACAGAAAAGTCCCTGGGACCAATACTTGTGGGGCAAGGAATAAGCAGGACTGGACAACAGAGGACAGAGGAAAATGTTGGGCTGAGGGGCAGTCTCAACAAATGTCTCAACTAAACTATAGGGAACTCTGAAGCTGGGATGTCTCTTCAGAATTGTTCCAAGTTTGACTGAGGAGGTCAGACTTTTATACCCTGCATTGTCCAGTCACTGTATGAAGGTTGACTGGGTAAAGGAAGCATGCTAAGGCAATTCCTGAAGCTGAGGGGCGTAAGTTATTCAGTTCAGAAGGGTAATCTAGGTGGGGAAATTTTATTTCCTTTTGTGATTTGTCTGTTTATTTTCTTTGCTCATTATTATAACAACATTAAACTTTAAAAAGCCAATTTAAAACTTCAGTGTAAGGGCGGGCATGGTGGCTCATGCCTGTATTCCCAACACTTTTGGAGGCCGAGGCAGACTGATCACCTGAGGTCAGGAGTTTGAGACCAGCCTGGTCAACATGGTGAAACCCCGTCTCTACTAAAACTAGAAATATTAGCTGGGTGTGGTGGCGTGCACCTGTAATCCCCGCTACTGGGGAGGCTGAGGCAGAAGAATCACTTGAACCCAGGAAGCAGAGGTTGCAGAGGGGCGAGATTGTGCCACTGCACTCCAGCCTGTGTAACAGAGCGAGACTGAATAAAAAAAAAAAAAAAGTCAGTGTTACTTTTGTTTAAATATTTTGTTATTCTCTGTTCATTAAAATTTGACACTCAAGAATCTCTTACCCAGATTTCACACATTAACATTAATGGTATATTTGCTTCAAATCTCTGTGATCCTCTCTTTAATAAAAAAAACAAAACAAAACAAAACCAAATCTTTACCTACACAGCTAAAGTCTCACCTCTGATACTTTCTCACTCTTTCCCCCTCTAGAAATGGCTTTTATTTTACTTGTATCATTCCCATATATGTTTTTATACTTTTAGCACAAATATGTGGCCAATGATTAATTTTTACAACTTAATAGATTATTCACATTTTAATACATAAATAATTTGATTTTTTTTTTTTTTCTTTTTTGAGACAGTCTCACTCTGTCACCCAGGCTGGAGTGCAGTGGCACGATCTCGGCTTACTGCAATCTCCGCCTCCTGGGTTCAAGCAATTCTCCTGCCTCAGCCCCCCAAGTAGCTGGGAGTACAGGTACATGCCTCGACACTCTGCTAATTTTTTATTCTTAGTAGCGATGGGGTTTCACCACATCGGTCAGACTGGTCTCAAACTCCTGACCTCAGGTGATCCGCCTGCCTCAGCCTCCCAAAGTGCTGAGATTACAGGCATGAGCCACTGCGCCCAGCCAATTTGATATCTTTTAATGAGAATTCAAAATAAATAGAACATTATATTCATAAATATTATGCCTAAATTTTCTTGCAAATCATAATAAAAAGATATTTTTTCACAAAGCTGCCTTTGTTTATTGCATTCTTATTGTTATCCATATCTCTTTTTATTAGAAAATATTAAAAATCTTCACTTGGCAGAAGCACCAAAAGGAATGGAAGAAATCACTTTACAAGTCAATGAACAAATCATATTCAACCCCTTCCACAAAAATTCTTCTCAGTCAGACCAAGAGAAATTGGAATGAGGTGAAGTTCTGGGAGAACAAATTGTTCTGTATTTGTTGAAAAACAATGCCAAGTCTATGGCAAGGAAAAAAGAGACAATATTCAAATTACTAAAATCAGGAATGAAAAGGGGGACATTAATGTTGACTTTACGTAAGTATAAAGGGATTATAACAGAATACATTGAACACTCTTATGCCAACAAATTAGATAACCTAGATGAAATCAACAAATTCATAGAAAGACACACTTACCAAAATTGACCCAAAGAGAAACAGAAAATCTAAATAGACTTATAACAAGCAAAGAGATTGAATTAGTAATAAAAACGTTCCTCCCAAAACGTCTCAGGGCCAAATGGCTTCACTGGTAAATTCTACCGGATGTTTAAAGAATTAACACAAATCCTTCACAAACTCTTTCAAAAAGTAGAGGAGAAGGGAACACTTCCCAATTCATTCTATGAGGCTGATACTATCCTGATACCAAAACTAGGCAAAGATATCACAAGGAAAAAAGGATAAACATATCTTTTATGTATACAGATGCAAACATCCTCAATGATATACTAAGAAACAAAACTCAGCACATTTAAAAAGATGATACAACATGACTAAGTAGGTTTTATCCTAGGGGTGCAAGTTTGGCTCAACCTGTGAAAAGCAATTACTATAATATACCATATTAACAGAAAAAGTCAGATAATAATCACAATAATGAATAAAAGCATTTAATAAAATACCACACATTTCATAATTAAAACTAGGAATGGATGGGAACTTCTTCAACCTTACAAAGGACTTCTACAAAATATCCAAAGCTGACATTGTATGTAATGATGAAAGACTAAAAGCTTTCTTCCTAAGATCAAGAAGAAGATAAAGATATCTGTTTTTGCCAGTTCTATTCAGCATGGTACTTTAGGTTCTATCCAGAGCAATAAAGCAAGAAAAAGAAGGAAAAGAAGGCATTCATTAGAAAAAAGAAGCAAATCCATTTCTAATTGCAGATGACCTCAAATATAGAAAATCCTATAGGATCCACAAAAAAGCTATTAGTATTAATATAAACAAGCAATGTTGTAGATAGAAGATCAATACACAAAAATCAACTGTATTTTTATACACTGGCAATGGACAAAATGAAATGAAATGGAAATACTCAGAAACAAAGTTAACAAAAAACTGCAAGAGTTACATACTGAAAGCTACAGAACATCCTGAAAAAAAAATTTTTTTAAATCTAAATAAACAGAAAAATATCCCTGTTCCTAGACAGAAAAACTTAATATTGTTATGATAATATCTCCAAATTGATGTACAAATTCAGAGCAACGTCTTTCAAATTCTCAGCACTCTCTCTCTCTCTCTCTAAGGAAAAGCTGTGTAGTACTGGCATTAGGGTAAACATATAGATCATTGGTATAGGACTGAAGATTCAGAAATAAACTCACATTTATGATCAATTGATTTTTGGCTAGAGTGTCAAGATAATTCAATGGGGGAAAGATAAGTCTTTTCAATAAATGGTGCTGGTGCAACTAGAAATTCATGCACAAAAGAATAAAGTTGGATTCCTAACCTCACACCACATAAAACAATTAACTAAAAATAAATTAAAAATCTAAATGTAAAAGCTAAAACTCTTTAGAAACATAGCTGTAAAGCCAAAAGTGGTGGTGTATGCCTGTAGTCCCAGCTACTCAGGAGATGAGGCAGGAGGATCACTTGAGGCCAGAAGTTTTAGGCTGCAGGACACTTTGATGCTTGCACTTGTGAACAACTACTGTACTCCAATCTGAGCAAAATAGCAAGACCTTGTCAAAAGAAAAGAAAAGAAAACATAGGTGTAAATCTTTGTGACCTTTGATTAGGCAATGGTTTCTTAGATAAAATACCATAAGCATGAACAACCCTGCCCCTTATCCCCAAAAGGCAAGTTGAACTTAATCAAAATAAAAACTCTTGTGCTTCAAAGGAGATTATTAAGAAAGTGAGGTTGGGTGTAGTGACTCACACCTGTAATTCCAGTGCTTTGAGAGATGGAGGCAGGAAGATAGCTTAAGTCCAGGAGTTCAAGTCCAGCCTGGGCAATACAGTGAGACTCTGTCTCTACAAGAAAATAAAAAAAACTAACCAAGCATGGTGGCACACCTGTCATCCTAGCTACTCAGGAGGCTGAGGCAGGATTGCTTGAACCCAGGAATTCAAGGATGCAATGAGCTATGATGACACCTCTGTACTCCAATCTGGGTGACAGAGCAAGAACCTGTCTCTAAAATAATAATAATAATAATAAAAGTTTAAAAAAAGAAAGTGAGAAGAACATACAGAATGGAAAAAATATTTGCAAATCATATACATGATAAGAGTCTAGTGTCTAGAATATATAAAGAACTCTTACAACTCAACAAAAAGACAAATAGCCCAATTTAAAAATAAGCACAGCATCTGAATGGATACTTCCCCACAGAAGATATGTAAATGGCCAATAAAGTGTGAAGATGTTCATCATTAGCCCATCAGAGAAATGTAAATCAAACCCTTAATGATATACCACTTGGCAAATGCTATTTGATAGCTATAATAAAAAAGAAAGATACTACGAAGCCTTGGTAAGAATGTGGAGAAATTGGAACCCTCATACACTGCTGGTGCGACTTTAAAATGGTGCAGCTGCTTTGGAAAATAGGTTGAGAATTCCTTAAATGGTTACACATAGAGTTACAATATGATCCAGTAATTCTACTCCTAGGTAAACACCCAAGAGAAATGAAACATATGTTCATCCAGAAACTGGTACACAAATGTTTATAGCAGTATTATTCATAACAGCCCCAAATGGAAACAACACAAATGTTCATCAACTGATGAATGGATAAACAAAATTGATATATTCATACAGTGGAATATCACTCAGTCATAAAAAGGAATGAAGTACTCATAAATGGCTGAGCTTTGAAAACATTATGGTAAGTGAAAGAAGCCAGTCATAAAAGGCTGCATGTTGTGTGATTTCATTTGTATGATATATTTAAAGTAGGCAAATCCCTAGAGATTGAAAGTAGTTTAGTGTTTGCCAAGGGCTTACGGTAGAGGGGGTGGAGAGTGACTGCTATTAGGGATATGGAGTTTCTTTTTGGATCATGAAACTGTTCTGGAATCAGATAATAGTGATGGTTGCATAACTTTGGGAATATGCTAAAAACCACTGAATTTTACATTTTAAAAAGATAAATCTTATGGAATGTGAATTATATCGGAATTCAGATATAGTAGACTCCCTTGACCCTTGAGAGATGTTTCAAGACCTCCAGTGCATGCATGAAACTGCAGATAGTACTGAACCCTATGTATGCTATGCTTTTTCCTATGCATACATACATACCTATGGGAAAGTCTAATTTATAAAGTAGACATAGTAAGAAATTAACAGTAATAAATTAACAATGAAAATAGAATAATAATATACTGTAATAAAAGTTAGGTGAATGTAGTTTTTCTCTCTGAAAATATTATATGTAATATTTCTGCACTGGGTAACTAAAACACAGAAAGGGAAACTGGATAAGGAGGGAGTATTGTGAAAGCAAGCATCTAGCATCTAGGTGTTGTGAAAGGCATTCAGGAGCATTCTTTCCACAAGAAGCAGTCTTGTAATGCTCTATCCAATGGAATCCCAATTTTATTTAAAAATGGCATAGGAAAAATTAAAACTAGGACATAGTAAACAATGCTCACCTCTAGACTATTAATCATTTCATTTGTCCTTTTCACATTTATTCTTTATAATAGGTCAAGCTTAGATTACACGTCATGTAAAGAAATAGGAAAATAAAAATAAAAACAGACCAATTCCTAAATGTCATTGCTAGGAGCTTTTGCTAGCTGGTGGGAAGGGCAGTGGTAAGAAAATGTTTCACAGACCTTATTCCACTCACAGAGACAAATGGTGCAATAAAAATCCCTACCTAAAAATTCAAGTTGGCCTAAATCTAAACCTGTACATTCAAAGTGTCTGCCAGTATTTTTGTGTAGTTAAGGGTTAAGATCAGGGGTGAATGGGTTTTCTGTTTGAGCAGGACTTGTGATGGGCAGTGTCTTTATCATTAGCAAACCCTTAGGCCATAGTTTGGAAGGTGGAGTTTGAAGAAAGGAAAAGAAGAATGGCATTAGGTAATCATGTAAAGGTCTACTTTATTTTAGGATAAGTCTTTGTAGATTGTCAGAGCTGTTAGGAAGATTTTTCCATTTAATGTGATTTAGTTTAGACAGTATGATCTTTAAGAACTATTTGTCTTTCAGAAGTACGTGGGTGTGTGTTTTACCCACGGGGCACCTGCGTCAAGATCAGAAGATCTAAGTATATTCAGAAAGAGAATGAGGAGTCATGTCTCCACTTGACCCTGGCAGAGGGACCTTGAAAATTTTGGGAACTGGGTCACCAAAGGCCACTCTGGATTCACTTGTAATCTAGAGTGAATAGAAAATTCTGTAATTGCTATTCTAGATAAAATTATTCAGATTTGAGAAATGGATTCTTTTTAGTTATTATGTCCTATGGATTGTTCTGGTTGTTGAGACGAATTCTAGGGCAAGGCATGCCATTGTGGTGGTGAGGAGGTTGGGGTTTAAGTGAATGAAGATTCTCATTGTGAAGAATTGAAATATGACCCTGACTAGGAGAGGAAGGGACTAGAGGAGTTGTTCCAAGCCAAAAAAGCCAGCCCAAGCCGGGCACAGTGGCTCACGCCTGTAGTCCCTGCACTTTGGGAGGCTGAGGTGGGCGGATCATGAGGTCAGGAGATCAAGACCATCTTGGCTAACACGGTGAAACCCCATCTCTACTAAAAATACAAAAAATTAGCCAGGCGTGGTGGCGGGCGCCTATAGTCCCAGCTACTCTGGAGGCTGAGGCAGGAGAATGGTGTGAACCCGGGAGGCGAAGCTTGCAGTGAGCCAAGATTGTGCCACTGCACTCCAGCCTGGGCGACAGAGCGAGACTCCGTCTCAAAAAAAAAAAAAAAAAAAAGAATGAAGCTGAGCCACTGGGTAAGTGGCTCAAATCAAGATGGATCAAATCAAGAACCACTGGATCAAATTAAGAACCACTACACGTGGATTCTTGATCAAATCAAGTGGATCAAATCAAGAACCACTACACTCACCACAAACACATACAATAAGCATTTTTAAGCTGTTAGAGCCACGCAATTATTTGTTCCTATGACCTTTGACTTCTGTTGGATCTCCCTGTGCTGGTCCACTCTTCTTTCACCTCTTTCTCTAGGCTTCAACTCTGCCCCTTTATTAGGTCAACATGTGTACTTCCTGCATTATTGTATCATTTATCTTTACCACAAGAAGTATGTAATTTTAATAGAAAAGAGAGTTCTCATTTAACTCTCTAATGACACAATTTTGTGACTATTTAAAGCAAGTCATTTAGCCTTTCTGAACCTTAATTCTCACATCTGTAAAACTGATGACTACTTACGTATTTCCTAGGCTTGCTGAGTAAAGCAATTATAAAACACTCATCAATGTGAAAAATAACGTAGAAAGGTTCTGTTCTCCATGCTTCAAAAACCTTTGCTGCTAAGAAAGCTGCCAATACCTGCTTTGGGCATTGTGGGTGCTGCAGACTAGGAGCTCTAAGGCATGTTCCCCATGCAGAACAACCAGTCCCAGAGAAGATACACTATGGGAGATTCTGCTGGTCTTACAATAGAGGTGGAAGTCTAGAAGAGCCTCTTTCTTCCAAAAGAAAGAGAGAAAGAAAGAAAGAAAGAAAGAAAGAAAGAGAGAGAGAGAGAGAGAGAGAGAGAGGGAGGGAGGGAGGGAGGGAGGGAGGGAGGGAGGGAGGGAGGGAGGGAGGGAAATTAGTGCAGCCATTATGGAAAACAGTATGGCAGTTCCTCAAAAAACTAAAACCAGAACTACCACATGATCTAACCATCCCACCACCAAGTGTATTCAAAGAAAAAGAAATCAGTATGTCGAAGAGATCTTTACTCCCATGCTTAGCACAGCACTATTTGCAATAACCAAGATATGAAAACAACCAAAGTGGCCGTGATGTATATAACTGATATGGTTTGGGTCTGTGTCCCCGTCCAAATCTCATGTCAAATTGTAATCCCCAATGTTGGTGGTTTGGCCTGGTGGGAGGTGATTGGTTCAGGAGGCTAATTTCCCCCTCAATGTTTCTTTCATGATATGTAAGTGAGCGCTCGTGAGATTTGGTTGTTTAAAAGTGTGTGGCACCTCCCCCATCTCTCTTTTCCATCTGCTCCAACCATGTAAGACATGCCTGCTGCTTCTTCACCTTTCACCATGCTTGTTAAGTTTCCTGAGGCCTCTCCAGCCATGCTTCCTGTACAGCCTGCAGAACTGCAAGCCAATGAAACCTCTTTTCTTTATAAATTGCCCAATCTTAGGTATTGATAGCATGCAAGAATGGACTAATGCAATAATGGAACATTATTCAACCATAGAAAAGAATGAAATATTGTCATTTGTGGCAACATGGATGAACCTGGAGGACATTAAGTGAAAGAATCCAGGCACAGTAAGTCCCACATGTTCTCATTCATCTGCAGAAGCTCAAAAATTTGATCTCATAGAAGTAGAAGGAGAATAGTGGTAACTAGAGGCTGGAAACTAGTGACTGGGAGGGGAGATAGGGAGAGGTTGGTTAATAGGCATAAAATTATAGCTAGAAAACAGGATTAAGTTCTAGCGTTCTATTGCACTGTAGGGTGACTATAGTTAACAATAATTTATTACATACTTTCAGATAGCTAGAAGAGAGGGTTTTGTTTTTGTTTTTGTTTTTGTTTTGAGATAGAGTTTCACTCTTGTCACTCAAGCTGGAGTGCAGTGGCGCAATCTTGGCTCACTGCAACTTCCACTTCCTGGGTTGAAGAGATTCTCCTGCCTCAGCCTCCCAAGCAGTTGGCATTACAGGTACACACAACCACGCCCAGCTAATTTTTGTATATTTAGTAGAGACGAGATTTCACCATGTTGGCCAGGCTGGTCTTGAACTCCTGACCTCAGTTGATCCACCTGCCTCGGCCTTCCAAAGTGCTGGGATTACAGGCGTGAGTCTCTGTGTCTGGCCTAGTAGAGAGGATTTTGGATGTTCCCAACATGGAGAAATAATCAATTTTGAGGTGACGGATATGCTAATTACCCTGATTTGATCATTACATATTGTATACCAGTACTGAAATATCACTTAGGGACAGGTGCAGTGGCTCAAGCCTGTAATCCCAGCACTTTAGGAGGCCGAGGCGGGCGGATCACAAGGTCAGGAGATCCAGACCATCCTGGCTAACATGGTGAAACCCCATCTCTACTAAAAATACAAAAAAAAAATTGCCGAGCGGTGGTGGGCGCCTGCAGTCCCAGCTACTTGGGGGGCTGAGGCAGGAGAATTGCTTGAACCCAGGAGGCGGAGCTTGCAGTGAGCCGAGATCACGTCACTGCACTCCAGCCTGGGTGACAGAGCAAGACTCCGTCTCAAAAAAAAAAAAAAAAAAGAAATATCACTCAGTACCCCATAAATATATACAGTTTTATGTCAATTAAAATAATAATAATAATAAAAAGAAAATGGGGGAAAAGAGCTGAGGCCTTGAGGAGCAGGTCACTGGGAGGAGCAGAGCTACCTTGGGGTGGCTGCTGGTGGAAGCCAAGATTTGGATCTGGTCTGAGGTGGCGATGTGCAGCCAGGGATTCTGCACTGAGGCAATAGAAACAAATGCCTGACGATAGCCCGAGAACCCCTTTCCTGGAGTAACTGTGTGAGGTTAAAATCAAGGAACAAAAGTGGAAATCAAATCTGTACATTTGTAAATCACAATTTCATGTACTGCATAAACAACTTTTTATTGTGTATTTTAAATGTTCTATAGCGTGTTTGTATACTCAGAAAAAAATGACTTTAAAAAATAATTTGAAAATGAAAGAGATATAATAGCCCTAAACATAGAAATAGTAATATAATGATGGCACTTTAGGAATCATCAAAAAAGATACAATGAAGGCTGAAAATCAATATGAAAAATGGTATAATGATACCAAAAAAACAAGTGTGTGTATATATTGTACAATTAAAACTATATAAAATATATACAAGAAAACTAGAAGGGAATATATGAAAACACTGATAGTTGTGTTATGAAGGTTTTAAAAACGTTTGAGCAATTTTTAAAATTTTCCCCAATTTTTAAACCTTTAAGATTGTTTTATTAATTCAAATCTTTACAAATATCTCAGGGCTTTTGGGGACAAAGGACAGCTAGAAATAAAACAAACCCAGAATACAAATTATTCACACGGAATGCTGCGACTCTGGGGTGGTGAGATTTAGGGATGGCTTCTACCAACTGAAAGAAATGTGGGACCATGGATGGAAACTACAGGCTGTTCTCACTTCTTTCCGGGGGCTCACAAAGATGAGATGGGCCTTGTGATCTTCAGAGAGTGAGCTGTGTCTTAAGAGTTACCAGGATTCATGCTGCTCTCCAGATGTATTTACTTTGTGTAATCCTTGAGCCTTCAATAAACACTGGTTTGAACACACTGGTCTTGTTTCTGCTTGTTGTGGGCAAAAAGGGAAGATCATTGTGGCCATCTCACACTTCACTGGGACAGAATGTCGTGCAAGGGAATGGATTAGGAAATGGAGTCAGGGGCTCTGGACTCAGCTCTTCCCTTCCCAGTGAAGAGAGTGTCCTCCTAGTGACGCTCTGGAAGTTTCAGGGCTTTATTTGAGCTCTGGCTGGAGGCATTTCCCATCAGCTGTCAGGTGGCTTAGAGTAGAGGGAGTAGGTGGCTCAGAGCCACAGGACAGCTCGTCTGTGGCTGTTGCCCAAAGCTGCTTTGTGGTTGCTAAGTGGCCAACATTCATTAGCAGTCTTCGATTCTGTCCAGTTACAAAATGACACTCAAGATGCTTAATCTCCTCTTAAAACAGGAGCGCTTTCAAGCTGTGGCTGAAGATTGCATACATCAGGATAGTCTCAGCAATGATTTTTTTTTTTCTCTGAGAACCAATCATTAACTAAGTTGCTACCTCTTTAAAAATTTTGATCCACTCCTGCTTCTTCATCCCTGCTGCCGCTGCCTGGGTGCCCCCATGATTTTATGTCTATGTTACTGCAATTGTCTGGGAATTATTTCACTGCCTTTGTTCTTAGGAATCTCACTCCGAAATGACCAGAATGCTTTTAAACATAGATTTGACCATGTTACCCCAATATTTAAAACCCTTCCTTGATTACAGGATGCAGTCCACATGGCCCTTCATTGATTATAGGATACTGTCCACATTTCTTAGTCTGAAACTTTAGATGCTTTAAAATTTCTCCCCATTCACATTTCCAACCTCATTTTTTTTAAACCACTGGTAATATGTTCTAACTACACAATACTACTTAAAAGTCCTTTTTTCTTACTGTCTTTTTTCTTTCTTTACTTCCTTTTTTGCTCTGTCCTTTCTCTTCATCTTATTTCTTAAAACAACAGGAACAACAACAAAAATCTCCATAAACATGGGAAATAAAAATGAAAGAAAAATTTACAATCTAATGACCTCAACAAATAATTACTTTAATATATTAGATAGTAGTCTATTATTTCTTCTGCGCACACTAATTCTGGGTTCTAAACATTTTAATTATTCTTCTTTCGAAGAAGTGGAGGTTCAGAGAAATCCAGACAAATTTTCTTCATTTTTTTTATGTCACTCCTCATCTCTTGTTTTAATCACAGGTTAGGAGGTATAAAATTTAGTCCTTAAATGCAGAAAAGCAAAATACCTACTGCACTTTCCTCTGACTCCATACGTTGATTCCTGTTCCAAATTCCATTCTTGCCAAGCCTCCCCCACTTTTCCCTGAGTTGCATCAAATCCTCACCGTCCTCTAGCCACAGCGGCATCGGCTGAGACCTTCATCCTGATTGTTCCTTAGGTGCTGTTTAGTGCCAGCCACTGAAGAAAACCCCCTTGTTTCCACCCACGCGGCCCCATCTGGTTTCAGGGCCTCCTCTGTGCTATTTTGGGGTGTGAGGAGATCATTTTTCAACGCCCACAGTGTGCGGGGGCTGGGAACTCTGCATCCTCCCCAATACTTTTATTTCTTCTCAGAGGGGTCTTGCCTCCTTTCCCAAGCTCAGCCTGTGGAGTAAAGCGCAGACCCATCTCTCGGGTACCTAAAGACGCCACCGCCCTCTCTGCTTCTCCAACTCTCCTTTTCCAATCTTTTTCTAGTTTGAGTCTCCTAAGGAGACTAGGAGTTCTCCTAAGGAGCTAGACTTAAAAAACGTAGAAATCTGAAAAGATTCCTTTTTGGTGCTTGTTGCCATCCTGAGTTCTTCCTGAGATGAAGGTCTAATCTGGTGTTTGAATGAAGGCAAAGGTCAAGGCAGAAAACGAAACACTGGGGAGGCCTTTAATATTTCTAAAATACTCTTTTGACACAATAGCAGAGAGAAAATTTTGCTTTCTGCTTTTTTTAGTTGACCAAAAGTATCACCAAATATTATTACTTAGCCTTTAAAATAACTTTTAATACTTGCCTAATCATACATTGCCTAAATTCCAAGAGGCATGGGTTTTGGTTTTTTTGTTTGTTTGTTTGTTTGTTTTTGTGAAAGACTCTTGTTCCGTCGCCCAGGCTGGAGTGCAGTGGTGTGATCTCGGTTCACTGCAACCTCCACCTCCCTGGTTCAAGTGATTCTTCTGCCTCACCCTCCTAAGTAGCTGGGATTACAGGCATGCACCTCCATGCCCAGCTAATTTTTGTATTTTTATTAGAGATTGGGTTTTGCCATGTTGGCTAGGCTGGTCTTGAACTCCTAACCTCAAGTGATCCACGCGCCTCGGCCTACCAAAGTGCTGGAACTATAGGTGTGAGCCACTATGCCCGGCTTTGTTGTGTTTTTTGGTTGTGAGGAATGTTGAAGCTCACTGTGAGGGAGCCAGAGGTGTAGAGAGGACTCTGGGAGAGGGAATTTGTATCAAAGGCGACTTCAGGGTCCTCAGTTTCTGGCTATCACTGCCAGCAATGAAACGATAGAAACATGAACGTAAATTAGACACATTTATTTGAGTTTCTGTCTGTGTTTATATTAAACAAAGAAGTTCTATGGTTGTGGGCTCCCCAAGAGCCTAATGCTTTCTGAAAGATCAAATATGTACCTCATATCTTTTGGTTGTTGTTGCCATTGTTGTTATTGAGACAGTCTCACTGTGTCGCCCAGGCTGGAGTGCAGTGGTGCAATCATAGCTCGCTGCAGCCTCAACCTCCCAGATTCAAGTGACCCTCCTGCCTCAGCCTCCCTAGTAGCTAGAACCACAGGCATGTGCCACCACTCCCAGCTAATTTTTTTTTTTTGAATTATTATTTGCAGAGACAAGGTCCATTATATTGCCCAGGCTGGTCTCAAAATCCTGGGCTCAAGTGATCCTCCCACCTTGGCCTCCCAAAATGCTGGAATTACAGGTATGAGCCACCAGGCTCAGCCTACCCCATGTCTTAGTGCAGTTCACAATTGGGTAGGTAACACCAAATAAGAGCATCACAGATATATGGAGAGCTTGAGAAAATAAGTAAAAAGGCTGTTTGCTATTTAAAAATTTAGTCTGCTGGCCTTGATATAATATCCAGTACACTAGACTCTGATCCAATGGTTCAAGTTCAAATTTACTTAATTTTGTTTGCATATAACATGACATATTGCAAAGTACTTTCACATCTAGAATTTCTACATAGAATGAACCCCAAGGTAGCAAATTTGTTGGAAGAGAGATGAGAAGATCAAGTGAATTATTTTGAAGCAGGCTTTGCATAACAAACACAAGACTTTTTCCTTAGATTGTGTATTTGGGCCAATGGACATTGATCTCCAGCCACCCTAGGGCACAGCTACTGAAGGTAGGTACAGGCTTGGGTGGTCTGACAGTCCTTGTTATGTGATCTTGAGCAACTTACATAACTTCTTTAGGTGTTAATTTTCTCATTTGAAATATGAATAACCATATCTACCTATTAAGGTTATGATAAGGATTTGAGACAATATAAAGTGCCTGGCACACAGTAGGTATTCAGTAAAAAGTAGCTATTATTCATAAATATTATTCCCACAAAAGCATTTATGAGCACAAACAGGATAATTATGGAGGAAAGATGAAACTAAGAAAACAAAACAAAACTAACACCAACAACAAATTACTCAGCCTGTGATGATTGTCCTTTTGGGAGTTTTAAAAAGCTGATCATTGCTTGATTTCATGATATTATCCTTCCCCAGGCCCCACAAAGTATTATATGACATGTTTATTAGTTTAAGTGGTTTTGCTTCTTGAGACTTTAGAATTTTGTAACACCCTTTATGCTACTGAAGATTCTCTGGGGAGTTACAAAACCAGTATCGAGATTTCCTTTTAAAATATTAACAAAAAAGTAAATAAATTATCTCTCTCTAACACAGGCAGAGCCAAGATAACATCTAATAAAGGGCTGGCTTCATACCTAGGCTGACAACAGAATGCTATTTAACCACCTTGTCCCTTCCCTCTGTCTTGCTTCCCCTCGCCCTTCCCATAAATAAGCACTGGAAATTAAAAAGCTGCAATTCTACCCCAAAGTAATTACCTTGGTGCATAGATAGGACATTCCAAAGGGCAGAGAAGAGCATGTACTAACGATAAGAAAAGAAGAAAAACCAGAGAGTGAGGACCAGTGCGCATAGGATTCAAGGAGTAGCTCTGGACAAGAGCAAATAGGATGAAAACCCTAAAGAGGATTTGGGAGGTGGAACACGGCCAAGGAGAAACGACTACAATATATACAACCCAGTTTACCCTCCTGATGCTCATACAGCAATTGGGTTCAATAGTGTCCTGGAAAAAAAAAAAAAAAAGCTTCTCCTCCCAAATCTCTCCAAAAGCATAAATGCTAACTGCAGAAAGGTCAATGAGCTCTTACCTGAGAATATTCTAACCACGCTTAGAAATCAGTATTTCTTAGGAAACTTGAGTTCTTAGCCTAGTTCTGCTATTAATGATTTGGGAGAGTCTGAGGAAATTACTCTACCTATTTTGACCCCAGTGACCTCATTCGTATTCTTCTGTTGAACAAGTATTTGTGTAGCAACTACCAGAAGCCAGGTATTATGATACATGTTGATGGCAAAATGGAGAATGAGAGCGGCATGTTTTTTGACCTTATGGAATTCACTGTGTAGTGGAAGTAGACTAAACACAAACACAATGAATCCAATGAAAGGTGAAGAAAGAACATTAGGCTGAAGCTGCATGATGGCCAGGGGCACTGAGGCTGGCAAGACAGGTCAGCCTGAGGACTGACACGGGAGGGGCCCCAGGGAGAGCAGGCTGAGGCAAAGCCTGAAAGGCCACATGCTGCAGGGCTGTGGAGGCATAAGGAAGGCCAAACCATGGGTTTCATTTGAAACGCAATGGGAAGGCCCTGGAAAAACAAAAGCAGAGGTAGGATGGTTTATAAATATGTATGGTTTATAAATATGTCACATTCCTAGCAGTTTGAAAATTCTATTATTCTGACTATCCATCCTAAACACTTATGGCCCAAGTAGTCTCTTTAATGTAAGAGAAATTTCTCCAACCTGAAGAATAGTCTTTGGATTAGAAAATCTCTAGGTACCCTGTGACCTCTCCTCTCACCTTCTACATTCACCTGGCATGTTTATCTCTCTCTCTTTGTGACCATTCCCAGGTCTGCAATTTCTTGGCATCTTCCTTCAAGCCCCACATCCAAGTATACTTCTCAAACCTTATTGACATTTGATGAACTGCGTTCCAACTTGCCTTCAATTCCCTGTAAACCTGGAGTGTCACCTGACTGAAGCCTCTAGCTTTAGCATGCTAAGCCATGAGAATTCTTCTCCATGAAATCATTTACTTTCCCATAAAATCTGCTTGAGAACTGTTTAATAAGCTCCTTGTCAAGGAAGAGAGAAGGAACTCAACAAACATTTGTATTGTACCCTGCATCTCCCACAAAGATAAAGTTGTTGTCTCCAAATTACGGCCTCTGTAGACATCCTAAACCCTTTAGGCTTAAGTGTTTTAGGATATCCAGTGAGAATTCAACAAACACCACATGGCGGGGAACCATAACCACAATGTCTGCTTTTCAGCACTTTAACTCGTGGGATCTGAGGAAAGAACTGGCCTTTCAAGACTCCATTTCTCACAGAAGTACAGTCATTTCTGCCTCATGTGTTAATTTAGTTTGGCAATATATTGCAGCTATTGTGCAGCTTTTGTGTTTTATGGTTTGACAGAAGAAGGGACAGCTCTAATACCTTTGAATTTTGTATGGGTTGTGGGTGCCCAAAGCCGACATTTTCCAGCAGCTGGTAAACAGCTTTAAGATTGAGAATCTCTTCGTTTTGCTCTCATTTGCCTGGAGGGTCGTAAATGTCAGAGTCTTGTAACTTACGCACAAATAAAGCCCACTGGTAAGTCTGTAAAAGCAGTCTGGACACATGCACACAGTGAGCATATGAAGACACTTCATTATTTCTTTTCCTGGTGGCAGTGCAAGGAAAGAGCATGGAAGAGATACCCGCCCAGCTTCCAGATGAACTGCATGTTTAAAGCTTAGTTGAAAGATGTACTTAGCATTCAACTGAAACATGCAAGTCTGATGAAAGAGCTATTTTCATCAGGTTTTTCTATAGTTTAAACAATTTGGAATAAAATGATTGGATTGTTAGATCAGAAAGAAGGGCAATTACAATGCACAGACCATTTTCTAAGAATAGTTGTACTTATTAAGAATTTAAAAACAACCTCTTTCGTTGCCTTTTACGTTTATTCTCATCTTTTTAAAAAACTCTCACTCTACCTCTTTTTGTAGGATTATGTCTAACTACTGGTTATTTTTTAAAATTTCAGTTTCTTCAGAATTATCTGTTCATTTGTTTTCCAGAATGTTAAGTCCTCCTGGCAAAGTCTTACAATCTATTTTCCTTGAACCTATAAGAACCTTGTTAACTGTGTGATATGCAGCAAACCAAACATTTGTGTAGTATCTGTCTGCCTAGGAGATAAAGCTGTTCTTGCAATTAAAGTCCTGGAAGACATCAATAACCCCCTTTTGCTTTAGGCATTTCAGGAGAATTGCCAAGAGAGAAAGAGGGAGGGGAGACAGAGCTGGAGAGGGGGAGAGAGAGGGGAGACTGAGAGAGAGGATCAACTCTAGATGTATGAAGAACCTCAACCTCGATCTCTTGCAGTAAGAAAATGAATATACTAGGGCAAATAAACATCTTGAAGAAAAGACTTCATAGCAAATTGTTTTTAATTAGGTTTTTAAAATAAAGTTACTGCTTGATCTAATGCAATAATCTTGATTTTTCTATTTTAGTTCAATGTATAGCTGTGTGTTGAATTTTTCTAAGAGAATAAAAACTGCTCATTAATTCCAGTAAATTCATTGAAAGAAAAGTTAATTATAATAATGTCCTTAGTTTTCCCCAAAGATTATGGATATGATGGGGCCTAATTCCAAAATTTTTTATAGACCACTTTTCCAAATGCCACAAATCCAAATAAAGTTAAATTTTAAAGGCTTCCATACATTACAGAGTTTTCTTCAAAAGTTTTCTCCAGAGTCGAGCCAATTTGTAAACTGTCCTCAAAGCCACAGTGACCTACTTTGATGATTGAAATGCTTTGTTTGAAAAGCAAAAGATATATTTTATGAAAATGCTTACATTAAAGAACACAATTATTACAACAAAATGATTATCAAAATGACTGCTCTATTGTTCAGTGAATTATAGTTTTCTGTTATTCTAGAAATGAATGTTAGTTCCTTCATTTTCTAAATTAGAACCTTCTGTATGCATAATGTATGTTCGTGGTAACTGGTGTGCATGTGTGTGTCTGTTTCCCACCGTTCCCCTTACTTCAATACCCAGTAAGTTGACACGGCTGCTATTTGTGAATATAACATATCAGGAATCTAAAAGAGTCAACACGAGCTCTTTAGCACCTCAACTTACATTTTGGGTAATTTCCTATGCGAGTCCTTAATGAAAGGCATTCTCTTCGTTCCTTCCCTTTTCTCTCCTCTCCTGTTCTCCCTTGATGTCCCTGGGATAGCACTGGTGAAGACACTGCAATGTACGCAGCTAGTTTCTGCTGACCTGCAGCCTGCTCTTGAATTGGAAATTAGGTCTTCAATATGAGGCTGTCAGCATTTTACCAAAATACTTCATTGATGTGTAATAACACATTTAATAACACATTTAACAAATGGCAAAAAAATCAATCATGATCTGAGAGATTTAGGTCTCATTTCTGAATAGAGTAAGTTGAAGATTTCCCAGAGTTGTTTTCTTCTAATAGCATCAAAGCTATATTGGGATTGGCCCAGAAAGCTGTTAAGTTGTTGCAGGGGTCTGATGTCAAACTTGTTTCAGAGGAGCTAACCTAAGTGGCTTCTTGAGCTCCTTTTTTATCGGATTCTGGAATCTGGAGACCTAGAAGCCCTGGAATTTTTCAGAAGCAGTCACAAGAATTTCTGAGTTTTTGCATCCAAGGACTATTGAAAGCGACAGGTATTCCAATTCCTAAGCAGACCAGGGCTAAAGGAAAGAAGGAAGGAAAAGAGGGAGAGAGAGACAAAGGGGGTAGAAAAGGGAGGGAGGGAGGAAGAAAGAAAGGAGGGAGAGAGGGAAGGAGGAAGGGGCAGATGAGGGAGGAAAAACAGCAAAAACCTAAATTTGTTTAATATTTAAAGGTTAAACTTGTGGCACGTTTACCTCTGAACATTTTCTCTCCCACACACACACGCACAGTGTATGCATGTGTGTGTGTGTGTGTGTGTGTGTGTGAGAGAGAGAGAGAGAGAAAGAGAATGGGTACAGTTTGTTTATACTTTGATTTTCCTTGCTTCACCCAGCCATCTTCAAATTCGTTCTTCTCTTCTCACAAACATTTCTCCTACTCTTAACCACCTCTTTACCACTCCATTCCCCACTCTGCCACACTGCTTGCTCCAGTCCACCAAGATCCTGTGTTTATCCTGCTTGTTCAGTCTTCCCTGACCACCCTAGCCCAGAGATGTTTGTCCCCTTGGTCTCCCACTTACAGTCTGAACTAGCCATTTGGCCCGTATCAATGACAACCTGCTGGTGTCACTTATCTCGTCTCATGTATGTGTCTTATCTGTCCAGTTAGATTCAGAACTCTTAAGAGCAAGAATTATTATCTTTCTTTTTTTTTCTTTTTTTTCTTTTTAAAAATTGTATTGCACATAAGAGCTTACACATAGTGGTAGGTGGTCAATAAACATTAGTTGATTAATTGATCAATTAAACAGTTGAGAATATAATGTTTCATCAAGGCTACCTTGTTGGTTAAATAACTTGTCAGTTTAACAACCTTCATAAGCAAGAAAATTTTATTTGTGAACTAAACTTCAAGGTTCAAATTTGTGAAACTTCAGGATAGAAACAGAGGATAATTCTTCCTCTGTTCTTGTAGCAATGCCTTACATTTATTAAAATATCTACCCTAGCTGTAGTATCCATTTTGAGTTAGAATTTTTGAGGAGATATGTGTTGGGCTATATAAAAAGAAAGAAAAGAATCAGTTACTGGTGTAGCATTATTGTGATTTCACAACCCCTTTCAATACATCAAAATTTCTTCTCCAAATTTCTCCCTAGAAGTGCAATTTTCACAGTAGCCAAAGATCTACTTAAGACTAATTTCCCTTCCTGCTGTATTTTTGTCCAGATTGTACTGTTCAATTTAGATTGGAAGTCAGGGGGCATTTCTTTGTTGTTTCCTGGACAGGACTGAAAATAGAGTTTGTCACAACAAGAAGTAATTACAGAGCACTTAATATTTGTAAAGTGCTTTCCAATCTTGTACCAGTTTGTCTTTGAAGCAGTATTGTTGATGTGGGCTACTTATCTCCTGAATTTCCAGATGGAGAAAGGGGCAGAGAGGTTAAGTGGCTTGCCTGAAATTTAATAGTATGTTACTTGTAATGCTCCAGTATTCAGTATTAATGCTTCACAAGTCTTGAGTGAAAAAGGTTATCCATATTTTCTTTCTAATTTTGAAGGCAAATATAATTCTAGGGCTACCCATTAGCCGCTGTTTTGCAGGATAGTAGAAGTATTTGGTTTGTGATTTTTAGGCCTTAAGAGATTAGAAGATACTTTAACAAAATAAAATTAATTAAAGAAGTTTTAAGTAACTTAGTGCATGAAAAAAATCATTTTGTGGTATAGAGGTGCATAAAAAACTATATAGGATTTTTCACCACAGCAGCCAAGTAGTTGAAACATCAATTTAAAAGCTAACAATAAAGCTCTCTCTCACCAAATAGCTTTTAGGCAATAAGACTTCTATTCTACTTGCGATAATTTTATGCATTGAGAGAAGGGGTTAGGGCCAGCCTGCGAGTGTGAGGTGAAGGGTGTTGGTGCAGGTAGCCTGCTCTCACTGGATCTCAGCTTTCAGATGCCAACTTCCAGACCTGTCACTGCTAAACTCAGTGAGTGGTTTAGAGCCTTAGATTTTTTTCCTCTCTAGATTTATCGTAGACGTTTCATTGCCCACAATCACAGAAAGCCATCTTGGTATTATATTTTACTCTGACGGTTTCTTGTGTTGTGATTGGTTTCTTTCTTTGGAGATGGGGTTCAAAGGGAGGAGGGGAGCTGTTAATAAATCCACTATTACCCAGGTTAATTACTACCTTTGCTCATATATGTCCAGTTTTCAGTTTGAAACAAGATTAAATGCCTCTAATTTAAACATCATTGAGGAAGCGTTCTATGAAGCCCCTAAACAATATTTAAATTCTTGTCCCACAAGCCAAGTAGGGCCAAGGAATCTCACCCCTTTCAAGCCCATTAGCCAAGAATAACTTTTACCACGGTTTCAGGAAATCCCCTCTTTGATAGGGCTCTGGAAAAGTTGAATGAATAGTTACTGTTATCCTTACTTTATATATCAAGACACGTTTTTGAAGGAAGAGAGATTTGCATACCCATTAAGGTCTCCACAGCTCAGATATTCTTGGCCCCATCTTTGAAACTGATCATCAAGTAGATGTTGGTAATCCTGATATATTTTGGTGGGCATGTGGGGATCAAATCAAGTAAGCTATAAAATCTTTCAGAAGTGACTACTCAGAAAAAAAATAAAAGTAAGTTCTCTCATTTGAAGTGGTCAGTCTTTTTCACTCTCTGAGAAAAGCCTTTCTGCCTACCTTAGCTAAATAAGTTCACAGTAATCCCTAGAATTTATATAGAATAAAATGTAAAAGGTGTTGTCTTTAGTTCTTATGACAGCTACATTTATCTTCTGTCTGTATAAAGCCGAGTCTTTAGAAATATGGCCTTTGGCTCCTCTTAATATATCAATTAAAGTTGAAAAGATTTTATAATCTTAATATTGACTTATTTTTAATGAACTAAAATTCTTCTTCTTTTTTTCTACTATATCATTAAAGGCCTATTAAATTAGAGAGGATTTTTGCCCAAATGAAAAATTCATCTTGGAAGTGACACCCCAAAGCAATCTCACTACGAAAATCCAAGAATGTAACCACGGAACACATTTCTTTTTAATTTCACAGCTGGCATGTTTATTACCTATTTATTTAACTCTGTCCATCTCTGGAAAAGCCTTAACATTAAAGATGTTATTCATTTTTCAAAGTGTGCTTTTGGGGACAAAGGGGCAGAGCAAGAAGTTGGAATAGAAGGCCCCGCCAATCATCTCCCTGCCCTCCCTCCTCCCAGGAACACCAAATTCAACAACTATAAAAAGCTCCTTTGTAAGACTTACCAAAAATCAGGTGATTACTCACAGTACTTGGTTTTAACTTCATAACTTTGAAAGAGGCACTGAAGAGAATGGGAAAGACCCTATTGAATTGTTGACACCACCCCTACCCCATCCCTCTACAGTGGCTGCATGGCGTAGAGAAACCTGTGTGCTTGAAAGAAAGAGACTGCAGTGATCATGAGACTATACATTGAACTCAGTGGTGCCCTGTTACAGCGGAAAGCAAAACCAATCTGAACTCACCTGATACCTGACCATGGAGGGAGTATTTAAACAAGCCCTAGCCAGAGAGGAATCATCTACCCCAAAGGTTGGAACTGGAGTTCTAGCAAGCCTTGCTACCATGGGCTGAAGTGCTTTGGGGCCCTAAATAAGTTTGAAAGACAGTCTAGGCTACAAGTACTGCAAGTTCTAGTGCTGAGCTGGCTCAGAGCCAGTGGATTTGGGGGCACATGACTTACTGAGACACCATCTGGGGAAGCTAAGGAAGTGCTCATACTGCTACTCCCCCAACCCCAGGTGAAACAGCTCTCAGTTCCAAAAGAGACCTCTTCTTTCCACTTGAAGAGAAGAGAGGGAAAAGTATAGAGGACTTTTGTCTTGCATCTTGGATACAGCTCAGCCACAGTAGGATAGGGCATTGATCAGAGTCATGAGGCCCCATTTCCAGGCCCTAGCTCCTGGATGACATTTCTAGACATACCCTGGGCCAGAAGGGAACTCACTGCCTTGAAGGGAAGGACCCAGTCCTTGCAGGATCTATCACCTAATAACTAAAGAGGTCTTGGGCCCTGAATGGGCCTTGGGTGAGACTATGAGATGTTCTGGTTACCCAGCACATTTGCAGCTCCAGTAGCTATGGGGTGAGAATCCTTCTGCTTGAGAAAAGCAGAGGAAAAAATAAATGAGACTTTGTCTCACACCTTAGGTACCATCTTGACCACAGTATAATAGAGCACCAAGTGGGCTGTTGGAGTCCCTCATTCCGGGCCTTGGCTCTTGGATGACATTTTTGGACCTGTGCTGGGCCAGAGGGTAGCCCA
This sequence comes from Macaca thibetana thibetana, assembly GCF_024542745.1. Classification (NCBI taxonomy): domain Eukaryota; kingdom Metazoa; phylum Chordata; class Mammalia; order Primates; family Cercopithecidae; genus Macaca; species Macaca thibetana. Next base: position 75,412,212 of record NC_065579.1, on the reverse strand, counting down.
CTGCCCTGAAGGATGAGTCCCAGGCCAGGCAACATTCACCACAAGCTGACTAAAGAGCCCTTGGACCTTCAGTGAACATTGCTGGTAGCTTGGCAGTACTCCCCATGGAACTGTGGTGGTGGCGGCCATGGGGTAAGCCTCCTCTACCTGTGGAAAAGGGGAGGGAAGAGTGGGAAGGACTGTGACTTGTGGTTTGAAGGCTAGCTCAACTGCAACACAATAGAGCACCAGGTAGAATTCTAAGGTTGTTGACTCCAGACCCTAGCTCCTGGACAGAAGAATCTCTGGGCCTGCTCAGGGCCTGAAGGAACGAGCCTGACTGACTTCACTACCTGCTGATTGCCGAGCACTAGGGCCTTGAGTGAACATAGGTGAAAGCCAGGTAGTGGTGACAGCAGGCCTTGGGTGAGGCTCAGCGCAGTCCCAGTGACCACAGGGATGCTTGTGTCATCCCACTCCCAGCTCCAGATGGCTCAGTATACAGAGAGAGACTCCTTTTTTTTTGCGGGGTGGGGGGTGTGGGAGAAAGGGAAGACTACAAGTGTCTCTATCTGGTAATTCAGAGAATTTTTCTGAATTATCCAAGACATCAAGGCAATACATCTATGAGTCTGCAAGAACCACAGCATTACTGGGCTTGAGTTACCCCCTAATGCAAACACTGCTTAGATCACAATATTCAAGCCCTGTTGAGTACCTGGAAAGTCTTCCTAAGAAGGATGGGAACAAACAAGCCCAGACTGTGAAGACTGCAATAAACACCTAACTCTTCAGTGCCTCTTCAATGCCCAGATACTGATGAACATCAGCAAACATCACGACCATCCAGGAAAACATGACCTCACTAAACGAACTAATTAAGGCACCAGGGACCATTCCTGGAGGAACAACAGAGAATTGAAAATAGGTGTGTTGAGCAAAGTCAAGGAAATTCAAGATAACACAGAGAAGAAATTCAGAGTTCTATCAGAGAAATTCAACAAAGAGATTGAAATTATTAAAAAGGATCAGGCAGAAATTCTGGAGTTGAAAATGCAATTTAAACACTGAAGAATGCATCAGAGTCTCTTAATAGCAGAATTGATCAAGCAGAAGAAAGAATTAGTGAGCTTGAAGATAGGTTATTTAAAAATACGGTGAGAGGAGACAAAAGAAAAAAGAATAAAAAAGAATGAAGCACACCTACAAGATCCAGGAAATAACCTCAAAAGCACAATTTTAAGAGTTTTTGGCCATAAAGAGGAAGTGGAGAAAGAGATAGGGGTAGAAAGTTTATTTAAAAGGATAATAACAGAGAACTTCCTAAACCTAGAGAAAGACCTAGAGAAACCTAAAGAAAAACCTCACCCAAGCAGATCTAACCCAAATAAGCCTACCTCAAAACATTTAATAATGAAGCTCCCAAACCTCAGGGATAAAGAAAGGATCCTTAAAGCAGCAAGAGAAAATAAACAAATAACATACAATGGAGCTCCAATATATTTGACAGCAGACTTTTCAGTGGAAACCTTGCAGGCCAGGAGAGAGTAGCATGACATACTTACAATGCTGACAGAAAAAACTTTTACCCTAGAATAGTATATACAATGAAAATATCCTTCAAATGTGAAGGAGAAATAAGGACATTTCTAGAAAAACAAAAGCAGAGGGATTTAATCAACACCAGACCTGTCCTATGAGAAATGCTAAAGGGAATACTCCACTCAAAAAGAAAAGAACATTAATGAGTGATAAGTAATTACCTGAAGGTACAAAACTCACTGGCAATAGTAACTACTCAGAAATACACAGAATATTATAACACTGAAACTGAAGTATGTAAACTACTCTTAAGTAGGAAGTCTAAAAGGTGAACTAATCAAAAATATTAACTACAATGACTTTTCAAGACATAGTACAATAAGAATACATAGAAACAACAAAAAGTTAAAAAGTGAGGGGGTGAATTTGAAGTATAGAGTTTTTATTAGTTCTTATTTTGCTTATTTTTTTGTTTATGCAAACAGTGTTATGTTATTATCAGCTTGAAATATTGGATTATAAGATAGTATTTGCAAGCCTCATGGTAACCTGAAGTCAAAAAACATACAACAAATACACACACACAAAAAGCAAGAAATTAAATCATACCAGCAGAGAAAATCACCTTCACTAAAAGGAAGACAGGAAAGAAAGAAAGAAGAAAGAGAAGACTGCAAAACAACCAGAAAACAGATAACGAAATGGCAGGAATAAGTACTTTCTTATCAATAATAACATTAATGTAAATGGACTAAGCTCTCCAATCAAAAGATGTGAAATGGCTGAATGGATTAAAAAAAGACCCAGTGATCTGTTGCCTACAAGATACACACTTCACCTAAAAAGACATACACAGACTAAAAATGAAGGGATGGAAAAAGATACTCCATGCCAATGGAGACCAAAAAAAGAACAAGAGTAGCTATACATATATCAGACAAAACAGACTTCAAGACAAAAACTATACAGACAGACGGAAAAGATAAATGATGAAGAGGTCAATTCAGCAAGAGGATATAACAATTTTAAATATCAAGTGTCCAGATACATAAAGCAAATATTATTAGAGCTAAAGAAAGAGATAGACTCCAATACAGTAATAACTAGAAACTTCAACGTCCCACTTTCAGCATTGGACAGATCCTGCAGAAAGAAAACCAACAAAGAAACATTGGACTTAATCTGCACCTAATCTGTGCTACAGACCAAATGGACCTAATAGATGTTTACATAACATTTCATCCAATGGCTACAGCATACACATTCTTTTTCTCAGCATATGGATAATTCTCAAGGATAGACTGTATGTTAGGTCACAAAACAAGTCTTAAAATATTTTAAAATATTGAAATAATATTAAGCATTTTCTCTGACTACAATGAAATAAAACTAGAAATCAATAACAAGAGGAATTTTGGAGACTATACAAACACATGAACAGTAAACATTAGCCTCCTGAATGATCTGGGGGTCAATGAAGAAATTAAGAGGGAAATTAAAAAATTTCCTAAAACAAATGATAATGGCAATATGACACACCAAAACCTGTAGGATAGAGCAAAAGCAGTACTAAGGGGGAATTTTGTAGCTATAAATGCTTACATCAAAAAAGAAGAAAAACTTCAAATAAACAACCTAATGATGCATCCCAAAGAACTAGAAAGGCAAGAGCAAACCAAATCCAAAATTAGTAGAATAAAATAAGTAATAAAGATAAGAGGTTAGATAAATGAAATTGAAATGAATACAATACAAAAGATCAATGAAACAAAAGTTGGTTTTTGGAAAAGATACACAAAATTGCCATATCTATAGCCAGACTAACTAAGAAAAAAAGAGAGAAGACCCAAATAATTAAAATCAGAAATGAAAAAGGAGACATTACAACTGATACTGCAGAAATTCACAAGATCATTAGTGGCTACTATGAGCAACTATATGCCAATAAGTTGGAAAATCTAGAAGTAATGGATAAATTCTTGGATACATACAGCCTACCAAGACTGAATCATGAAGAAATCCAAAACTCGACCAGATCAACAACAAAAAACAAGATTGAAGACATAACAAAACTTTCCCAGCAAAGAAAAGCCTACACCGCAATGGCTTCACTGCTGAATTCCACCAAACATTTAAAGAAGAACTAATACCAATCCTATTCAAACTATTCTGAAAAGTCAAACTTATTCTATGAGGCCAGTATTACCCTTATACAAAAAGCAGAAAAAGACACATTACAAAAGGAAATTGCAGGCTAGTATCTCTGATGAATATTGATGCAAAAACCTCAACAAAATACTAACAAACTATAGCAAACTGAATTTAACAACGTGAAAAAGATCATATATTATGACCAAGTGGAATTCTTCCCACTTGGATGCAAGGATGTTTCATCATACACAAATCAATCAATGTGATATATCATATTCCAGAATGAAGGACAAAAACCATATGATCAATGATCATTTCAATGTATGCTAAAAAAGCATGTGATAAAATTCAACATCTCTTTATTATGAAAACCTTCAACAAAACTGGATATAGAAGGAATATACGTCAACATAATAAAAGCCTTATATGAGGCCCCATAACTAGTATCTTACTGAATGGGAAAGAACTGATGGCCTTTCCTCTAAGATCTAGAACACAAGGATGCCTACTTTCTCCTACTGTTATTCAACACAGTACTGGAAGTCCTTGCTAGAGCGATTAAACAAGAGAAATAAATCAAAAGCATCCAAATTGAAAAATAAGTCAAATTATCTTTATTTGTAGATGATATAATCTTATATTTGGAATAACCTAGAGACTCCGTCAAAAAACGATTAGAACTGATAAATTCAGTAACATTGCAGGATACAAAATTAACACACAAGAATCAGTAGCATTTTTGTAAACTACCAATAAGTTTTTTATAAGTTAACAGCAAACAATCTGAAAAAGAAATCAAAAAAGTAATTTCATTTACAATAGCTACAAATAAAAATAAAATATCTAGGAATTAATCAAAGAGGTGAAAGATCTCCATAATAAAAACTATAAAACACTGAAGTAAGAAATTGAAGAGGACACCAAAAATTGGAAAGAAATTTTATGTTCATGGATTGGAATAATCAATATTGTTAAAACGTTCATACTATCCAAAGCACTCTATAGATTCAATGCAATTCCTATCAAAATACCATTGACATTCTTCACAGAAGTAAAAAGAATCATAAAATTTATATGGAACCATGAAAGACCCAGAATAGCCAACCATATTCTAAGCAAAAAGAACACATTACCTGACTTCAGATTATACCACAGAGCTATAGTAAGCAAAGCAACGTGGTACTGACATAAAAACAGACACATAAACCAGTGGAACAGAATAAAGAGCCCAGAAATTAACCTATATATCTGCAATGAACTCATATTTGACAAAGGTGCCAAGAACATACACTCAGGAAATCATGCTAGGAAAACTGGATATTCATATGCGGAAGAATGAAGCTAGACCCCATATCCTGTGCCGTATATAAAAATCAAATCAAGATGGATTGAAGACTTAAATCTAAGACCTCAAAGTATAAAACTACTAAATGAAAACACTGGGGGGAGTCTCCAGGACGTAAGAGTGGGCAAAGATTTCTTGAGTAATACCCTACAAGCACAGGCAACCAAAGCAAACATGGATAAATGGGATCACATCAAGTTAAAAAGCTTCTGCACAGCAAGGGAAATAATCAGTAAAGTGAGGAGACAACCCACAGAATGGGAGAAAAAATCTGTAAACCACCTATCAGACAAGAAATTAATAACCAGAATGCATGAGGAGCTCAAACAGCGCTATAGGAAAAAATATAATAATCTGATTTTAAAATGGGCAAAAAATCTTAATAGACACTTCTCAAGAGAAGATGTACAAATGGCAAACAGATATAGGAAAAGGTGCTCAACATCACTGATCATCAGAAAAATGAAAATCAAAACTTCAATGAGCTATCATTGCACACCAATTAAAAGGGCTCCTATCCAAAGATGGGCAATAACAAATGCTGGCAAGGATTTGGAAAAAAGGGAACAATTGTACACTGTTGGTAGGAATGTAAATTAGTACAGCCACTACGAAGAACAGCTGGAAGTTCCTCAAAAGCTAAAACTGAGCTACAATATGATCCAGCAATCACACTCCTAAGTATATACCCAAAAGAAAGGAAATCAATATATCAAAGAGATATCTGTACTCCCCTGTTTTTTGCAGCACTGTTTACAATAGCCAAGATTTGGAAGCAACCTAAGTGTCTACCAATGAATAAAGAAAATATGGTGCATATATACAATGGAATACTATGCAGCCATAAAAAAGAATGAGATCCTGTCATTTTCAAAAACATGGTTGGAACTGTAAGTCATTGTGTTAAGTGAAATAAGTCAGGCACAGAAAATCAAACTTCACATATTCTCACTTACTTGTGGGATCTAAAAATCAAAACAATTGAACTCATTGGAAGTTCAATTGCAAATGGTAGTGGGGGGATTGGGGGTAGTTGAGGAAAGCTAATGGGTACAATACAGAGTTAGAAAACATGAATATGACCTATTATTTGCTAGCACAACACGGTGACTATAGTAAAATGATTTAATCATATATTTTTTAATAACTAAAATAATATAATCAGCTCATTTGAAACACAAAGGATAGATAAAAGGTGATGGATACCCCATTTATTTTGATGTGATTATTAAGAATTGCATGCCTGTATCAAAATATCTCATATCACCCATAAATATATATATCCACTGTGTACCCACAAAAATTTAAAAAACTCTAATTAAAAACAAACAAAAAATGAAGTGTGCCTTCTGGCTGTGAGAAAGAATCTTGAAAACTCATGGTGGGGCATTTGAGTATGTGAATATCAAGAAAAACCAGATAAAAACCAACATTTTCACCCTTTTGTGTAAGTTTTTTTTTTAAAGATTCTTTTTATGGAAGATCCTTAGAAAAGGGTTATTTAGTTGTGCTGCTGCATTAGTAGTAGAAAATAACAATTGATGACAGTTGTTAGGTGCTGTTTGTGAAAGGCAGTGAGACAATTACTTTAAATGCAGCACTCTAAACAAGAACCCTATGATAATACTAATAAAAAGCCTATGATAATACTAGGGTATTGTTAGTCTATGTGAGCAGAAGAATGTGACTGAAGCTTCAGATAGTAAGGGATTTGCCTGTGGTCACATCACTCATAGGAAACAGAAGTGGAGCCAGAACTTGGGAATTTTTATCCAAAGCCAGGCCCTTAGATCTTCTAGCTACATCTAGCTGCTTTTTGTGCTCATATAAACACTACCCCGATTTTTATTACCGGGGTAGTGTTTATTTAAAAAATAGTCCACAAAATAACATGGAATAAAATTTAATTTAAACAAAACTTAATTTATATAATTTAATATATGTATGGTGGTGGGCTGAAAAGACCAAAGACAGACATTCCTTATTTTGGTGGACAAAAATTATTTCCTCAGAATTTTGAAATTTCTGGTTAGGGAGGAGATTTCAATCTGAGAGTCTTTAACAGTGGCAATAAGGATGCATAATGGTCTCTTCCCACCTCTACCAGTAAAGTTATTTCAGGAAACCATGAGGGGTTTTTAGTGGTGGATTCCACCTTACAGTTAGTGGTTTGGGAACCTAGAAAATAATATAACCTCAGGGAATTTCAGATTTGGGAATTAATTAATTTATTTAATGGATCAAATTACACTGAGTTTCAATGCACATATACATTAGATACATATGTAAAAAATGAACCTTGATCCCTACCTCACACCATACTAAAAAAGTAATTCTAGATGGATTATAGAACTAAATGTGAAATGAAAAGCAATAAAACTTATAGAACAGAGCATAGGAAATTATCTTGGTAACTTTTGAGTTGAAAAAGATTTTTTAAACAGGATACAAAAAATACTCACAGTAAAGGAAGATTGACATACTGAACTTTAGTAAAATTAAAAACTTCTGTCATTCAAGACATCAATAAGTGATTTAGAAGGCAAGTCACAAAATGGGAGGATATATTTGCAATGCATAGAACTCACAAAGGACTCATAGCCAGAATATTTAAGGAACTTCTATATGTCAATAAGAAAAAGACATTTCAGTAGAAAATGTGCAAAAGACTTAGCAGGGAAGCTATAAAGGAAGATATCCAGTAGCTAATAAATATTAAAACTTATCAGGGAAATGCAAATGTGATTTCACTGTATCCTCATCAGAATGACTAATATTAAAACGACTGACCATAACAAGGCATGGCAAGGATGTAGAGTAACTTACACTTCTGGTGAGATTGTAAGTTGGTACCCTTGCTTTAGAGAACAGTTTGGCAGTATCTCCTAAACTAGAACATACATATATGCTATGCCAAATGATTTCAATTCTAGGTATGTAACTAATAGAAATGCATTAATATGTTTTTTAAAAAAAAACATGTTCATAGCAGCATTATTCATACTATCCCCAAACAACCCATTGTTCATCAACAGGAAAATGGAGAAATGAATTATTGTATATTCAGACAATGGTATACAATGGAGCAATGAAAAGAAGTGTACTGCAGATACATGCAGCAAAATGGATGAATCACCATAAATGTAATGCTGCTTGAGAAAGGTCACACACAAAAGAATACATACTATAAGGTTTCATTTATATGAAGTCTAAAGATAGGCAAAAGTCCAAAGATACCTTCTAATGGTAACGGTAATAAAAATCGGGGTAGTGTTTATATGAGCACAGTGTAATTTCACCTAGTCTGACTATATTTATATTTTTATACAATGTAAAAAATGTCACCTTCCCTCTGAAGTTTTACCTGATATTTTCCTTCTGTAATTACAAGGATATATTATTTGTGTTTCTATTTAGCATTTACATAATTCTATCTTGCTTCATGATTAGCTTTTTAAAGAGTGTCTGCTTTTCAAAAGAAGACATACATGGAGCCAACAAGCATATGAAGAAAAGTACAATATCACTGATCATTAGAGAAATGCAAATTACAACCACAATGAGACACCATGTCACACTAGTCAGAATGGCTGTTATTAAAAAGTCAAAAGAAGATGACAGATGCTGGAGAGATTGTGGAGAAAAGGGAACACTTATACACTGTTGGTGGTAATGTAAATTAGTTCAACCATTGTGGAAAGCAGTGTGGTGATTCCTCAAAGAGCTGAAGACAGAACTACCATTTGATCCAGCAATCCCATTATTGGGTATATACTCACAGGAATATAAATCATTCTACCATAAGGACAAATGCAACAAATGTTCATTGCAGCACTATTCACAATAGCAAAGACTTGGAATCAACCTAAATGCCCATCAGTGACAGACTGGTTAAAGGCAATGTGGTACATATACACCATGGAATACTATACAGCCATAACAAAGAATGAGATCATATCTTTCGTGGGAACATAGATGGAGCTGGAGGCTCTTTTCCTAAGCAAACTAACCTGGGAACAGAAAACCAAATGCCACATGTTCTCACTAAAAGTGGGAGCTAAATGATGAAAACTTATGAACACAAAGAAGGAAACAACAGACACTGGTGTCTACTTGAGGATGGAGGGTGGGAGGAGGGAGAGGAGCAGAAAAGATAACTATTGCAAACTGGGTTTAATACCTGGGTCATGAAATAATCTGTACAACAAACCCCTGTGACACGAGTTTACAATAAACCTTCACATGTACCCCCGAACCTAAAATAAAAGTTAAAAAAAAGTCTGTTTTGTTCTTCTATTACTAACTCCATTCCGTTATGTACATATGTACTCACACACTATCCCCTTTTCAATAAATATGTTCAGATAGTGATAAAGAAGACAAAGTTGAGAGTATGTAAGAATAGTACCAATAAAGTTTTAAAATTAATCTTTTTAGTGAGTATAGCATACATTAGTCCCTCCTTATCCATAGGGGATATATTCCAAGACCCCAGTGGGTGCCTGAAACCACAGATAGTACCAAACCATATATAGACTATGTTTTTTCATGCACACATACCTGTGATAAAGGCTCATTTGTAAATTAGGCACAGTAAGCGATTAACAACTATAACTAATCATAAAATATAACAATTATAACAATATACTGTAATAAAAGTTATGTGAACCTGATCACTTATTTGTTCCGTGTCTCAGAATTTTATTTTGTACTGCACTGTGGGTAACTGAAACCATGGAAAGCAAAACCAGAGGTAAGAAGGGCACTTCTTTATGCATAAAAATGCATAAATCCTAGGTGTAAAGATCAATTAATTTTCACAAATTGAACAACCTCAATGAAATAAATACACAGATTAAGATATCAAACTTTTGCAGTACCCCAGCCATTACAGATCCAAAAGTAACAGACATTTCCAAATTACAAATTATTGGGGCTATTTTTCAGAAGTAAGACAGACCCCCACCCAGACTTTGATTCCAGTATCAAGATTGACGACACCGCACACATTCAAAGAAGTGATGAGAAGGTTTATTGCATAGTGAGACTTTCTGGGGAGAATATGGTAGGCCTCCCACGCTCTTCTGAAAATGGTTTGGAGAGAGCAAGAAAATGAGACCGGCCTAAGGCGGTTGGGGTGGGACCAGGGTGAGTGTTTCTTCATGCAGAAAGGTGTTTGCAGGGTCTCAACCACGCACTGTTATCAAAGAAGGGAGCACCAAGATTTTTTAATCAATTTGGTCAGATGTGTGGCAGAAGGGAAGAAGGAAGGGCATGGTTTTAAAAATATCCACAATCGAACATCAAAACATAGAATCAGACTTTTCAATCTTTATTAATTTATTTTATTTTAATTTCATTTCATTTTATTTTGAGACATGGTCTCCCTCTGTCTCTCAGGCCAGAGTGCAGTGGCACGATCATGGTTCACTGCAGCCTCAACCTCCTGGGCTGAAGCGATCCTCCTGCCTCAGCCTCCCAAGTACCTGGGACCACAGGCGCATGCCACCACGTGGGGCTAATTTTTGTATTTTTTGTAGAGACAGAGTTTTGCCATATTGCCCAGGCTGGTCTCAGACTCTTGGGTTAAAGCAATCTGCTCATCTCAGCCTCCCAAAATGTTGGCATTACAGGCATGAGCCACTGTGCCCAACTAGAGTTTTTATTACACAAATACAACCAACGTTAATTTCTTGCTCATGCTTCATGTCCAAGATGGTTTGGGTGGGGGCTCTGGTCCATATCATCTTTACTCTAGATTGTCAGAGAAACTATTCTCTGGAGTATTGCTGACTTTCTAGCAGAGAAAAATGAAAAAATAGCCAGTTTCATGAAAGATCATAAAGCTTCTGCCCAGAAGTGACATGCGTCAATTGTACTTATATTTATTCACCAAAGCAAGCCACATAACTCTGCTGGATACAACAAGGGAAGAAGTATGTGATCCACCATGTGTTTAGGAGGAGCACCATGGTGGAAAGATTATCCTAACACAAAAATATAAAAATAAAATATAAAATGGAAGAGCACCAGAAAAAACAATGAACAACACTGTTGTCTACCCCAGGTTGACGTTAAAGGTAGAGTAAGGCATTGACAGGTGAAGGAAATAACACTGTTGAAATGGAAGGATTAACATGAGTAAAGAAAGATGTGAAGGGTACGTGGTATGGCCCAACCAGAGTACCTAAAATGGACACATGGAAATGAGCTTAGAAAGCCTTGAACATTGAGTATTTTGAATTTATAACATGCGATGGCAGAAATAATTTTTAGAGTATTAAAAAGTGTTTTCAGTAAGGTGATTTAGATATAGTAAATAAGAAATTGGAATTCTATTATAATAGAGGAGAGCGAATGGAGGTCTAAACTAGACAGTGGCAGTGGGGATGAAAAAGTGGAGGCTGCACCTCTGGAGGTCCAACGGATATGAGATGAGAATAAATAGTGATAATTATTCCATTTTCCTCTGCCTTGGTTGACTGGAAGAATGATGGTGACATGTCACAGGGCACAAAGAACCAACTGGGGTAAATTGATGTTTGCTTCTGAAAATGCTGAGTTTAAGGTGAAGGAAGTACAAGGAATAGAGACTCAAAAACTATTGTATAACACCTAAGAACAGAACCAAAACTGGAGTCATAGATGCTAAAATCAACATCCAATAGGTGACTTTTGAAGCCATGGAACTGGATGAGGTTGCCCAATGAGAGAGACTACAAAGTTAGAAGAAAAAAAAACTGGCTAGGTACGGAGGCTCACGCCTGTAACTCCAGCACTTTGGGAGGCTGAGGTGGGCAGATTACCTGAGGTCAGGAGTTCAAGACCAGCCTGACCAACATGGAGAAATCCTGTATCTACTAAAAATACAAAAAATTAGCCTGACCTGGTTGTGCATACCTGTAATTTCAGCTCTCGGGAGGCTGAGGTAGGAGAATTGCTTGAAGCCAAGAGGCAGAAGTTGCAGTGAGCTGACATCGCACCATTGCACTCCAGCCTGGGCAACAAGAGCAAAACTCCATCTCAAAAAAAAAGAGAAAAATGTTGAAGATGGAACTTCGGTGAACACCTACATCTGGGGACCATGCTGATCATATAAAAGCTAATAAAGAAAACAAAGAAGAGTCTGTCTGAGACAGGAAAAGAGCACAAGCTTCAGGAGGAGAGATTCAAGGGGAAAAAAAAAAAAAAGGAGTGGTTCACAGTGGCAAATGCTGCCAAAGGGACACATAGGAGGAACTGTGTCCGAATGTAAGATGAGACCTGCCAGTGGTCCTCTGACCTTATATGCATTGAATCAGCCTGAGAAAGGGGCCAACACAGAGGAAAACAGCTGAGTGAGACAGAATCTAGAGAGAAAAGCACACATCCCTGCCTCTAGCTGGGCTTGAAGCAAGATCTGAGTGTGCACTTTTCCGTTATGTGACCAAATCAACTCCCTCTATCAAAACTAGTCAGAGTTTAGTATTCCATCATTTGCAACTAAGAGTCCTAATACATAACATCACTTAAAGCCATGTACAGATCCTTCTATATCATAAGTGGGATTTTAAAGAGCTAACATTTGTTGAAATCTGTGAAGTCGCGACAATGAGAAGGAAATTCAGAATAGCATTGAATTGAACATTTGTCTTTCCTTAAATTATTAATGGTTTCACTATATGAATAGGAAAAATGTTGCAATAAGGTAAACATCAACTTTTGAATCATCAGTGTACAGTCTTCTTTGAGATACAGTTATGGAGATAATTAGTTGTTGTTTTCCTCAGCCTTTAAAAAAAAATGGCATTGCCACAAACGAAAGGATCGTATCTTTGATCTTTTTAAAGGAAAAAATTTCCATCTTTATGATATAACTGCAAGGTCCCAAGATCTAAAAGGATCTTTACCCACACGGGCTGCATGGGCTGGTCTTCCTTATTTGTTTTTGGATTAGTTTCCAATTGACATCAAACACAGCAGCAAGACCCTTTTCTCTTTTGTGTTACAAGCTGCATCAATTTGTGAATTGTAAATACTCAAACTCTCTCCTGAAGATTTAGCTTAACTAAATTGTCCTCGGGCAAGAGATGAGGAATTCATCCTCTACTTGCAGGATTAAGAAAAAAATTAGCTTTCAAAAGGAGCAGGAAGAAGCTTGTCCACAATAAATCACTAGCAAGCAAGTGTTCTGAAGGGGGAAAGGTTGATATTAATAGAGGCAGCATTTTTCTTTCAGTAGAAAAGTTCTTTCAGTGAATTTGGGACTGACAGCCTTCAAAACTAAGGAAGTTAAGGATTAGAATGGCACAAATTTAAGAAGAAATATTACTGTGTTTTATATACTTGAAGATGTTTTGTCCTCTAATTGGGAGGTAGTTACATTCAAATGTCCAAATTGTCTACAGCATTTGTAAACTCCACGTATCTAAGGCCACAGTTCACTTTTTATTATATGTAAAGGAGTTTGACTGATCCATTTAATTATCAATGGGAATAAAAGTATCAATGTGAATACAAATGTGGCTTGACAAAGAGATGGTCTTTAGACTTGGCATATAATTATACAGAAAATTTCTTAATGCATTATCATATATTAGAGAGAAAAAGGCAATGGCCCAGGGGCCAGAAGACTGGTTGCTTGCTACCAAATTAGAAACTTGGATAAATTAGCTAATCTCTCAGGATCTCAATTTCCTCATCTGTTACAGGTTATTGGGGAGGATTCTATTGAGACTTTGGCTGATATTTTAGCTACTATTGCTATGTAACAAATTATCACAAATTTACTGGCATAAAACAACATTTTATCATACAAATGTGTTCTATGGGTCTGATATTCAGGCAGGGCTCAGCTGGGCAATTTTTTTGCTTCTTGGGGCAATTGCCAAGGTCTTCTCAGTTGGCAGATGAGATGGTCCAAAGAGTTCAAGACAGCTTCACTCACCTTTCTTGGCAGAGATGAGCTCAGTCTGTCAACTGGAGTGCCTGTACATGGCTTCTTTAGCATCGTGACCTCTCTGACTTGCAGATTTTAGGGTGGTCATACCTGTTACATTGCAGCTGACTTCTCCCACAGCAAGCACCCCAAAAGAACCACATGGTTCCAACACAGCAACCTTAGAAGTCACACACCATTCTTGCTGCTCTCTGTTCATTGCAAGGCTGCTCAGATTTAAGGGCAAAGAATATCAATTCGAACTTTTGATGAGAACAACATCAAAGAATTTTACATCCACAGTTTAAAACCACCACACCTACTGATAAGGTTCCAGAGGTTATATCTCATCATCATTCTCCGACACACTGTGTCCACTCATGTATTTCATTCGTTCATTCATTCATTTATCAAGTGTTTTACTTCATACTCTGGGTCAGGAATAGTGGGTAGCCTATCAAAAAATTGACTAGCAAAGCAGAAACATAATCTCTGCTCTCATATAGTTTATGGTCCAATGCAGGACACGTATATTAATCAAACACAGGCAAATATACAATTATAAAATCTACTACAAGCCACAAAGGAAAAGTACAGGGATCCCTGGGTACACAGCAGAGAGACCTGGCTCAATTGAGGTAAAGGGGAGGCTTGCCTGTGGAAGGAATGTCCACTTTGAAGTATAAAGAATGGATTGGAGCTGGGTAGGTGAAGAGTATCAATATTGGCCCTAAATCTTGGTCTCCTAATTTAGAAGAACCCATTGTTTCCACCCGACTTCTTAGCAGTCATTCATTTCAGAAGGTATTGATATTTGATACTGAATATGTAGCCTCTGATTATTTGTTTTTGCCTTCTTGGACCTCTACTAGCTCCCTACTGTCAGCTGAAGAAAATCAGTAGGTTTAGTATGGCACTGAAAGCCCTTCATTTGCCGGCTGCGTCCTAACTTCTGGCCTCATTTCCTCCATCCATTTTGGATTCCATGCTCCAGCTACACCAGCCTGCTTGCTATTCTCAGAGCATGCATTAATTTTCATGCCTCTGCACTTTTATCCTCACTGACCTCTCTTTCTGAGATGTGTTTCCTCTTTGTCTCCACCATTAAAATGCTATAATCTTTGCAGGTCTTGATCAAGTGCCACTCCATTGTGAAGGCTTTCCTGATTCCAGGGCATAATTACTCTATCCTCAGCGTGTTCTCTATAGCTCTTTACTGATACATCTTTTCAATTCTGCTTCGCTGTCTGTTTCTTCACTCCTACCAGATTTAAAATCCTTGAAGACAGGAACTGTGTATGAAATAGGCCTTGGCCCTGCAAAGTGCCTATCACAGTGTTTTCCACATAGTAAGTGTTCAATACTTGTTTGGAGAATGAAGGAATGAATGAATCATGTATACTTGGCCCTCCCTTTTTACTTTCTACTTTCATGGATTCAATCAGGGGTTCTACTTTCATGGATTCAATCAACCACAGATCAAAATATTTTTTAAAGCAAATGAAAAAAATACAACAATAAAAAATAACAGAAATAATATAGTATAACAATTATTTACATAGCATTTACATTGTATTAAGTATTTTAAGTAACCTAGAGATGATTTAAAGTACAAAGGAGGATGTACCAAGGTTATAGCATATACCACTTTTATATAAGGAACTTGAGTATCTTCTGATTTTGGTATATGTGGGGTCCTAATCCTGCCCCCTTACTGAGGCACAACTGTATATCATTTTGAAGATTACAGGGCTATCAAGCGCAGGGCCATTTGCTATCTTTTTGCATGCTCAGCACTTAATGTCGTGGATGGTGTCCAATGTTAATATTCACTGTAAATAAGCTGGTAGTATTTCATATGTGCATATTTTAAAGACCACTGAACTTACTAGATATTTTTTACACAATACTGCTTACATTTTTATGCACTTCCACTAAATTAAGAAACTCTTTGGGTCAGGAATTGTGCCTTCTCTGTATTTGCACCTTTATTCTCCCAGATATTTGTTTTACATATAAATTACTGATGTAAAATAAAAATATTTGTTAGCTGTTTCTTAGATTCAAAAGTTACTCAGATACTCTCACATTTATTGATACATATCACTGTGCTAAGCAATATGGGAATATGGTTCATATATGCATACATAGTAGAATTGTGTAAACATAGTTTGTTATGCATTTGGATATGCTCTGACGGAAGTGATATATTTTGGGAAGTAATGACCACATCCAGCTATCCAGCAAGTCTTTGATATAACTCAATAATACTTAAGTAGGTCTCAATCTTGTCCTTCAGTATTGCCATTATACAAGTGTTTTTGCTGTCTTTATTTGCATATTGTTTTTATTGTATTTGAAGAGGATGGTAAGGGCAACTCTGGGTGGAGTGGTAGAGCCAGAAGGCTGAAAAGAGAATTGAGAGTCATAAAATCTAGACAATTAGAGTCAGAGGGGCTAGAAGATGACAGTAGTGGGTCCAACCTCCCTATTCCACAGATGAGAAAACAGGATCAAGTTCACGCGCTTGCCTTTGTACCCCATGGTGCTCAATCTTTGGGAGCCTGCAATCAAAAAGAAGACCTCACAGGTGAAAGGAAGCAGTTTTCCGGCTGTTTTCTTTGAAGGGTCTCTTCTGTTTGCACTGTTCCAGAACACACCTGTTGGATTCCTGTCAGAGCTTAGCAAGTGCATGCTTATTTATACCACCAATGACATCATTCATTCATCTTGGAAGCCACAGTGCTCTCCCCCACAGGTTCTCAGCAGTTACTAAGATGTCCCCTGATTTCATTGACCT
Organism: Macaca thibetana thibetana; assembly: GCF_024542745.1. NCBI lineage: Eukaryota > Metazoa > Chordata > Mammalia > Primates > Cercopithecidae > Macaca > Macaca thibetana. Next base: position 75,395,478 of record NC_065579.1, on the reverse strand, counting down.
CTGTGTGTCTTCAATCCTTGACCTTTAAGGCTCCCTGGTGCCAGAATGTCTGCAGCTGTAGGATCAAAGACCTTTGGGGGAAAAATCCATTCTCAAAAGAGAGGAAGATGGGGTGAGTTATTAGGAAAACCAGCTACATGCCCCAGAGCCTTTGTTCATCTGGAAAATGCCTGAACTGTATTCTGAGTATAAACATCAAGCCCTAAGACTGAAACACAACACAAGTCAGAAACAGAGTTGATATTAAAGCTCAGGTCTCCTGCCTGCCAATCCAGAGCCACATTCTGTCTGTCTTCTAAAAGAACTTGATGTGTCTCATACAAAGTACGTGCTCAATAAATATCTTTGAACTAGATGAATGAATGAGGTGGCATATAATAACAGATACAAATACAGCAAAATTTTCAAGATAAGAGCAAAAGACAAAGCGGTAATTTAAAAGTAAAAGACAAGGTTAGACCTTTTAGTGTACGTCCTAGAATTAAATCTAAATTCGGTTTCCAGCTTCCTGGCAAGCAAAGCAAAAAGGGCAATGCACTGGACTTGACCAAGATCTCATTGCATAAGAGACACAGCACTCCAGAGAATCACATGTTTTCCTCACTTTTCTATCTCTGGGAGAAATGAGTCTTGTGGGAAAACTTCTTACTATACCAAAGTGTTGTTTATGTTTTAAGAACATGTGAAGATTCTTCCTTGGTGTACAGCCAAACTGCTTCTTTGCAGCAATTTAGTCCCCTTCCCAAGTGTTGGTTGTTCAAAGAGAATAAGTCCATTTTGGTTACCATTCCCCTGCAACTGCTGTTTCCAAACCTCAGCCAAGATCCATTGTTTAAGTGGAACCTCAGAACATTCTCAAAATATTTGGTAAGCACTCTCTAGTTATAGATGTCCTTCCTCTGCTAGTCTTACAAAGCTAGATGCTAGGATATTTTTGCAGTCTATTATACTTAGCACAGTTTATAATCCTTGGCTCTGTTATCTCAGGCACCCCCTTAAGAATCCCTTAACAAATAAAGTAACCTGAGTAGAATAAAGTCCTGTTGATTGATCTGAGCTTTGCAGTGCACTCAGCCCAATCTCACTTTGCAGCTCTCTGCTCTGGCTCCCTCCTGCCCAGGCCATCCATTCAGTTTAGGCATTCTCTGCTATTTATGGCCAAGCTCCATATTTTTCCTCCTGCTTTTCACTATGTCTATGATAGTGTCCATCTTCGTATCTGAAATCATAATTCAACTTTGAGCATATTTTCCTGATGAAATTTGCCAAACAAAGCACGTGAAAGCTTGTACACATTACATTCACTTGAAACAGTGACACGTATTTCTTTTAGTCCCAGAATGTTACACATTCAATTAACTGGCTCCTTTGTTTTATGGGTGAGAGAATGGAAACCTGAAAAAGTAAAATGATTTGCTTTTCAGTCCTTATCCTGGTAAGTATTTAACCTGTTCAAACTACTTTGTAATGTTTACTTTTATAATATCTTTATTTTGTGGACTGGGAGATTTCATTTCCCAATTCATTGCATCTTGACCCCTGGCTGGCATCCTGCATATTCTTGTTTTTTGGGGGTTTTTTTCTTTTTCTTTTTTTTTTTTTGAGACAGAGTTTTGCTCTTGTCACCCAGGCTGAAGTGTAGTGGTGTGATCTCGGCTCACTGCAACCTCTGCCTCCCGGGTTCAAGTGATTCTCCTGCCTCAGCCTCCTGAGTAGCTGTGATTACAGGTGCCCGTCACTATGCCTGGCTAATTTTTGTATTTTTAGTAGAGACAGGTCTTCACCATGTTGGCCAGGCTGGTCTCGAACTCCTGACTTCAGGTAATCCACCCACTTTGGCCTCTCAAAGTGCTGGAATTACAGGCATGAGCCACTGTGCCCGGCATGCATATTCTTAATTCTTAATTCTTAATATATTAATGAACTAAGTGAAATTAAAATTATTTTATATTCTATTTCAACCTAAGAAAAAGTGAATGAATTAATCAATTAGGGTCACTTTAAAGTAAAAATGAAATATATAAAATATTTTGGTCACTTGGGTATTTCAAGGCAGAATTGATAACCTAAATTTTTTCATTTTTCTAAATCATTTTTATCATTATAACATGTCAATTATGAATACCTTTCTTCACCTACCAATTCTGACAACTTTTTCTATTGAAAATATCTATTTTTTTAATGCTATGATTTAAAAAAATCATCATAAAGACTCTATCCTCATAGGTAAATTATGTCTTCTAGGATGCCGAATGGGCAATGCAAGTCTTATTTTTATGAAGTAGATTTATAGAATAGAAAAACAATGCAGTCTTTGTAGGAGCTTCTACAAACAGGAGATGTGAGAAGCATTCAAAACAAAGATGGGGTCATCTTTAAAAATATAGGAAGTTTTGATCTTTCTCCTTGCCTAGAGCAAGGTGAAAGGGTAGAGTCTTAAACTAAGTCTGATCTGTATATTTAAGTTAAACAACACTTTCAACGTGTATGGGCAAGCAGCAGCATTATTCAAATGGTAAAAAAATACAGGCTCCAGATTTTGTAACTATACGAATATATCATTCAAAATAAATACCTTTTTCTCCCTCCTAGGTTTAACTATAAGAAAATGAATCCTTAAAAAGGAATGATTCGATGGTGTAAGAATGCAAATTTGGCAAAGTAATAAAACGCTAGTAATTCTGGACATTTTACATTCCTGCCTATAACTGAAAGTTCTGTACTTCTTTCTAGGGTTGGTATGCTTCCCAGCCTTATAACCACTGATACTTTTGACAGATCTTGGAAAGAGTGACTCATTTATGAAGACGCACAACGTTTAAGAAAACAACCACAGGATAATGAGGGAAAGGTGTGACGACTAGGCTTGTGTTTTGACTAATCTTGGGGAAATGTATAAGCCTTCCAGATATTTGCTAATTTCTCCAGGAGAGAGCATATTTCTCACTGCAAGGTCCATCCAGTTACTGTGAAATGATTTATAGAAGCACTCTTGATTCGTGAGGGCTGACACCTAGCCACTCAACTGCCATAGAGAGCTTAAATCTGTTTGGCAAACCTAGCACAATGACTAGAAACATTGCTTAGATATATAAATCTATCAAAGACATTAGGAATTTACATTTCTGAAGTCATAACCGTTTGATTTTTTTTGCAATAGAAACTTCTCACCCCTGCTTGCTCTCGTTCACTGAAGCAAAAGTGTCTCAGTATTTTGTTTTGAAATGGAAAAAAAGTGTTAAGGAGTTGTTCTCTTCTGTCATGTTTGCAGTTATTGCTTGATGGATTCTGCTAACTCCCAGGAGAATCCAAGTGGGAGGACAAGTAGAAGGAACAAAGAGTCCAAAGGCTGGAGCCCTCAGTTCATTGTTTATGGAACATTCCTGCAGTCCGCAGAAGGGGCACGGTAAGTGGACTAGACACCCAGTTTCAGGCAGCACTCATCTGGCACCCAGACGCTGGAACAGAGGTATGAAGCAGAAGCCCGGTTATCTAAACCCAGTGATAAAGGCAGAGATGGAGAAGCAAGAGTGGTTTGATGTAGAAGTCTCAGCATGTTGACTTGAGCCCTTAAACTCTTCTGGCTTTGATTCAGGTCTGTAAACTGGTTGTTAAGGGCTGGGGCAGGTCCATCTGCATATGGAGTCCAAGTCAAGGTCTACTTGACTTGGGAGGCCAGTAGTGTCACTACAATTGTGCGATTTGCACAAAAGCACCTGGCCAGGCTGAAACCTAGCCCAGAGCTCCTGTTCTCCACATCACGTGCTTCACACAGCCTGTGTTGTCTTATCAACAACACCTTTTCATGAATCTGAAAAGATTCCCTATGTGCCCGGAGTGACCTGCCAGGAGGCTCATTTTGGCCCAGGACTCACAATCAGGCAGCTCCCCAAATTTGTACTTCTGGAGATAACCCCAAGATATGTTATTCCTACAATCAAAGATATACTTAGGATTGAAAGCAGGAGACTGGTTCATTGTTCGCTGAAACCTATGCCCTATTGTAAGACCACCTATCACTTGTGGTGTAACATTTGTGTGAATCAGAAAAAGGCAGATACAGCCCTGCACCAGGTTTGGCAATCGTGAGCCAGATTTTAATCCCCACTCTTCCCCTTGGTCAACCTGCACAGTCATACCTGGTGACTCTGCCTATATGTCACTTTAAAAAAATAAATCTGAAAACTATTTTGTAAATTGCGAACTTGTATCATATATATTTTTTGTTGTGGAGTGTTAATTGCTTTAATAATGAAAAATCCTTTTTATAACTAAGTTTTAGCATACCTTCATTTAAAAATATACCAGGACTATAAAAAAAAAAATGGAAGTGGACTTGGTCTCTCTCTCTCTCTCTCTCTCTCTCTCTCTCTCTCTTTCTCTTTCACTTCACCTTTGAGAAGGCCCAGCCAAGGAAGAGCAAGGAAGGAGGTTGGAGCTGGAGGCTTGCAGGCTTGACACCTTCCACTCCAAATACTGGACCTAACGGAGGCTGCCTGTCATCTCTAATAACTTTTCCTCCAGGAAATGTCATTGCTTCATTGCATTGCAAGAAAATGATGTCATAGTATAGGACCCTGATCCGTTTCCTGACTTTTAACCTGAGTCTCATAACCTTTTTCAGCTGTACTGAACCCAGAGAAAATGAAACACATCAAAATGCGAAGGCCAGCACATCTCATAAAGGCCTTTGAGGCCCCAGGGTGGGGCTAACTTATGCATATATATTAATGATCAAAATACAGTCTTGTTTGGGTGTCACATCCTGGATATGGCATGGACCCAGTACCTAGGAAATGGAAAGGAAATAGGCTTCAGGATGTGTCTGTAATTTCTTGGCAGAAACCCTTCCTTTTCCTATATTGGGTTTAATTAGTAGTGACAATGTTAAATTTAATTAGGATGGCTTGCATGTTTTTTCTTCTGATGGTGGTTTTTGTTGTTAAACTCCATGTGAAAATTAAGAATGGCCCCTGAACTGATATTTGAAATCTTACATACTGCATTTGTGTCTCCACATCTTAGGACTGGTTACAAACCCAGCCCAAATGACATTATGGAGCTATTTCCTGGAATGTCAAGGGCTGAAATTGCCCTGTCAAGAATGAGTCTGTTCTTTCAGGGATTTCAGAAAGCAAGGGCTCAGATTGCATTCTTGCTCTGTTATTATAAGTTTTTCCTGGCAGGAAACCACTGGGTCTCAGATAATTTGCATATATCCAATGAGAGTGATCTACTGTTCTATGGAGGTTTTCAAGATTGCATGACAACACCGTGGAAGAATCTCATATGGGGAAAGGGGATTTTTTCCCCCTTTCCCTAAGCCCCATTTTAAATAGTTTCCTTCCCACAAGCTGATGTGTCCACATTCAAAGAGTTATAAGTAACCCAGCCCATTTTCCTGCCTTGGCCTCTGCCACTAGTTCTATAATATCAACAGCCACACAAAACTGGAAGCAAGTTGTTTAAAGTAAAGGTGCTTATTCCTTCCAGTCTGTAAAACAGACTTTTGTGGCATATGAAGGCAAGAAATAATCTTTTAGTTCTTCCAGGCAAGGGCATAGCTAAATGACTCCTCATTTCTTTTTTTTTTTTTTTTTTTTTTTTTTTTTTTTTGAGACGGAGTCTCGCTCTGTCACCCAGGCTGGAGTGCAGTGGCGGGATCTCAGCTCACTGCAAGCTCCGCCTCCCGGGTTCACGCCATTCTCCTGCCTCAGCCTCCCGAGTAGCTGGGACTACAGGCGCCCGCCACCTCGCCCAGCTAAGTTTTTTTTGTATTTTTAGTAGAGACGGGGTTTCACTGTGTTAGCCAGGATGGTCTCGATCTCCTGACCTTGTGATCCGCCCGTCTCAGCCTCCCAAAGTGCTGGGATTACAGGCTTGAGCCACCGCGCCCGGCGACTCCTCATTTCTTGTTAACTGTAAGGGCAAGAAATACTCCCACATATTTAGTGATATCTGAATATAATTTTTAATGTTATACATGGGATTTCAATTAACCTAAAAGACATGGTACTGGACTACTTCGCTTGGTACCATAAAAGTTTTGTATCTGTTTGGAATCCTCAGAACTGTGTACAAAAAGATTAAAATGTTCAGATAATGTACTGACACATTTGAAGTCCCTACTTGTGTAATCACCAGACCCAGGACTAGATATTTTATTACTCCATTAAAATGACAAATAAACATGTGTTGACTGAAGAGCCAGGGGCTGGGAGGCACTTACAGGACTTCCAGACACCAACAACAGGACTTCCTTTTATGTCACAGGAACCCAGTGGAGAATGACTTAAGTAACTGCATCATGCTCATATTATTTGAGCATTCCTTCCCATTATTGGGTGCCCTGGTTATTTATTTGCTTACATTTGCTTTCTTATTTACTTCCCACTCTGTTCTGAAGAAATTTAAGGTGACCGCTGGGCATTTTATCAAGAGTTGGAGCTCTGGCCACTATGGCATCAATTGTAGGACCAGCTGTGTGCCTTTGAACATATCACTTAGCCTCTCTGAATATCGGATTTTTCATCTGTAAAATGAAGGTATTTAACAGTTTCGTGTCTAGAGTGTTATACATAAATGTTTTTCTCAACTTGTTAATTATCAAATGAATGGACTCTATGTAGACTGTTATTCAAAGGCATCCAATAAATGCGTAGCATGACTCTATAACACTACATGCCAATTTTGAGTGCTTATGGTATGTTGGACTTTCTGCTCTGTGCTTTACCTATGGGGTATCACTGAATTCTCTCAGCACACCTGTGAATTAGCTACCCCCATCAGCTCCATCTGACCAGGAGAAAACTGAGGGGGTACCCTAAGATCACAGAAGGCCAGGATCTGGATTTCTGGGCCAGGGATTCCTCATTCCAAAGCCCCACCCACTTTCTACTATAGGACATCGGTGCATCCCAAACTTTAGTGTGCATCATTGTCACCTGGAGGACAACTTCCTAAACCAGATTGATGAGACCCAAGCCCACACTTTCCAGTTCATGCAAGTTCCCAGGTGATGCCAATGCTGCTGGTCTGGGGGCCACAATCTGAGAGCCACTGCATTATGCTATAAAGAACTACAGTTGCAGGACCAAGGCATGAAGAATGCAAGAAGCAGATCTTTAACCAAATGAAGAAAGAACCTGGACATTTCGAGCTACTCAGTAGCTGAATGGGTTGCCTCTTGGGAATGGCTGAACTGTAAGGGGCATATAGATCTTGGGACATTTGATGAGAAGTTGGCCTAATGGGCCTTGAAGGTGCCTTCTAACTATTAAACCGTCATGAGTGCCAAAGACAAGAGACAGAGAGTCTAGGAGGGAGGGTCACACTCCCCATGCAGAAGGCCCTTCTCATTACGGCACAATTCAGTGTTTTAACTGTGCTTTGAAGATTTTGAGTCACTTTGATAATGGCAATGAGGAAAACGAGAAAAACGTTTCCTCAATTTAGGTAATACAGAATTACAGTTTAATGAAACACCACACAAGGAACAAGAGAAACTTAAAGACAACATTCATTCACTGTACATTTATATTTCAAATTTTAACGTTTCTATAACAATAATATAATTTCAATTTTTATGTCATAATATATAAATCAGAAAAAAGTTAATTTCAAAAGGCTAAAATATAAAACTATTGAAATTTTTATTTTATAAGGACATAGAGGGAAAGGGTTTACAGATCAAAATGATTTCGTAAATATTTCAAAATAAATATCACATATAAGGCAAATTTAGGAGGAACACTGCTCCAAATTTACTGTCCATTCTTTCGACCCTAGGAAAAAAAAAAGAAGAAGTGTTTATTTCTATAGTTTATCAAAGAAAAGAAAGTGTCACTTCTGACATTTAATTTAGCCTTTTTTTTATGTCATAGGAACCCAGTGAAGGATGACTCAAGCAACTGCATCATGGTCTCACTTAAGGATTTAAGAGGAATCAACAGAGAACAAAATTGGTGGTAGTGGTGAGAGGGGGTGGCAGAAAGATATAAAAAAGAAATATATGTATAATAAAATAATCTGACATAATCATAAAACAGGAAAAACCATCACTTTTGTTGGTAGGCCTAAGGAGGTGGGAAAGCTCTCTGTTGAATGCTCTGTTGGTCATTTGCTGTTAGTTTTGTCTGGTTTGGATTGGGTTGGGGCTTTCCAGAAATTAACAGAAGGTTAAAGGGCACTGTACAAAATCTTTGACTGTGAGCCAAGAATTTAAATTTCATTAGGAGTAAGGGGAAGGAATATTTCTTGAGCACCTGTCAAGTGTATGCCCTGTGTCAGACTCTTATGAGAAATCATATCCTTTTCATTCTTGCAACATGTGAGGTAGGGGTTATCTCCATTTTATAAACAGGGAACCTTAGGCTCAGAGAGGTTTGCTATCAGTTTGCTCAAGGCTAGTCAGATGATTAGTAATAGAAGAGATAATAAAACCTCAAACTGTCTGACTTCAGACGTGCCACTGCACACCAGGTTCTCTATGTCTCATAAATAATGGTGAAAACAATTCTTCTCCAACAAACCACTGCTCTTCGGCATGGAAATGCAAATCCACTGTTTCTCTCTACCCTTTCCTGGAGAATTCTTAGATTCCATAGTACATTCCCTATGACATGTAAGTAGATTTTAGATTTGAAATACTCCTGCTGTAAGTTTAGGTAAGATTTAAGCTATGGCTAGGAAGACATAAAAATGAAATTTAATGTTGCAATCTGCTACTCTTTTGACCCCCCCACTCCCCATCTGACCTTTCCTGGTCTCTTTTTTATTTTACACTGCACTTACCCTCTTCTAATACACTGTTTAATTTTTTATGTTTATTGTTTATTCTGTGTCCTGCTGCTGGAAAATAGACTCCACATTTTTTGTGGTTTCTTCATAGATGCATATCAAGTTTCTAGAAAAGGGATCAGCGAACTTTTCTGTAATGGGCCACATGATGAGTATTTTAGGTATTGTGGGCTAAGCGACTTCTGTTGCAACTATTTACCTCTACCATTGTGGTGTTAAAGCAGCCATAGACAATGCGTAAACAAGTGATCATGGCTACGTTCTAATAAAAGTTTATTTACAGGCACTGACATTTGAGTATGATATAATTTTCATGTGATGTAAAATTTTTAGTTTTTTCTTTCCCAATTGTTTAAAAATATAAAAACAGGTGAATGGCAAGTTTGGGCCATTAGGCTATAGTTTAGCAACCCCTGGTCTAGAAAATCTTACCTGGTACATATTAATAGTATGTGCTCAGAAAATAGAATTTACTGAAGTTGCTCCAATAATAAACATTATATCCCATTATCTCCCTGAATCTGAGACTAGCTCCCCATCCCACGAAACAGCCAGCTCAGGCAGCACTCCAATGCATCCCCCAGGTCTATGGGAATGGCTGCTGCTGCAAAGCACACTGAATTTACTAAGACACAAACTGTTTGCACTAGACTAGACCTATGAGAGTACCTGACCAGCACTTCCCAACTGCTGTTGGCCACACCCCTGGGACACAGAGAAGACCTTCTACAAAGAAAAGTTATTGCATCGTTAAAAGCTTTAGAATGTCTTTTTAATTTCAATTTAAACGTTAATAATAAATCAATTTGCTTTTTAAGAATCCTTTGGGGCCGGGCGCAGTAGCTCACTCCTGTAATCCCAGCACTTTGGGAGGCTGAGGAAGTTGGATCACAAGGTCGGGAGTTCAAGACCAGCCTGACTAACACGGTGAAACCCCGTCTCTACTAAAAATACAAAAAATTAGCCAGGCATGGTGGCGGGCGGCTATAATCCCAGCTACTCAGGAGGCTGAGGCAGGAGAATGGCTTGAACCCAGGAGGCGGAGGTTTCAGTGAGCCGAGATCGCGCCACTGGACTCCAGCCTGGGCGACGGAGCCAGACTCAATCTCAAAAAAAAAAAAAAGAATTCTTTGGGAACATCAGGGTGGGTGTTGGTTTATTTCTTATCTGAACATTGTTTTATACTACAACTGTTTTAAACTATCGTTCATTTTTAACTGTCTTCTTTGCCTAAATCATATAATCATCATGGTATTTGTTTGTTTTGTGATGGAGTCTCACTCTCTGGCCCAGGCTGGAATGCAGTGCTGTGATCTTGGCTCAGTGCAACCTCTGCCTCCCAGTTCAAGTGATTCTTCTGCCTCAACCTCCCGAATATCTGGAATACAGGCATGTGCCACCATGTCCAGCTAATTTTTGTATTTTTAGTAGAGATGGGGCTTCACCATGTTGACCAGTCTGGTCTCAAACTCCTGACCTCAAGTGATCCACCCGCCTTGCCCTCCCAAAGTGCTGGCATTACAGGCGAGAGCCCATAATGGTCTTTGGAACTAGACTGATGGTATGTCGAACACTGATGTTGAAAAAGGAACATCGATGTTGAAACAGAAAGCATAAAAATGATAATAATTTTCCCAATGTTCCTCAAGATTATCTTCACCAAACCCTTATGTTGCATTCATCTGCTTAGCATTCAAAGTACATCAGAATGTATCTCACAGTTCTGTGTTAAAAAGAAAAAAATAAACTGGATATGGTGGTACACACCTGTAGTCCCAGCTACTTGGGAGACTGAGGACTGGATTGCTTAAGCCCAGGAGTTTGAGGCTGCAGTGAGCTATGATTATGCCACTGCATTCCAGTCTGGGTGACACAGCAAGACCCAATCTCAAATATATGTGTGTATATATACACATATGTATGTGTGTGTGTATATGTATATATGTGTATATATGTATATATGTGTATAAATATATAAATACATATATGCATGTATGAGTATATATATGCCTATACAAGTATGTGTGTATCTATGTGTGTGCATATATGTATATATACATATGTGTGCATATATGTGTTTATATGTGTATATGTGTGTGTATACACACACGTGTGTATATACATATATACATATGTGTGTATATATGTATATATACACATATGTGTGCGTATATATATTCAAAGTACATCAGAATGTATCTCATAGTTAAACACAAACTTTAATATATGTATGTGTATATATATACACACACATATATATACACACACACATATACATATATATACACACATACTTATATAGGCATATATATATACACACATACATGCATATATATTTATATTTATAGAAGATTGTATGTGATTTAGTTTTTCTTTTTTTTTTTTTCTTTTTGAGAAGGAGTCTCACTCTGTTGCCCAGTCTGGAGTGCAATAGCGCGGTCTCAACTCACTGCAAACTCCACCTCCCGGGTTCAAGTGATTCTCCTGCCTCAGCCTCCCGAGTAGCTGGGATTACAGGTTCTCGCCACCATGCCCGGCTAATTTTTGTATTTTTATTAGAGAGGGGGTTTCTCCATGTTGGCCAGGCTGGTCTTGAACTCCTGAACTCAGTCAGGCCTCCCAAAGTGCTGGGATTACAGGCGTCAGTCACCATGCCCGGCCTGATTTAGTTTTTCATTCATTATCACTGAAGTCTAGCAACATCAGCAATGTGCTATTTGCAGAGAAATGCTTACAAATACTAACGATACTTTTTCTCATATCCCTATTTGTTTATTGATAAAAACAAATCAAATGTGATAATTACAAACCTTAAATCATATAATATATTTTGGTTGATTTTTGATTGAGTGTAACACATGGTTAAATGTAATTCTAAATTTTAGTATATTTTGTCCTCCTAAAGTATACAAAATCCTAAACATAATACAATGTAACTATAACTATAACATTTGTCCAGAAAAATCATGTTTTTATTACACATTCAGTTTAATCTTAATTAAGTAGAATGGCACTTGTTAAATGGAAAAAGTACAAATTTACCTAACTATATTATGAATATTATAAATATTATATTAAATTTTGTGTTACAATCTTTTAAAACAACTTTATACCATAATAAAATGATGAAATTTTTTAACTAAGAGTTTTTATGAGATTATTATTATGAAAGGGGCTTTAAACCAGAGAATGATGGGAAATACTGATCTAGTCCACTTTGTTTTATAGATGAGTTAACCAAGACCCTGAAAGGGAGGTGGATCGCTCAGTCCGTGAAAATTAAGCCCAGGTTTCTTGACCAACTAGCAAAGCTTCATATTATGTAACTCTAGGGGGCGCTGTTCATATTGTTGTGGTGCCATTTTCATAAACTAATGAGATCGGTGGCCTCCAGAGTTGTGCAGTGCAATGGCCTTGGCTTTTAGTTACTCAGTGCTTAATCCGTGAAAATCCCAGTTGTTAAATCTTGCTTATTTTCCTGAAGTTTTCAATATATTATTTGCAAGACCTCTAAGTTCTCAATTTCTTTTTTCCAAACTGAGTCCCACATGAGAAAAGGCAATAAAGAAGCATTAGCAGCTGGGCACGGTGGCTCATGCCTGTAATTCCAACACTTTGGGAGGCCGAAGCGGGTGGATCACGAGGTCAGGAGTTTGAGACCAGCCTGTCCAATATGGTGAAACCCCATCTCTACTTAAAAAAAAAAAAAAAAAAAAAAAAAAAAAAAATTAGCCAGGTGTAGTGGTGCGTGCCTGTAGTCCCAGCTACTCGGGAGGCTGAGGCAGGAAAATCGTTTGAACCCAGGAGGTGGAGGTTGCAGTGAACCGAGATCGCACCACTGCACTCCAGCCTGGGTGACAGAATGAGACTCCGTCTCAAAAAAAAAAAAAAGAGTAGTTCACTTGACAGTTAATCAGATTCTATTTTTCTTTTTAAATCAGGCCTTATGCTGGGGGCTACAAATCAGAGTTGAACTGTTGTGCTTTCTGCCCTCAAAAAGTTTGAAATGGGTCAAGAAGCAATAATATATCAAGAAAATGATAAGGGTGCACTATTAGGGATGTGCCGTAGACTGCAATGCTGGCACAAAGGAAGAAGTGATCTGTTCTGTCCAGGGATGGTTGAAAAGAGAAAAGCCTCACAGAGAAGGTAACACTGTTTGCCATGGGAGATTTAGTAAAAGAAAAGCAGAAGTTAGTTGTAAATAAAATTGGCCTAGATTAAAACTGTCTTATAACCCACACCCTTCAGTGCTAGATTTATTATAAATTCAAAGCAAGGTATCATTTATATCTGATATGTGACTAGGATTAACTAGAGAGTATTCAGGGCAAGCTTCAGTACCTCTTTGCCTAGAGTGATAGGAAGGAGGCCTCTAATTTCCTCTATTAAGTTCTTACAATGCCTTTTGATTAATGATGAGATGTGAAACTGAGTATTTACCCTCAGTGATGAGAGTGTGACCCACATTAAATCCAGTCACTTTGTCTGGGTCTCTCATAAGCCTGAAACTTTCAACATCTTTCTAGGTTCCTCTCTTGTCCCACATGCTGTTACAAAGTCCTGTGGAGTCTACCTTTTAAATATCTCTCAAAGATTTCACCTCCTCTCCATACCCACTGCTGCTGACTAATTGAGATCCTGTTATTCTCCATCTGTTCTCTAGGTCCTCTTGACCTAAGCCTCATTTCCCTTTAATTCCTGTAAGTCAATGGTAGGCAGGATGTGTCTTGCTCATATTTCTGTCTCTAACCTTTAGCTAGATATCAGGCACATAATATATACTCAATAAATGTTGAGGAGCAAGTATGAATAATAAATATTGTATTTAAGCTTTGGGTTCACAATCTGACACATGACAAGAGAAGAGTCATGCTGTAATGAACAGAAGATACTCCTCTTGTCAAAGGAATTAATTTCAGTCCAGCATCTTGTAATTCCATTGCTCCATCAGCTTTTCTTTTCAGCTATCACATTAGGTTTGTTATATGATGTAAGTGAGGAGAAACACTTAAAAACATTTTTTTTGACTGGGCGCAGTGGCTCACACCTGTAATCCCAGCATTTTGGGAGGCCACAGCGGGCAGATCATGAGATCAGGAGATCAAGACCATCCTGGCCAACATGGTGAAACCCTGTCTCTACTAAAAATACAAAAATTAGCTGGGTGTGGTGGCGGGCGCCTTTAGTCCCAGCTCCTTGGGAGGCTGAGGCAGGAGAATTGCTTGAACCTGGGAGGCAGAGATTGCAGTGAGCCAAGATCATACCACTGCACTCCAGCCTGGCTACTCCATCTCAAAAAAATAAAAGATTTTTTTTAGTAAATAAACTGAAATTTTATGTGTAAATAATATAAAAGTTTTCTTTTTTTAAGACTGCAATTATCTTGTTATGACAGATTGAATATTGAGCAAAGAAAGATGCTGCCCTAAAGTAGTTAAAGTGATCTGGGAATCTGTGATAGATCTCACATGAGTAGCATTCCCAGCACGTACTGTGTCTTGAGCTAACATAGCAACACGATGATGTGTAGACACCAGGGACATATCAGCGTGGCTTAGGACAGGTAGAGAGCCAGCTGTTCCATTCTTTAAAAATTGTCTTTTTCACTTGCTTTACGTAGTTCCTCCTTGATGCTAATCTACTCAAATGGAATGAAGTTTCATTTCAAAGTCACAGATTAGGATAGATCTGGAAAGGTCCTTGGAGGTTGTTTGGGGTCTGAGAGATGAGGAAGCTCAAGTCCCCTATACTTGATTTGGGCAGCAGTGAGCTGCCAGCTTGTCTACATAGTCCCTTCTGGCTTCTCTGGCCAGTCTGGGAGGGGAAGTGTCATTGTGTCATTCCTCACCCCACACCCCTCCATTGTTTTCACCCTAATTACTTCCTCTGTTTCTCTCTCTTCTTTCCTATGGGAAAACCCAGGCATCCAGCAATAGGCCTCAAGTCTTCTCCTCTTTAATTAGTAAAACCTACAGTATCAAACCAACATTGTTACGTTCTAAATGGTATTGTATTCACATGTTAGCACCATTGTAATCATTGAGATATATTGATCAATATACATGCCATTTTCTCTGCATTCTTTCATGGTTATAGAAAATGGAGACTTCTGCTTTTTACTCACGTTTCTGCTTTTTATAAAACAAACACTTTTTGTTTCAAATATATTTCTCATTTGTTTAAATATGTTGTATTTAATATCTATTCAAAAACAAACTTATGGCCAGGCTTGGTAGTTCACGCCTGTAATCCCAGCCCTTTGGGAGGCCGAGGTGGGCGGATCACCTGAGGTCAAAAGTTCGAGACCAGCCTGGCCAACATGGTGAAACCCCATCTCTACTAAAAATACAAAAATTAGTTGGGCATGATGGTGTGCACCTGTAATTTCAGCTACTTGGGAGGCTGAGGCAGGAGAATCGCTTGAACGCAGGAGGCGGAGGTTGCAGTGAGCTGAGATGGTGCCACTGCACTCCAGCCTCGGTGACAGAGTGAGACTCTGTCTCAAAAAAAAATATTAATAATAACATTTTAGATTAAGATGGGGAAGCAAAGAAAAAAACCCACTAGAATATGTTATATTAAAAGATTGACTGCATGTCAAGAGGAAAATATGTTGAGCCTCATGATAATTTATAAAGTAAAAAACACGAAAAGCAGTTCTCAGGATCCTGACCCCTCCCCACCTACCACTCCCTCTGTGACAAAATATCAAACTTACTGTAATACATTACAATAAACACTCCAGTCTCATTTCCTCTCTGGGCAAGTTGCTATCACCCTTGGTGTGGTCCCAGTGATTAAATGAAATGCAAATATCCTGGAAAAATAGCCTTCATTTCTAAAATATGAATGTTAGTTTTTGTTTGTGAGCAATGTAAGAAAGATTTTCCAAGAGAAGTATGAGATGCCAGGTCAGTAGGTGGGACTCACATGGGACTGCTGATATACCACCTAAAGGAGGTGACACAGTGCGGCGGCTGGGAGCCTGCACCCCAGACTTTGTGAGACCTGAGACTGAATTCTTAGTTCTACATGGCTGTCTCAGTGTCCTCATCTGTGAAATGGGCATCGTGAACTTTGGAGTGATGTGAGGAATAAAAGAGGTACAGCACCTGACAAACAGTAACTGCCCAATAAATGACACCTACAATTCTTCCTCTATTACCCAGTTTTATGTCACTGTTATTACGCTAGAGAAACAGAAGTAGTAATGCCGTACATTGTGATTCTTTTTCCAGGTTCTGATTTCTCTCCTGACCAATGTGAGGAGACTTCCTAACACAATTTGTGACAAAGAAATACAATGAGTTATTATTGTTCTGTGGTCCTGCATGAGTTCTAATTGGATCTACACAAGGGGGATTAGTTCCAGGAGCATCAGAAAGATCTTACTATAGCCGAACCTGAGGCCCCAGACCTTTAGGGTGAGAATCATAGATGAATTCATTTCAGAGCATATTCATATTGCAATGATCCAGTATAAGTCCTTTGGAAGATTTGGGGCCAGCATGATGCTGCTCAGTTTTCTTCTGTCGGATGCCAGAGGGTCCTCCACTGACAAATACTCTGCCTCCGTATGTTTTGGGATTGCATTTCAAGGTTTAACCACATCTCTTATGTGAAGCAAATATTTCTCAATTCATTGAAAAAAGTAACACCACTGTATCACATGACAAGAAGGAAATATTTTCTTTCCCCCTTTCATTAAAAAAGACACAAAACACAACACCGAATAATGAAAGGAAAACAAACAGGGCCATTCCATTCTGTGGAGGAGGGGCTGAGTAGCCGCAGGGGACAGCTGCAGTGTGTCTGGCATCCCAATTCTTTCCTTTCCCATCACTTTATTACTTATTGGACCAAGAATGTAGACAATTCCGGCTATGGTTGTTTTGCGTTTTCGTTTCTCGACTTAAACTCTGTGTTATGCGTGTTTGACCCCTATGCTGGGTCTTGGAGCCGACAGAGTCACTTCAACATTCTGCATGGAGCCTTCTGAGCAGGTGGCTGTTATTCCTTTCTCAGCCCCCACCCCTTCCTGTGAGGCCCTGGCCAGTCGCAAGGACTCACACGCCCCTTTGTGTTTATCAAAGTCATTAAACCTTTCATGCCTCTTTCAAGCACTTCTCACTGTGGTCGTGGTTGGGTACCAATTGACGGAACATTCACACACCTTCACTGTGTGAACTTTAACACGATGACCTGGATTCTGCCGAAACAAGGCAACACAGGGAGGAAAGAAATAATGGATGTGGTGGTTCCTTAGGGGGTGCTTGATTCATTTCTGAAAACATATTTTTGAACATATAGAAAAAAAAACTCTTAGAAGTGAATATTTTTCATTATAATATTGATGGTTACATATGGATCTTAAAAACAATGGTTGACTTTGTTCCACAGTTCATGACAATACAAATACAAGACGACCACTTTTCCAAATCTTTTTTGTAAACCATCACTTTTGTTTACAAGCTTTCATGACTCTTGAATTTTCTGATATGCACATTTACATTAAAAATGCTAATTTTTAGGGTGACACTTAAAAGTGCAGCTTTTTAAAGCGTTGTCAATGTTTTGCTTATATAAGAAAAAAGAAGTGTGAATCGGTAGTAACATACTTTATATTATAATTTCTAATGAAATGTTTAGAATATTGCTTATCACTTTCTGCATGTGGGGAATCTAACAACAGAACTGTACAGGGGCAAATGAAATGTACAATCATTACGTAGAATTCTGTGTTTGGACAAAGTGCTTTTCCTTTTAAGAGAGTTGTGCATTTTCTGAAATTTTAGTAAACAATATACTTATTTCACTGCTGGAAATTGTGCCTAATATAGCAGAGATTTCTATGTGGTAGCAGTGCTCAGGCTGTGTGTGCGCCTAATGGGCTTGGCGCAGTGGTGTATTTAATAATACAGAACATCGTGTCCTATTATGTCAGCCACGCATCCTCGCTAATGAAACACGATCTGCCGCCATTATATATCAAGTGGTGTCAAGTCATCCAAAAACACTCACCAAGGAAATACTGCTTATTAAATTTATCTAGAATTCTCATCCAAATTAGTGTTGCATTTTATGCAGATGGGGAAACTGAGACTGTCAAGAAGTGACACTAAGAGAGTCTTGTGCTAGGAGGAGAATCTTTTATAAAATACAATATGATTCTTAAACTTCACTGGCCATCAGATTTCTTGGGGTATGTGTTAAAAATCAATATTCTGTGCCTCCAACTCCAGAGTTTCTGACACAATAGGGGTCAGATGGCACCCAGAAATCTGACTTCACAAGAACCCTGTGTGATTTTGACATCACTGGTCTACTCTAACAAACGAGTTATAGTTGTGTTGGCCCTATACCCAGCTGAGAAGACACACACCAAGAAGTTGTGTCCTGAGCAAGATGGGAAAGGCTAAACTCTAAAGCTGAAGAACCTTGCTTTTGAACCCAGCTCATTTCTGTTTTCAATTAATTTCTCTCTCCCCAGGCACTTCAGGTGGCCTCACTGTTGAATCTTCATGGAGGTGACTTACCAAGCTCCTCATTTATTTTTTCCCTTTCTCCCTGCCCTCCGTCCCACATTAAACCTCTGTGTTATGCCTAAGGTGACAGCCAGATGTCTGATGAATGGCCCGTGTTGAGGGGTCGTGACTGCCAGCACTTCAGTGTGTGGTGCTCCTAGGCATGCATTCCTTTTAGCAAAGGGCTCCAGAAAGTGTGGACGTTTGCCACAAGGAAGAAATCTCAAATACTAAACTTCCAGATGCCTTGGCAGTACAGTGGGGGAGGTGATTTTGGTTTGCTTCCCTCGACTCTTGGCAGGTCTCCTTGTAAAATCAACTCTGTTCCTAAGAACGCACAGGATTTCCTTTGCAGACTTGCATAGAAGTTGAAGAGGACAGAACTGACCACAAAAGGCATCAAGAGTGCCAAATTCTTGTATTCCAGCTTTGCTGGTTGGAGTGGACAGGATCAACCTGAAAAAAAGATTGGCTAACACTACTCAAATTCATTTGACCCCAATATGATACTAATCTAAATCGTAAAGCCAGCATGAGAGTTTGCAGTGGGAAGTATCTCTTTCCAAAGGGAAGCTGTTTCACCCGGGAAGGATCAGCATCGGCTGTAGGAGTTTAGAATCAGGTCACTTTTGCTCTTCTCCCAGAGGCCCTACTCCAACCCTCCTGGAGGCCAGGGTCATGCACTTTAACAAGAAAGCAGAGGGGGAACGTTTGCGAAGCCAGTGATGAGGAGGGCCAAGATGAAGCTGGCTCTATTAAGAGAAATGGTTCTGGTTCTAAATCTAGCCCTCTTACTCTAGCTATGTGTCCTTGGGCAAGATATATAAACTCTTTAGCCTCAGTATTCTGTCCTTAAAGTACGGAAGTACACTGACACATAGTAAGCACTCTGTTATTATCGTATCATTAGTGGTATTATTAGCCCTTCTGGAAAAAGTTAGAAAGCTGGACTTGATGTTGGGGTACCTCAACCTCTTTGTTGGGGTAGGAATGGAAACACTGGGAGAATTTCTTCTATGCATTTTCAAGCCACAGCGCATCTGAATTATGGGTTAGAAGCCAAATTAAGGTATCTGTATTAAAATATTAAGGATATTATTACATCAATTTCCTCAAAAAGTTCTTAGTCTTTGTCTCTATTAGTACTTTTTAATGTGTAAAATTTAATTAGATAAAATAAAGCAAATTGTCAAATTCAATCCTATATTGTAAACTGCAAAATAACATTGCAAAGCATCATGCAGACGTTTAGGGTTAAAATTCAAGGTTTGACCTGATGAGGTGGCTCATGCCTGCAATCCCAACGGTCTGGGAGGCTGGAGCAGGCAGATGACTTGAGCCCAGGAGTTTGAGACCAGCCTGAGCAACATGGTGAAAACTTGTCTCTACAAAAGATAAAAAAAATTAGTTGGACATGATGGCTCACACCTGTGGTCTCAGCTACTCAGGAGGCTGAGGTGGGAGGATCACTTGAGCACAAGAGGCAAAAGTTGCAGTGAGCCGAGATCATGCCATTGCACTCCATCCAGACTTGATGACAGAGCAAGACCCGGTCTCAAAAAAAAAAAAAGAAAAAAAGAATACAAAGTTGGCTTATCTTAGCATATGTTTTCCCAGGGGAAAAAAATACTATATTTTCATGACCTCTTAAACTTAGAATCAGATAAAGGGATACAGATTCATTGTTCATAAAAAGTTCAGTGTTTCTTATCACTTTATTTAAAAAATGTATTTTATTTTATTCCAGCTTTATTGAGGTATAATTGACAAATAATGTTATATAAATTATAAGTGTATATATGAGAAACGTGAAATATTTATCACAATCAAGTCAGTTAACACATCCAAGACCTCACATATTTACCTTTTGTGGTTGTGTGGTGAGAACATTTAAGATCTACTCTCTTAGCAAATTTCAAGTGTACAATACATTGTTGTTAAATTGTCATCATGCTGTACATTAGATCCCTAGAACTTACTCAACTTATAACAGAAAATTAGTACCCATTGACCAATTTCTCTCCATTTCCTTCACCCCTCAGCACTTGGCAACAACCATACCACTCTCTGTTTCTATGAGTTTGACTGTTTAAGATTCCACGTATAAGTGAGATAACAAAGTATTTATCTTTCTCCATCTCACTTATTTCACTTAGCATAATCCCCTCAAGTTTCATCCATGTTGTTGCAGATGGCATGATTTCCTCAGGTTTTTAAGGCTGAGTAGTATTTCATTGTGTGTATTTTATTTATCTGTTCATCTGTGGATGAACGCTTGGATTGTCTCCATGTCTTGTCTATTGTGGATAATGCTGCAGTGAACATGGGAGTGCAGATATCTCCTTGGGATATGTTTTTGTTTTCCTCAATTATATACCCAGAAGTAGCATTACTGGATATGAAGTATTTCTATTTTTAATTTTTGGAGGAGCCTCCATACTGTTTTCTTTTTATTATTATACTTTAAGTTCTAGGGTACATGTGCACAACGTGCAGATTTGTTACATAGGTAACATGTACCATGTTGGTTTGCCGCACCCATCAACTCATCATCTACATTAGGTATTTCGCCCAATGCTATCCCTCCCCCAGCCCCCCACCTACTGAAAGGCCCCAGTGTGTGATGTTCCTCTTCCTGTGTCCAAGTGTTTTCATTGTTCTATTCCCACCTATGAGTGAGAACATGCGGTGTTTGGTTTTCTGTCCTTGTGATAGTTTGCTGAGAATGATGGTTTCCAGCTTCATCCATGTACCTGCAAAGGACATGAACTCATCCTTTTTAATGGCTGCATAGTATTCCATGGTGTATACGTGCCACATTTTCTTAATCCAGTCTATCATTGATGGATATTTGGGTTGGTTCCAAGTCTTTGCTATTGTGAATAGTGTCGCAATAAACCTACGTGTGCAAGTGTCTTTATAGTTGCATGATTTACAGTCCTTTGGGTATATACCCAGTAGTGGGATCACTGGGTCAAATGGTATTTCTAGTTCTAGATCCTTGAGGAATCACCACACTGTCTTCCACAATGGTTGAACTAATTTATACTCCCACCAACAGTGTAAAAGCATTCCTATTTCTCCACATCCTCTCCAGCATCTGTTGTTTCCTGACTTTGTAATGATTGCCATTCTAACTGGTGTGAGATGGTATCTAACTGTGGTTTTGATTTGCATTTCTCTGATGACCGGTGATGATGAACATTTTTTCATGTGTCTGTTGGCTGCATAAATGTCTTCTTTTAAGAAGTGTCTATTCACATCCCTTGCCCACTTTTTGATGGTGTTTATGTTTTTTTCTTGTAAATTTGTTTAAGTTCTTTGTAGATTCTGGATATTAGCCCTTTGTCAGATGAGTAGATTGAAAAAAATTTCTCCCATTCTGTAGGTTTCCTGTTCACTCTGATGTTAGTTTCTTTTGCCATGCAGAAGCTCTTTAGTTTAATTAGATCCCATTTGTCTATTTGGGCTTTTGTTGCCATTGTTTTTGGTGTTTTACTTATGAAGTCTTTGCCCATGCCTACATCCTGAATGGTATTGCCTAGGTTTTCTTCTAGGGTTTTTATGGTTTTATCTCTTACATTTAAGTCTTTAATCCATCTTGAGTTAATTTTTGTATAAGGTGTAAGGAAGGGATCCAGTTTCAGCTTTCTACATATGGCTAGCCAGTTTTCCCAGCACCATTTATTAAATAGGGAATCCTTTCCGCATTCCTTGTTTTTGTCAGGTTTGTCAAAGATCAGATGGTTGTAGATGTGTGGTGTTATTTCTGAGGTCTGTCTTCTGCTGCATTGGTCTATATATCTATTTTGGTACCAGTGCCATGTTTTGGTTACTGTAGCCTTGAGTATAGTTTGAAGTCAGGTAGCGTGATGCCTCCAGCTTTGTTCTTTTTGCTTAGGATTGTCTTGGCTATGTGGGCTCTTTTTTGGTTCCATATGAACTTTAGTTTTTTCCAATTCTGTGAAGAAAGTCATTGATAGCTTGATGGGGATGGAATTGAATCTATAAATTACCTTGGGCAGTACCTCCATACTGTTTTAAATAAGGGCTATGCCAATTTATATTCCCACGAATGGTGCACAAGGATTCCCTTTTCTCTGCATCCTCACCAACACTTGTTATCTCTTACCCTGTTGATAATAGTCATTTTAACAGGTGTGAAGTGATATTGCATTGTGGTTTTGATTTGCATTTCTCTAGTAATTGGTAATGTTAAAGAGCTTCTCAACACCTTTTCATGTACCTGTTGGCCACCTGCATGTCTTCTTTGGAAAAATGTCTATGCAGGTCATTTGCCCATTTTAAAATCAGATTATTTATTTCTTGCTATTGAGTTGTATGAGTTCCTTATATATTTTGGATATTAATCCCTTGTGTATATGGTTTGAAAATGTTTTCTCCCATTCTGTAAGCCGCTTTTTCATTTTGTTGAATGTTTTATTTGCTGTGCAGAAGGTTTTTAGTTTGATGTAGTCCCACTGTTTATTTCTGCTTTGGTAGCGTGTGCTTTTCATGTCATATCCAAAAAAAGCATTGCTAAGACAAATGTCATGGAGCTTTATCCCTATGTTTTCTTTCAGTAGTTTTACAGCATTAGGTCTTACATTTAAGTCTTTAATCCATTTTAAGTTAATTTCTGTGACTGGCCTAAATCGGGGTCCAAGTTCATTCTTTTGCATGTAGATATCCAATTTTCCTAACACCATTTATTACAAAGGCTATCATTTCCTCATTGTGCATTCCTGACATCCTTGTCAAATATTACTTGATTGCATATGTGTGAGTTTTTGTTTTATGTAAAACATTTTTATTTAATCACGGAACTCTTTTGGGCACCATTTTTCCATTAGCATAGGGGTAGCTTCAGTTAATATTCTATAGCAAGGCAATAAATGTTCCATCAAGTGGAAATTCTCAAGTTCAGTTGTTGTTATTGAAAAATACTCACAGTCTTTTGCCATCAGCCCCAATGAATGCTCCACACAAAGGGATATGCAGTGAGTAATTCATCTGGACTAGCACTCCAGCTACTACCCTATACTTTGTGGGCTTAGGTGATTTTACTAGCTCCCATTTAGCATGTTTAACTAACATTTCCTAAAAGAGAAGATTTACATGCCTTCAGCTTCATAGTACTAGAAAGGGGAAACATCCCAGTCAGATGCAGTATCCGTTTTAATAAGACATTTAGGTAAAGGAGTTCAACTACCTTACTTAAAGCTTGTTTAAACATCTTAAATTTAATAATTATATTAATCTGTATGCTTTTATGTTCTGGTCCCAGGCCTTTTCTACCCCCATACCATTTTACCTTTCATGGTGAAAAAGGGTTTGTGTTCCCAGCAGGGAGTTGCATCTGTAAGACATATGAGGGACAGCAAATTTGATAAGGCTTCTGAAACAGTCCTGTGATTCTGTGGGAGGGGCACCCATGTAAAAGGGGTCCACTTAGCCCCCAAATTTACTATGACCTGGCTAATGGGTGTACTTGCTGGGAGGATATCCCAGTCATCATAAAGCCAGTCCAATGTGGCTTGCATATGAAGCATATTAACTGTTTCATCTGGGGTGGATCACTTGGTATTTTATAGGGAGAGTTGGGCAGTCCTCTTCTCAGGGCAAGCAGCTCTTACAGTGTCACTTATCCAGTTTACTAGGCTGATTGTTCTCTTAGAAATAACCTCCTATACATTTGGATTACATATACTTATTAGTGATTAGTAGTGAGCTATGAGTTTTGCATGAACCCAAACAAGCTCTTAAATCCTGTGGCATTTAAATTTAAGAATTTTGTCCTTAAAGTGGTTATTTTTACAATTCACTATAGTAAAGATTTTTTAAGAAGTCGATAATACCAATCTATGAAATGGAACAATTCTCTTATATTATATATTCTGCTTTTTAATGGTTACTTGATTTTACCCTTCCCCCATATTGACTTTTTTTTTCTTTTTTTGGTAATCACAGGGCTCAGAGTTAGCTTTTGTTGCCCTGGCCTAATTGCTCCTTTTGTTTAGTTTTATTTGTATAATTTTTACTTCATTTTAAAGCAATCATTAAATAGTTTTTAACTAGAGGAAAAAACTATTTTCCTTTTTTTAAGCAAAATCAACATCTTTGTGTTTTATAAAGTTTACCAAAAACATATTTTATGCTCCCATTATTTTAAAATTAATAATCCAAATTTCCCAGTGAAAATAAAAACCAAGGGTTTAACATGACTTTAAGATTTTAAATTACTGGAGAGAATTTTGAGATTAAATTTACCAAATTAATTTTATCACAGATTACCAAGGTTATGGGAATTAAATGACATCTGAGCTAACTTCTACCAGTCCAACGGGCACTTTTATTTTGCATATCTATTATATCTATATCTTTATATGTGTCATGTGGAAGTGATATTTCACTACCAAACTGCATGAGAGAGTTCTAATCAAGTAACTTTTAAAAAGCCACTTGATTACCACTGTATCCTATATGCTCTTGATATCCAGGTCTGCCACATAATAGGTACTCAATAATTTTTTTAAATTAATGAATGGAAATGACTGGCTAATTTTTTGTGTGTTTTTAGTAGAGACGGGGTTTCACCATGTTTGCCAGGCTGGTTTCGAACTCCTGACCTCAAGTGACCCACCTGTATCAGCCTCCTAAAGTGCTAGGATTACAGGCATGAACTACCATGCCCAGCCCCAAAGGATATTTTATTTGCTTGTTTAAAAAACAATTCCCTTTCCTACTTTAGATAATTAATAGAAGTTACAGGAGCCAACAAAAGGTGAAGGAGAGAGCTATTATCCAAGACCTTTTCTAAAAGAAAGAGTTGAATTTTTGAGATGTCAATCTGAAGAATGTCAGAGATAGGTCATAGAATTTAAAAATTAAAAACTTCTTGCATTAAGAAAAAGTCAATATTTGTAATAAAATCTTGTTTTAACTAATTAGTTTTGTATTAGTGTATTTTTTAATATTAAATACCCATCTCTAGAAAGTTTCTTCTTAATCATAGCCAACTGAATTATACAATCCCTTTTTAAAAAATATTTCTTTTTACTAAACTAATTATGATTTACATAGACCATTCACAACATGCTTAGACTTTCTGTTTTGTCCTAAATATCCCTCTTTCTTGAAAAACAAGGCCATTTTATTTTAGGACAAAAATTCATATGTGGGTTTATTTCTGAGCTCTATGTCCTGTTTCATTGGTCTATTGTGTTTTTATGCTAGTACCATACTGTTTTGATTGCTATAGCTTTGTAATATAGTCTAAAATCAAACTGTGATATCTCCAGCTCTATTCTTTCTCAAGATTGCTTTGGCTATGTGTGGTCTTTTGTAGATCTATGCACATTTAGGATTATGTGTTCTATTTCTGTGAAAAATGCCATTGAACTTTTGATAGGAATTGCCCTGAGTCTATAGATTGCTTTGGGTAGAATGGACATTTTAACAACATTAAATCTCCTGATTTATGATTATAGGATACCTTTTTATTTAGTTGTGTGTTCAATTTCTTTCATTAATATTTTATAGTTTTTAGTATACAGATCTTTCACATTCTTACTTAAATTTATCTTAAATATTTTATTCTTTTTGATGCTGCTGTAAATAGGATTGTTTGTTGTTAATGTATAGAAACATAGCTGGTTTTTGTATGTTGAACTTGCATCCTGCAGCTTTACTGAATGTATCCTTTCTAACATTTTTTTAATGGAATCATTAGGATATCTATATATAAGGTCATGTCATCTGCAAACACAGTCAGTTTTGCTTTTTTCTTTATGATTTGGATTTTTAAAATTTCTTTTTCTTGCCCAATTGCTCTGGCTAGGACTTCCGGTACTAGTTGAATAGAAGTAGTGAGAGTGGGCACCCTTGTCTTGTTCCTATGAACAATTTTCAAAATTTTGGATTGGCATAAAAATTGGCTGGTGCTACCTACAGCCATAACTTCAGTTATAATGTCAAGATATTTCCATTTATTAATTCAAAAACAATTGTTCAGTACCTATTATGTGCCAGACCTGCATATCTAGAGCATATAGGATACAGTGGTAAATAACAGAGAAATATCAACTATTCACATATCAAACTTTCCATTTTAGCATACAGGGTGGAACAAGAACCTGCTCCCCCTTTGTTGAAACTTAAGTTTATGTGTCCATTCTGGATAAGTCTTGCAGAAAGTTTGATGAACACTGTCAAGGATGTACAGAGCAGGGTAAAGCTTAGGCACAGGTCGAGGGCTTGAAGTGTCAGGTGGTACTCTTCGTAGTGTGGTATGTCCACATAGGCTAATGGGAATTTTGCATATGGATAAGGAAAGGTAACTGCATATCCAAGGTAATTAGTCCCTGCAATCCCTGAAAATGAATAGAAGCAATATGGGCCCAGGAGAGCAGATTCCAAGGCTACTGCAAAATGGAGTGGACATTCCATAATGCTCAGAATCCAAAGGTGAAAGTAGCTTCCCACTGAAAATAAAGCAAGAATAAATTGTTACTGTGGAGACAAAATATTTCAAAACCTTCTTAGCAATATGAAGAAAAAAAAAGAGATGCTGGCTATGAATCTCTCCTATTGGAAAATGAGGGAGAAATCGATCACGACCTTCTCTTTATATTTTCATTTTCCCTTGAATATGTCCCTTGTATTTTCATTTTCTTTTCTTTTTTTTTTTTCACTTTTTATTTTAAGTACCAGGATACATGTGCAGGATGTGCAGGTTTGTTACACAGGTTAATGTGTGCCACAGCGATTTGCTGCACAGATCAACCTATCATGTAGGTATTAAGCCCAGCACCCATTAGCTATTCTTTCTGATGCTCTCCCTCCTGCAGTCCTTCATTTTCAATCTACACCACAGGAGAATAATATATCAGCCAACTGGGGCAAAATTTAAATTAGTTCAATTCAACAAACATTTATTTATATATTTCCCATCACATGGAGGCAACTAGTCTGGGTTGGGAAAAACAAAGATGAGTGAACAAAATCCCTGCTCAAGGTTCTTGCTATTCAGCTACTCAGGATGTGGTCCATCCAGTAGCACTGACATCCCCTGGGAGCCTGGCAGACATGCAGAATCTCAGGCCTCACCCAGATCTACTGAATCAGAATCTGCATTTTAACCAAATCTCTAGTTGATTTACATATACATTTAAGTTTGAGAAGCCCTGCATTAACCATGGCAATAAAATCTATAATCAGATAATGTAGTCTTTCTGTATCATGGGATTATCTGGTTTTATGCAGTTGAAATGCAAGATAGCATAGACTTTTCATCCTTTTTTAGAAGGAGAGGTACCAAGAAGATTGGAAAGAGATCTCAGATTAAGGAGTTGAGAATTAAAAATATATTACTAAAAGCAGAGAAACCTATAGATCCATTTCTTCAAAATGAAATTTAGGAGCACTAGCACTGGCTCCGTCCTCCCCAAATACAATAATCATCACAGGAACTTGTAGAAAATATTTGGAGCAGGGATCAGATAAAAATTATTCAGGGCTGGGCGCAGTGGCTAATGCCTGTAATCCCAGCACTTTGGGAGACTGAGGTGGGTAGATCATCTGAGGTCAGGAGTTCAAGACCAGCCTGGCCAACATGGCGAAAGCCTGTCTGTACTAGAAATATAAAAATTAGCTGGGCATGGTGGTGTGCACCTGTACTCCCAGCTACTTGGGAGGCTGAGGCAGGAGAATCACTTGAACCTGGGAGGCGGAGGTTGTAGTGAGCCGAGATCATGCTACTGCACTCCAGCCTGGGTGACAGAGTAAAACTCCGTCTCCGAAAAAAAAAAATTCATTTAAAACAGAGTTTATTACTGAAATCCATTGTAGCATGGCATCAATTAGACCAAATTCAATTCTAATTGGATGTCATATTTTTTTATGTTCCATCCTGAACTTAATAGTGATTTGACTTTCAAAGCCACTCTACCATCCTATTTGGCATCTGTATATTTACCAGGTACCTCTGGGTCCACTCTCTGTAAGCCAACAGTAGAAGCACACCAGTTGTGATGGCCTGCGACAAGAAAATGCAAAAATAAACATCCACCACAGAAGGTGCCTCTGGAAAGAATTCAATCTGTCTCACAGTTTGACAACTTCATCACGAACTTGAAGGAACAGCAAACGACTCAGTGGATTGATGGCTCTGATTTCCTCCTCATCCATGGAAAAAAACTGTGATGATGAGGAAAGTAAGCCTTTAGTGTCATAAAGACATGATTCATACAAGCTCATTTTTTGATTCTCTATGTTGCCTTTGCCATCAGAATCACCCCCTCCACTACTGTGAGGTGTCACCACGATAATGGTTTGGTTTTATAACACTTGCCATATGTTTTATTTGATTGTCTTTTGTTCACCTTTCACACAAACTGATGAAACTGTAAATGGAAGGAACCAGAATGGAAACTTGTCACAAAACCCTGAAGCGACTTGCTCTTTTGCTATTTGCTTTCTTTTGAGACTCCACAGCCTCAGCCTGCTGGTAGGATCCAAATATACGATCCCCTTTTCTCAAATAACAAAGATTATCATTAGAATGAATGCATGATGTGGCATTTATTGTTCTGGGTACAGTGGTGTCCAGCCTTTCAAAAGAGAGTTTTTCTTTATAGTCTCTGTTGAAGGAAAAAGGCCCAAAGTGTGGAATGAAAATAGTTAAACAAAAGAGGGAATAGTGTCACCAGAATTTAGCAGTAGATAATGGGAAAAAAAATATTCCTGGGCTCTTTGATTCAGCAACAGGTCTCATGGAGGAGACCTTTGTGGTCACTGAGACTGGAAATAACTTATTCTTAATCCTGTGTATCATTTGTTCTTGGTTAATGACTCTTTTGAGGTTGAGAGAGAAAGAGGAAGAGATGTGCCTAAAATAAGATATAGAATATGGACAGCTCCAAATATAGTACAAGTTAGCTTTTGACAGAGAAATAAGCATGACTATATGTACACAATCTACAAAGTTAAGGAGGAAAAAAAAATCAGCATTTTTACCAACATGGTTTTGTGGCATGCTGCTTTTGTAGCAGCTGGATCTGGCATATTTACTGTTTTGAGACTTAGCTTTTTCATTTTCCTGGCATATTTTATTTTGAATGTTGGATTTAGAGAATTTGAGAGACAGGGAAACACACACACACACACACACACACACACACACACACACACACACCTCATGTAGCTGAGCCTTCAATTCCAGACTTGGCATCGCCATACCATAAAATTCCCAGGGATAAAAACAGAACCATCTGTAGTCAAAAGAGGTTCCTGGCTTGATTCTGCAAGAGGAAAGTTTCCAAGGGACCCTATGGAGGGTGAGCCAGCATAAATAGTACAAGAAAACAAAAGAATTATTAAGAGCAACTGTAACACCGGTGCTGTGGGGTAAGCCTGGGGCTTTCTCTGCTTTGGGAAGCATGGCCCTCAATTGACACATCACTGCTCTGTAAGACAGAGAAACACTGAAGCCAGATAAGCAAGGGAGACAGGCTCATGCCCCTCTGCTGGTTTAACTCTGAGTAGATAGCTGACATTATCAGATGCTGAGATTCCAGGTTGCCTTAACTACTTTGGCATGAGCTGTTTCTTTCCTTTCAAAAAGTTGAAAAATACTGCAGAATTACAGTTGCCTGTTATTTTTGTAGCTGCCAGCTTGAATTTTGCTTTGTTTACATAAAACTTTGAAAAAGATCTTTCATGGAGTAGGCTGAGTATGAATGCCTTCAGTAACTTGTTAAATCTACCCTGCAAATGGAAAGGTGGCTCAAGAGGTTAGCGCACCCATCTTTATTGGTGCTCCCCACCAGACATGGGAGATAGAATAGAGCTATTTTCCCCAAGATGCACAGATTTCCCCTTTTCTTTCTTCCATTTCTTTTTGAAAATTACATTTTTAGATACAGAGGAGAAAAGAATGAAAAAGGAAGAGATTTGAGGGTAGGCAGGACAAGTCAAGGGGAAGAGAAAATGTGTGAGAGGGAGAGTCTGAAGGGGAATAGTTGGCTGAAGAGGAGGCCAGGTTGTGAGGAAGGGGAGAGTGGAGGCTGTGCCCAGCAGTGAGTGGGGAAAGAAGAGAGGGCCTCCATCCTGCACTCGCCTCCCTCAGCTCTCCTTGACATGCTGCTGCCTTGCTTTCTGGGCACATCCAGGGGTATCAGTTGGGTTTTGCAACAATTGCTGCTAACACTTTGATTGCATGATAATTATGAACTCTCCCACTAAATCTTTAAATTGCCTAAGTAGAGGCAATTGCCTAAGTTCCCAGAAGTAGATGAATTGAAGGAATCAGGGAGCCCTCACAATAGAAATAGAAACTTTTAGAGGTATCATTTAATATGGGATAATTTATTCACTTACAAGCATCTGTTACGAGTCTACTGCAAACAAGCAATTTGCTAGGTACTATGCTGATAAAGTAATAATAAATGTTTACATGTATTGAGTGAGTGTTTAATATATGTTGAACATGTCACACATGCTAACTCATTTAATCCTCACAATGACCTTATCATGTAGATATCCTCCCACTTTTAAAATGAGGCACAGAAAGGCTAAATAAGATGAGCAAGATCCCGAAATAGTAATTGTACAAATAGTAGTTTTGACTGTCACTGGAATTTACAGTTTGGGTGTAAAAATAGTGCACATAAGAGAATGGCTACAACACTAGGCAAGAAGGATGAATGTTTTCTACATGAGAAGAGCTCAGGGATAAGGTATCACTTACAAGGGAAACGTCGATGATGAAGGCACTATGGAGAAATAGGATCTGAAGTCGGTTTAAGGATGGATGTGATTTCAATGGGAGGTGACAGAGGGAGGGCAGCTTAGGCTGTGGGAGCAGCGTGTGCAAAGGTGGGGAAGTGGCTGTCATGCTTAGGGAGCAGTGAGTGAGGAGTCCACACTGAAAGGAGGGTCAGTTCTTGGCAGAGACGAGTAGAAAACGAGGATTGAAAGCCAGGTAATACCGGAGTTAGGAGGACCTCACAATGCAGGCTAGCCCATCTGAACTTTGTTTAGGGACAATGAAGCAACATGAAAGCTTTTTGAAGGAGCTGTAGCCTGACTACTGAAGGGGTTTAGAAAGATGAGCCAGTTGTGTGCACGCGAGATTGGAATAAAGGGAGGCCTAGAAGTCTCTGTAGAACCCTGGTCTTCAGATTTATTTTTTCAGCTCTAGCCACAATAACTAATACATTTCATGTCATAGTTATAAATATTTTTATGATGCATAATGAGGGTTACATATTATTTTGGTCAGATATAAAAAATGTGATGCATTCTTATACTATCTATTCCATTCCATTCCATTCCACTACACTCCACGCCATGCCACGCCACTCCACTCCACTGCATTCCATTCCATTCCATTCCATTCTATTCTATTCTATTCTATTCTATTCTATTCTATTCTATGCATTTATTGTAAATGCTGCTAGCTACTCAATAGATTTATTTTATAATTCATTAATGGATAGATTCCCACAGTTTGACTATCAAAGTTACCTAGGCATAAAATCTGAGTAGTGATGGGAAGTGGTGAGGGGAGGGTGGTATACAGTGAGAAGGAAAAAGAAGGAATGCGTAGGGATACGTCTTGTAGGAAAAATTAAAGTTACATGGCAACTGATTGGAGTGGGGCTGATGTTGGGCTGCTTTAGGGCATTGCTGCCTGCAGTGTGGTCCTAGGACCAGCAGCATGGGCATCCTCTAGTAACTTGTTAGACATGCAGACTCTCAGACCCCACCCCAGACCTGCTGAATTAGAACCTGCATTTCATCAAGATCTCCTAATGATTTGTATGCACGTTACAGTTTGAGAAGGGCTAGTTTAGAGGAACAGGTTGAGTCAAAATCACTCCAGTGTTTGAAATTGAGTTACCAAGACAACGACAGGGAAGTTGGAGAAGAAAAAAAATGGTTTTGGTGACAAGATGATTAATTTGGTTTTAGACAAACTGGCCTTAAAGCAGCTTTGGATATCTAAGTGGAAAAATGGACCATTGACATAGATTCTTTGCTTGATCAAACTGTAGTCAGGTTCCTGAACCTTCTCCTAGGCCCATCTGTGTACTTCCTTGTAAAATCCAGTTTGAGCACAAGAACCCTGCTGAGTCAGTTTAGCAAGAATCCCCCCCAGCCTTGATAACTGATCACCCTCTATAACTAGTTAGATTTCTCCTCCTCCCCAATCCCCAAAGTGATGTCTGATCACCCTGGCCTGTCTTCAGCAAGAAAACTGTTAGGTCCGTATAGCCACAATCCCCCTTGTCCTTGATATTTCCTGTTAGTAATTTTCCATCCACTGACTTTCACCCTGCTTCTCAGCTATAAATTCCCATTTGCTCATGCTGTATTTGGACTTGAACTTTGTTCTATATTAATGTCTCTTTTTCCCTATTGCAATAATCCTGAATAAAATTTGCTTTTATTGCTTTAACTAACTGTCCAGCTCTGGTTTTTCTTTGACACCATCAGGCAGTTGGAAGTCATGCAACTGTGGAAGCTGTAACAGACGTGCATGGTCATGTAATCAAGCCCCTTCTCTAACCGTCGAGGAAGGGGCAGAACTTCCGCTGAGGAAGACTGCAAAACTAAGTCTAGCGTGACCTTTCTCCCAAATTCCCTTCTCTAAGCAGGGCTCTGGGTGTAGCGCTGTGCTTGCCATTGGCCAAGTCACTGGGCTCTCCAGTCCTCAGGGCCTGTGTTTAAACTCATTGTACTCCAGTCTTTTCATCAGAACTTGTTCTACAAGCCATGTTTTCTAGAATTAATAGAGCTCATTCCTTAAGGTACTATGATCTCCTCACTGAATACTTTCTAGCAGCTGATGCTTTTAAATAACCTACCTCCAAAATTCTAGGAAAATTGCTTGTCATATAAATGTCAAAATGGAACTAGGGAGTCTGAGGACCAATCTATATGAAGTACTTAGAGAGTCTTGAATGAAAGGCTTTGAAAAGTACTGTATCATATGCAAAAATCTCTCTCTTACAAGTCTCCAAGGAAATATGGAGTCATCGGCAAAAGAAATGTCGATATGGTTGAAATGTACAAATCTTGTCACTGGAGGAAGACATACTTTGGAGGCAAGTTAAGAAGTGATTGGTAAGGAAGGTTGTGGAATGAGTCAGAGACCATTTGAAGTTCACCCTGATCAGACAGAACCATGGTTCAGTAGGAAACTCACTAGGAAAAAAAAAAAAAACGTTGGTTCAAATTTAGACATTATTGAAATACTGAGCATTTGTATTACTTTCCATGAGGATTTTTTCCTGCCCTAGTATAATATAAACACCACCCTGACCTTTAGTCCTTGCAACCTAATTGGTATGCAACTGTATAAGCAATTTTGTACCAACGGAATGGAGGGCATGAGATTCATTCACTCATTCAACAATATTTATTGAACAATATTTATTGAACACATAGTATGTAATTCCCTTTGTTCCAAGTTCTTCACATACGGCAGTAAACATTATAGAAAAAACAATCCCTGCCCTTCTACAATATACATTTGTTAGAGGAGAGGGGAATGCACAAACAATAAATTTAAAAAATTATATAGTATCTTATATGCTAATAAGTGCTACGGGAAAAAAATAGAGCAGGGTATCAGAGATTGGGAACACCGGTTGGGGTCAAGGAATTACAACTGCAAACAGTGTAATGGGAGCAAACCGTTGTAAAAAAAAGTGATGTTTGATAAAGAATTAATCAAGAATTGAAGGAGGCTAGAGAGTGAGCCAAGTTCAGGAAGAGGCTTTAGGCAGAGGTCCTGAGGCAGAAACACATCATGGCGTGTTTGAAAACTGCAAGGAGCCAGTGTGATGGGAGAGAAGTGAGCTAAGGGAAGAGTGGTAGGAGATGAAGTCCAGGAAGTTAACAGGATGGAGAACTCAGCAGGTTACGAGGGAATAGGATAGGAAAGTGAGGCGGGTGACACAGGATTAAGAACAAAGGGCTTGAGCACAGAGAAGGCACAAATGAAAGGCATGGTATTAACTAGCATTTGAGGAGGGCTTTAAAATTGCAAAGCTCTTTATTACACAATCTTTGTTTAAATTGTGTTAATTCTCATTGTGCATCTTAGGGTTAGACAGTTTTACATGTGGGCTCTTTTTATCTGTGAAATTCCCCATTTTACAGATAAAGGGAATGAGGAACTGGCTGGCAGAGGGTCCTACTTTTGACCTCCTACCAAGAACATCAAAGTCAGGACTTGAAAACAGGTCCGCTTCTCTAAATCCTTTATCTCTGACTCCATTTCCTGATGCTGCCACCTCTGAAATCAAATAGTCAGTCACCAATTAACTATGTGCTGGAGACATATCATATCATTTCTCTGGGCCTAACTGGTAAAAATAGATGTTTGACCTAGAACATGATTACATTCAATCAAAATCACCAATATTTGTTGAATGTATTATGTTAGAGTCTGCAAGGATAGGCAAAGAGCTGTAACAAAAGAATGTAGGGTTGAACTCTAATCATGATATTGTTAAACTTTGTGAAATTAGACTTTGAAATAGAAAATATC
This sequence comes from Macaca thibetana thibetana, assembly GCF_024542745.1. Taxonomy (NCBI): domain Eukaryota; kingdom Metazoa; phylum Chordata; class Mammalia; order Primates; family Cercopithecidae; genus Macaca; species Macaca thibetana. Next base: position 75,360,591 of record NC_065579.1, on the reverse strand, counting down.
AGAATATGTTTCACATAGAGGGTAAGTACTATTTTGAGAAACTTTTGTTTTACAGATATATAAACATCTACTATACATATATATGCATAATAGATGTCTATTATAAACATCTACTATACGTATCTATTTATCTAGAGAGAAGAATGTAGATGTATTTATGTACATTCTGGGTCCTCACCTACAATATTTTTCTGACTCTGAGTCACCAAAAAAAATTTTGGAAGCTGCTTCAATAAATGTAACTGCCATCTCTGCATTCCTGTAGAACTTTAACAAATATTTCTTTGAATGAATTATGGTTTCAGGCAGGTGTTGAAGAAAAGAAGAGAAGATCACGACTGGGGTGATAGATACAAAAGCATGTATTGAAAAAGAAAAAAACTGAGAAAGAGAAACATAACCCTATGCTTTCCTCATTCCATCCACTCTCCCATCATCCCACTGGCCTCCATCTATCTACACACATTCATCAAACCCCACTAGACTAAGTTCCTTTAAGATGAAGACCTTGTTGGATCCTTCATTGTAACTCAAGGACATAGTGGGCTATTCATAAATATTTATCTAATAAGTAGATTAAAACTTATATTTCCTGAGGACTAGTTTTTAGGTGGTATCCCAGTTAAAGTTTTAACTTTTTAAAGATTTAAGATACTCTTTCACACAAGAGTGACTACATTTTGTTTGTTTGTTTGTTTGTTTTGAGACGGAGTCTTGCTCTGTCGCCCAGGCTAGAGTGCAGTGGTGTGATCTCCGCTCACTGCAACCTCTGCCTCCTAGGTTCATGTGATTCTCCTGCCTCAGTCTCCTGAGTAGCTGGGATTACAGGTGCGTGCCACCACACCCAGCTAATTTTTGTATTTTTTAGTAGAGAGGGGGTTTCACCATGTTGGTCAGGCTGGTCTCGAACTCCTGACCTCGTGATCCACCCCCCCCCAGCTTCCTAAAGTACTGGGATTACAGGCATGAGCCACCATGCCCGGCCAAGTCGCTACATTTTAATAGAAGACTCCTTAAGATCAAAAAGCTTCAAAATTGCATTCTCCAGTCTCCAGTGGTGTCAGGCATCACAGGAATCAATGAGAGAAGGATTTGTTGGACAGGTGCGTCTCTGTAACTTGTCTTAAATCATACCAGCATGGAAGCCAGTTACTCTTAAGACTAGATGTGCTTATTTTTTTTTTTTTTCGGTTGGAGAGCTAAGGAACCAGGCCAATCGTTTATGTGTGCAACGATTCAATGAGCACACACGGAGTACTACTACTTAGTGTCAGACACTGTACTTGGCACACGTACTTTCCTAGTGAATTGTTAAGTCCATCTTGAATTACTGAATTATTTGAGTTATTTTCAAATAATTGAAAATTATTGAGCTATTTTCAGTTCAAACAGTTGCATGCAAGAGAAAGGTGGAAAAACAAATATTTGGAGTTTGTAAATTTTGGGGCCATGTACATCTTAGTGTTTGCAATGAAAGCATTAGTTTGAAAGTTATTTTACTTTGTTCTCTATTTTAAAATTACGTTTCAAGGTTTATGTTTTTTCTAAATTCAAATTTCAAAAGATTCTAATTTCTTAGCAATCAAGATAACAGGATTAAAATAAAATAACTTTTTAAGAATTTCTTGAGCAGCATGTCATTAAAGATACATAATATACATGTATACATGATAAAATAATATTACGACAATTTTTATACTTAAAAAATGCAATTAATAGAAATCAATGTTCCAAGGCGGATTCTGATTTTTTGTGGAATTTTGACTTCTTTGTATTGTTAGAACAATTTAAAAGGACATGTTCTTCTGTTTCCCCTTTCCCTCCCACCTTCCTTTATTTTCTCAATACATTTCATAAACTATTTTCATACCAAAGCTCCATTCCAGATGGGACAAGCAATCCGAACACTCCATCCCGTGAACCAAGGCTTGTAAGAAAAGACAGGGAAGAAAGCAATAACTCCAGAGCAGACACTGAGGCTCCCCAGAGTGACGAGAATCCGGCCAGCAGCCTGGTAGAGGCCCTTCATTTTCCTCGGTGGCTGGGGGCCTTGGTCTCAAAGATGTTTTGTTACCAAAACATGAGAGTATGACAGGCCTCAGTAAATAGAAGTTTCTTAGAGACAGTAGCCACGACACATATGAACTGTTGATCTACTTGGAAACAAGATTCTATTTGTTTTACCAAAGATGAAATGTACTCAAATAATCCTTGGCATAAATTTGACACAATAAATTCTAATAACAATTTATTTAAGAGAAAGAGAGAAAAAAAAATTATTCCTTGCTTTGGATTGCTGCCTTGATTCCCTTCATTCTGCCCTGTCCTGGGGAGTGACCACTTCCTGGCTTAATCAGATTCAAAGGCTTGCTGACTGAGCTAATTGTTTCTCATCTCAACCTGCCTAGTGGTTCCAGCATAAAGCCAACATCCTTTGTGTACAATAGATCCACATTCCCAGCACAATTTCCCACAAAACAAAGTAAAAATAAGCACCCTGATCACTTTTCATTATATTTAATTTAAATGATTTCAAGCAAAAGCAAGACCTTCACCTCCTTTCAAAGTTTAATTCCACTACAATTCTTTTTGATAAAGATTTTTGATATGGATTCATTCCCAAATGGGCATGAACTTTATTATGGAGCTTTGCATTGTTTTCACTAAACCAGTTGCACTTTATTTTATTATTAATCTAATTTTCAAATAAAGTATGCTGATGGAAATCTATGCATTTATAAAATAAAATAAACTTTGAGGAGTAATTTATCAGTTGAATAAAATGCTGATCCCCATTCTTTCTTGAATCATAATTCTGATTTGAGATATTGAACTTAGGTACATTTAGGCAGTTACAAGTCATCTCTTACTTTTTCATGCATTTGACAAAATGGTGTTATTTAATTTTGACTGATTGGATATATGTAGATGTCTGTTTCAAGACAATATCTTAAAAACACAGGTCAGTTTCTGAAGCTATCTGAATAATTTTCCTATTTAACATTAATGCATTTTTTCTTTTTACTGAAATAAAATGATGAAAGATAATTTTATGAATGTAAATATGGTGGTTTAGGACATCAATTTTGAGTCAGATGGAGCCATGACCTGATTCTGGTTCCACTCTCTACCAGGTTTGTGTCCTTGAGCAAGGGCAAGTTACTTAACTTTTCTAGGTCTGTCTCTTCATGTGCGAAATGGGAATAAAAATTAGTGTTTATCTCACCAGGGATTTGGTTGAGAGGATTAAATGAGCCAAAATCAGAAATGCCTAGCCCGGAGTTTAGCATAACAAAGGTGTTCAGAAAGTTACTCTTGTTACATTGGGATATTCCACCTTTGGGGTCCTTGCATCAGGGGACAAAGGTGCAGTCACTGTTGGTTTTTTTAAAATTCATCATCTTATAAGCATTATGTTGAACTCTTTCTGAACAATTTGGTAAAAACTCCCAAAGGACCGTCCCATGTGTGGTGGAAAGAGAAGCTTCTCTCTGATTCTCTGCTTTTTTTCTTTCTGCCTTTCTATCTTTAATAGCCATTCCACAGTTTGACCCAGATTTTGAAGCAGTTGCATTCCTGGATATACAGAATCCAGGAAACCAGCTCATGCTTTCTGGTACAGCTGCTATTTCCTATCTCCTCTCAACACTGTCGGCTATATTCTCGGATTTTTTTTTCTAACACCACTAGATAAATTTCACAAGGGCAGAGACCTTGCAAGTCTTCTACATCCTTTAAATATATGAGATATCCGCAACATCTACAACCCTGTCTGCAACACAGCAGATACATATGGTAATAAGTATTTGTTGAATTAGTTGATTAATACATTAAACTTTCCCCTTTGTGTTTGGGCTCCCCTGTCCCCCTAAAGCTGCACAAGTATAGATCCATGTGAATCCACCACCGTCAATGAGTGTTGATGCTAGTTTGTTCCATTGATATGGGGGGAAGGGGTCGAGAGTGAAGAAAGACTTGTTTGTATTAGTATTCGGTTTGAGCTGTTTTGACTTTTTCCTTTACTTTTTATCTCAAGGTTATAGATAGATGGCATGTCAATATGCTGCGGGTCAGATCACTCTCTCCTGTTTGCATGTTTGGAAAACAAAGACTGTTGAAATACTCATGTTAAACAGTACAAAGATGGCAAACAAAGAGAATATTTTTGTTTTAATTTGAAGGGCCTTTTAAGTGCTTGTAACACTCACAGCCTAACCCTGACACTGCTGTTGTGACTTATAAACCTGAATTTATTAGTGATTAGAGGAGTTGTTGCCACTTAATATAACAAAGAGAAGGAAGAAAGGTAGAATAGGGTTTCTCTCTGTGTGTTTTCCCGCAGGAATCTAGTCACACTAATTTCATTAAAACAAGGACATTTTCAGGGAGAGCAGCTACTAGGAAAGAAAAGAAAAAATCACTGCTTCTGTCTTGGGCGTCCTGTCTGATCAGCCATGTCTGTGTTCCCATGTCCTCGCAGCCAGCAAGGCTTATAGGGTCCCTGCTCCCTCTAGTCATCCCATGTGGGATGACTACAAGCTGGGCCTGCAAGTTCTCCTTGGAGGTGGTGGCATCAACGTCTCTGTAGGCTGCTTTGCAGTCCCCACCTTCTCCTCAACCCAGGGGATCCCAGGATCTTGGCTCAGGGAAAAATGCGGTAGCTTCACTAAACTCTTCAAGCCAGTTTTGCCACTGAAAACAAACAGAAAGCCCAAATGGACATTTTTATCCTAATGCTCCCCCTTCCACACCAAACACAAGAAATCATCAATCAATAAATCAGTCAAGCAAAATTGGGCCCCCAAAGAAGTGGAAGAATGTCAGTGACGTGGAGAGAGGGAACCTGATATGAACATTCTCTACCTCTTTAAAATGCATTCCTTCACATGCGAGCCCTAAAAATAACAGCTCTGTGGGTGCTGTAGTCTTGGGATTTTTAAAGTAGGTTTCAAAGCTATGGAAGGAGTTCATTTCTGCCAAGATAAAAGACAATGGAGCTCCAAAAGAGAGATGAAATTGAAATGTTTTCTTTTCCTAGCAGCTTCAGATGACTAGCTTAATTTGTTTATATATTAGAAACGTAGCTTGTGTACTAGAAAGAGTATGAGCTTAGGTGTCAGAAAGACCCAGATATTCAATATTCTATCTGATGCATACAAAAGGAATGAAAAATTAGAAAAATTAACACTCTGCTAATACCAGTGCAATAAAGCAAAGATCATCAATAGATGTTAAAAACCTTTGGATAAATGGAGAAAAAAATTACAGTGCAAAAGGATATCTCTACAAAGTAGAAATATGGCAGCCACCTTAACCAAGTGATCAAACTTTACATCACCCAAAACAAGACAAGCAGACATCATTGCCTCCTGATACAATACAATGCAAGCACACGCCATCATCTGTGTAGTATTTTTGGCAAAAATATTTTAACCTGAATCTAATTATAAAGAATAATTAGATAAATCCAGATTATAGGGACGTTTTGCAAAACACTGGCTTGGACTCTTCAAAATTATTCAAGTCGTAAAAGACATTTAAAAAGCTACAGGGACAACTGAGGAAGTTTAAGTATGGAGTTTATTTTAGACAATACTAGTGTATCAATGTTAAGTACCTTGGGAGGATGATTAGCATTGTATTTATATAAGAGAATGTCTCATTGGTGAAACTGGGTGATGTCAGTGCTCTTTACAGTTTTTTCAGGATTTTTGTAGGTTTAATTTATTTTTTAATTTGTAATTTAAATTTTTTACACACAGTGCCTTGCTCTGTCACTCAAGCTGGAGTGCGGTGGTACAATCATAGCTCACTATAACCTTGAACTCCTGGGCTCAAGCAATCCTCCTGCCTCATCCTTCTGAATAGCTGGGACATTAGGGCCATGCCACAACTGGTTAATGTTTAAAAAAAATTTTTTTTAACCTAGAGATAGGATCTTGCTATGTTGCTTAGGCTAGCCTTGAACTCGTGGCCTCAAGTGATCCTCCAGCCTCAGGCCCCCAAAGTGCTGGGCTTACAGGTGTTAGCCATTTTCTGTAGGGTTGGAAAGGTCAAGATAAAAGTTGAGACAAGAAAAAACAAGATTTAGTTGTATTAACTGCATGAAATAAAAGGCCTGAGTTTTGCTCAGGGATATGGCCATGCTGGCTCAATACCCCTGATGATATTGATGAATCTGGAATGTGCAGGAAATGCAAGGCAAAAGCCGCTTTGCCCCTGTGCAGCACCAAACAGAACCTGTCTTCCTAGAATCAGAAAGATGGGACAGATGTGTTAGGTTGGACTGTGAAGGTGCTCCACCTATGCAGACACAGTATAGGTATTTTTAAATTTACTTTTGTGTCTTTCCAAATAGTGCAGTTTCTTAACTGGATTTAAAATCTTTCCAATGTTCATCCATAATGCACATTTCCCTTTGCTTTTTACTAGCTATTCAACTTCAACTTTGAGTGAACCCGCTCTTCTTGTAATGGCTTGGGGTTTAAAGAGAACAAAGTTCAATTTTTATCATCCCTAACTGGGAATTGTCAAATTTAATGTCATCCAATCTGCAAAATGTTTGGATGTAAATAGAGATTTGTACATCAGCTTGTACTTACCTAACTCAGATTTTTACTTGCCTTTGGTATATCTGACCTGCAAATATGCTTTTGAAATTATCTGGAATGTATCAGAATTTTCCCATGGTTTTTGAAGCGAAGCACTTAATTGTGTCACCGGCAAACTTGCCCAGCTAGCTGCTGTTTCCCTCTCCCAAGCCTTGCAGCTGCAAGGAAAACCTCTTATTGGCTGACTTGTCCACACCAGGCGGCCTCCCACAGGCTACTGTGGATATTGTCTGCCTTTTGGAGAGGCTACTCCTATCTTGTTTTATCATGGAGATAGAGGAGTCACAGATAGAACTGTAATTGTGACCACAGCTGTGATTGATTGGTGCTTTGGCCACCAAGGAGAGGAAAAGAAACTAAGAAAACAGGAAGAGAGAAACAGTGGGGGTGTCTGGGGAAGAGAGGTGGAGAAAAGATGGAGAGGAAAGAAGAACAACAAGAGAGGAGTCAGAATGTAGAGCAAAACATTCCTGAAGCCAAAAACAGCTTCTTGCGTCACTTACAGATTCAAAGCTCGGGTCTGAACAGAGTTGATTCAGGGACAGAGGAACGATGGAAGCCTTGGGCCGTTCATGTACATTTTACAAAAGCCGTTTGTAGGGAGGACAACAGGGAAATAAATAGAGGAAAAAGACAAAAAAGTAGAATGAGAAAAGAGAAACTCTGAGTATTCTAAAACATTCTTAGATGATGCTTGTTTTAAAAACAAGCTTTAGGGATGAACTTTTAAGTCTTCTTAAACAAGGAATGTATATTCATTTAGTTTCTTCTCTTGACATTTTTGAAAAAGAAAAGAACCAAATTGATCCATGAGAAACTAAGCACAGTTTTTGACCCAGTTATACGCATGTAAGAGGCAAAAGGGGAAGAGGAATGATGAAGGTGCATTGCTAAAGCCCTCTACAGTTACTATTATTAGTCCCATTGTAGAGATGGTGAAACTGAGGTTCTGAAATGCTAAATGAAGGTGACACAATTATTAAGTGCCGAATCCTGGTTTTGAACCTGTAAATGCTTGATTCTAAATTTTGTAATTTTTGCTTTTTTCCACTAGATCAGTATTTGGTGTACTATGTCTTTTTTAAAAATATACATACATCTGAGAAATTAACCATGAAGCATACAAAAACCTATAAGGCTATACTCAAACCGAGGACATAAGAGGAATGGGATGATGCTGTGTTTACTTACACCAAGGAGGCTTGATCAGAACTGCTGATTCTGCTTCTAGTTATACACAAAAAAAGAATGGAATAAAGAGATTCTTTACTTTCTCTTAAAAAAAAAATTAGACCGGCCGGGCACGGTGGCTCAAGCCTGTAATCCCAGAACTTTGGGAGGCCGAGACCGGCGGATCACGAGGTCAGGAGATCGAGACCATCCTGGCTAACATGGTGAAACCCCGTCTCTACTAAAAAATACAAAAACTAGCCGGGCGAGGTGGCGGGCGCCTACTCAGGAGGCTGAGGCAGGAGAATGGCGTGAACCCAGGAGGCGGAGCTTGCAGTGAGCTGAGATCCGGCCACTGCACTCCAGCCTGGGCGACAGAGCGAGACTCTGTCTCAAAAAAAAAAAAAAAAAAAAAAAAAAATTAGACCAAAGGAGAGAGTGATATAAAAGTCCCAGAATATCTATCTAGAGTGTTGCTGTGCATAGTTTTCGGTTTTCCAGTGCTGTATGAGTGGGCTGTTGCCCTTGATGTGGAGATGGACTGGAATGGTTGTCATATGCAAGGTTCCTGAGTAGGACAAGGAACAGCCTGCTGCAATAGAAAGAAACTAGGGCTGTATGACCTGGAGTAAATTTAAGCCTCCTGTAATCTCGGTCCTTCTCAGCAAAATGTGAAGGTTGGACTGGATAATTTCCAAGACTCCTTCTGTCTCTACGATTCAATGACTGAAAATAAATCCCAAAGGAGCAAAAATACCTATGTGACCAGATTGCCTGTCCCAAAGAAGGCTTTATCTGTTAGAGCAGACATGCCAACTTGTGTTCCCCTCTATCTGGTATAAACTGTGGGCACATAATAAGCACTGCACACACTGTGATTTGGCCAGCCGAATTCTTGCTCAAGAGATTTCACCCAGTATTCCTCTAAGGAGGCCTCACTTTGGCCCCAGCAGAACACAAAAAGGCAATAAGTGGGAGCCAGCATCTACCAGCTAAGTAATTAGCAGGTTGTGAGTAACAAATTGGTGACCTCAGTCCAGCTCCTGTTGTCTGTGTCATAAAACAATTAAAACTGGCCAAAAAACACAGCAGATGCCAAGATGGCCAAGGAACAATGGAACATAAAGTCATATCACTCTTGTTTCCCATCTTCTTGGAAAGGGATGAAAAGCTGGGGAAAAAACTGGTAACATTTGTAGGCATGGAATTTATGGTGCACATGGAATGGAGAAATGAGAATTCAACAAGGATCTGGTATGGCAGAGAGCTCAAAGGCAAATCCCCATCTACTGGCCAACACTAGGTAGAGGATATCTCTGTAAACCAGTTTCTGATTGGTCAGGAAACAAAGTTCTTTTTCTGTGTTTCCTTTTCTTTCTTTTTCTTTTTCTTTTCTTTTCTTTTCTTTTCTTTTTTCTTTCTTTCTTTCTTTCTTTCTTTCTTTCTTTCTTTCTTTCTTTCTTTCTTTTTTTTTTGAGACGGAGTCTCTGTCACTCAGGCTGGAGTGCAGTGCTTCAATCTCAGTTCACTGCAACCTCCACCTCCCAGGTTCAAGTGATTCTGCTGCCTCAGCCTCCCGAGTAGTTGGGATTACAGGTGCGCACCACCACACCTGGCTAATTTTTATATTTTTAGTAGAGATGGGATTTCACCATGATGGTCAGGCTAGTCTCAAACTCCTGACCTCGTGATCCAGCTGCCTTGGCCTCCCAAAGTGCTGAGATTACTGCGCCTGGCTCTGTGTTTTCTAAGCAATGTTAAAAACATTGTGAGCCTCAATTTTCGGTATATTTCAACACATATAGAAAAGCAAAGTGAGCTAAGGTTGGTACAATTTGGTTCACTTTCTCAACTTCATCCGCATCTCTGCTCAAAGATTTTCCCTTACCAATCTCCCCCTCTCCATCCCTTTATCTAGCTTTATGGATCTTCATGGCCTTGTTACCACCTGACTTTATTCTTCATAGCTCTTGGCTTATGTCTTTACTGTGTGTCTTCCCAATTACAGTAACAGCTCCATGAAGGCAAGGATTTTGTTTTATTCACCACTGCATCCCAGAGCCAAGAACAATGCCTGTGGTCTATAGTAGATGCATAGAAAGTATTGTTTAGTCAAAGAACTAATGAATGAATGAATGAATGAATGAATGAGTGAATGAATGAAACCACTGCTTATCATCACAGTTGTTAGTTTACTTATTTTTAATTTTTTTAATTTTTATTTTTTGTAGAGATGGGATCTTGCCATGTGCCCAGGCTGGTCTTGAACTCCTGGCTTCCAGTGATCCTACTGTTTCAGCCTCCTAAAGTGCTGGGACTATAGCCATGAGCCACCGCACCAAGGCTACAATTGCTAGTTTATACAGACCAGTTTGCTATGAAAGCTAGCTTCTCAGGTCTTCTCAGAAACATGCGATATTTAATATTTTGGTCTTAAACTGCTCCAGCCCTCTTCCTTATGAAAATCCACATTGAAATACAAAGAAGATCTTCCAGGTTAGCTCACCTGGAAACTGCATTGTGAATTTATATGCATTGTATGTAGATACATGGGAGAGGTGCACTGAAGTGACCCATGGCTGAGATTATTTTGGCCTTGCTATGTAAGCACACGACACATTGCCACATGACTTTGTGTTAAACAGAGGAAGACGCAACGTCACAGACCAACCGCCTGGAAGTCCGGCAAGAACTTCTGCCTCTGGGAGAAAGCTCTGACAAACACCTTTTAAATCCACTGCTGACTTTTAAAGTAGTTGCTGTTCATGATGACCTATCTAATTTAATAGATCTTTCGCTTGGCCTGTGGTTTTATGTATTGATATCTCTACATATTAAAAGCTTTTATTTCCTTCAGCAGACCTCTTTGCATAGATAATATTTTCCCCTAATTCTGTAGAAAAGTGAAATACTGATATTAACATTTTTAAACTTGGAAAAATTTGGCTATGCAAACTCACGTTTCTATCATAGTTTCATACAGATGATAACGTGGTCTTTCCTAAGATAGGAAAATCGATCCACTAAGTGCATTCGTATGACATAAGGAGCCAGGTCACACACTCTAAACACCACCTACTGACGGCAGATTGAGGGTATCAGTTTTGTATCCAAAGGCTCACAATTTATTTTCTCTTTTCAACAACCCAGATATCCTGCCCTTGTGTTTTTTTTTTTTTTTTTTTCTTAAAGTGGCACGATATGAGAAACGGATGTTTGTGGGACTTCCACATCACATTTTCCTAGTACGTAAGCCCTTCCATTTCTTCCACACAATCCACACAAAGCAGATTGACATAAAAGATAAAAGCTAGGTCTCTGCAAGGCCCCTTTATCTAACAGACTAAAAAGAATGTAGGGCAATGACAATGAAAGGCGCACAGTAATAACCCAACTGGAGAATCACAGGCAGAGCCAGCAAGGACCTTTGAGACCAGCCAGTCCAAGCCTGCCATTTCACAGAAGAATACCGGTTAAAATACCAAGAAAAAAGTCATCCAGTTGCAATATTAACCTAATATTGAATAAGGCTGTTGTGACTGATTATCTTTCTGCTATATCTGTGTTTAGCACTAGATGTTGCTATACTGCTATTTATAGAGCAGCTTCTCTTTGATACCCAATAGGAGCTTAACCTTCTAATTTGAGTTCCCTTTAGCAAATGCTGAGTTTCTAAAATCATACTCTGCTAGTATATAGTATGTTACATTGAACTAGCTTCATTTAAATGGCACAGGTATGACATATTTAATCAGCTGAAACAACTATCCTGAAAAGAAGTGGTCAATAAATGCTAGGGAACTCCAAAGTTAAATTTTTCGAATTGTCCTAATTCAAATATTTACTTAAACTCTGTTTTTATATTATGCGCAATACAGGGGGAATGACATTGTTAGCTGTGTGTTTCCTGGAACTGACTAACTGCTACAAGGCCACAGATAAAGTTTGTTTATAGAAAAACAAAATATGAAAAACCATTTAGCACTCTTCTATTTGGGATTTAATAATCCCACACTTGCGAGTGGGAGAAACGATAGTCCTCCAGAACCTTCCTCTCCCTATGGTAACAGAGGATGAAAATGCTTTAACCCCATCTAGTGACAGATGAGTCATGATTTAGATTAGTTCAGTTGTTCAAAATTTGAGTGGTAATACCAAAGGCAGAAATAAGTAATGCCCCAAGAAATTAACAGTTTAGGAAGAGGGCAAATTTTCATTTCACCTTCAGGTTTTAAAGGATAAAAAATTCTCCTATTATGTGTGAGTCCTCAATATCATTACTTGCTTCTTTAAATTTGGATAAATTTGGCATAAGCTCAGCATAAATGTTCAAATTCTACAAGTCACTTTTGTTAGAATCATCTAGTGCTGAGTTTAAAATCTTCTAAATATATGTAACAAAACAATGTCTAGTGTATTGCTACTAAACATGTTTTTAGTTTTGGTTATTTATCAGTAACTATTTGTAACAATAATGATCAGGTAATGATGCTAATAACAGTCCTAAGTTTTTACTGGAAAGAAAAGTGGAAGACTGAAGACCAGACCTGCAGCATCTTCATCACCTTTTGGAGCTTAGAGTAATGTTCCTGCAGAGTTAGCTACCAGGATCTGTAATATAAACTCTTCATTCTAGTCCTGAAGTGAAGGTTTCTTCTAATTTTTATAGTTTTGGCCTCAGGCTAAAACAACGAAGTACTTGGCTGAAGTATTACTTTTTTTTTTTTTTTTTAACATATTCTTCCCAGCTCTCTCCCCAGCACAAACACAGCCCTTCTTTTCTGAAGATTTTATTTCCTTTATGTCTTTTGAGGATAAAACTATGCTTTGTGGTTTTTATACCATATTCACTTAGGATATTTAAGATATTTGAAAACAGAGTGAACTGTATATTTTCTCCCAATTCTTTCTCCATACAGGTCCTCCCTTCCCTGCCACTCAGAGCCTCAATGATAATGCTCGATGATAGTATAAAGTAGTATCCACGACTATTTTGGCCCTTCTTTTTTTTTTGAGACAGAGTCTCACTCAGTCTCCCAGGCTGGAGTGCAGTGACGTGATCTCGGCTCACTGCAACCTTCCACCTCTTAGGTTCTACTGATTCTCCTGCCTCAGCCTCCCAAGGAGCTGGGATTACAGGTATGTGCCACCACACCCAGTTAATGTTTGTATTTTTAGTAGAGACGGAGTTTCACCATGTTGGCCAGGCTGGTCTTGAACTCCTGGCCTCAGGTGATCTGGCCACCTTGGCCTCCCAAAGTGCTGGGATTACAGGCATGAGCCACTATGCCCGGCTTTTGCCCTTCTTTTGTTATACTCTCTATCAAAAATGGGAAACTTTTCAAAAGTGCTCCAAACTCTAACCCATGTTCTTGTAAACTTGGTATAAGAGGTGCTTATAAGAAAGTGAATTATCTGTTTCCTACAAAATAGAGGAGGGAAATAATTTTTTACAGAACCTAGTTTGGAAATAAATGTTTAGTAAATGACAGAAAGGCAGGAAGGTAAGAAACAGTGTAGAAAGAACAGTGAAAAAAATGTTTCTGCCATCTTTGGTCAAACCCACATAGATCATTTATAGGTAAGTCTGTGGGCATGTGCATAGGGGGTAAGAAATAGTAAGATCTGTGAAAATGGACTTACCATTTACACACACACACACAGACATGTTTTACCATTTACACACACACAGACTTACCATTTACACACACACACAGAGACACACACACACACAGACATGCACACATAAATTACCAAATATTTGCCCTTTGCTTTTCTTAATATTCAATTAACCAAAGTTATATTTTTTTAAAAAAAAACCCTTTCTAGTGTCATCCACTAATCTTTTCCATCCCCTTTTATCCTCCAAGCGAATTTCATTCACATAATTCCAAAGAGGTGAGTCCATCTGGGTCCCGCTCTTGTTGAATCATTATTTCCAGCGTAGTTTAACAACTTCTATTTTTCAGTTTGTTCCAAGATTGAGACAAAAACTCCCTACCAGAAGCAAAATAAAAGCCAAATTCCTACCCTTCTGCCTCATTTCATATTTTAGTATACTATGTTTCCTAATAACACATTTTGTAAACATGGAAATGGAACACGTTCTGTGTAACAAAGGTAAGGCTATGCACATTTAATATTAAGTTGTGATCCTCAGAAGACATCCACTTCAGGCCACCTACAATTTACCTTTGTTCCTCTTTCCTACACATAGGAAAAAAACAACTAGAAAAAAATCATAAAACTCAACTACATGCACTTTAAGGCCAATGATAACTCAAAGGCTTTTAATACCTACATCAGGGTCAGAACTGGCCTAAGCTGAAAACTGAGGATTGCACACTGACGTACAGACGCGATATCCACAAATAAAAAAATATAGTAACAAGGGCAGACCATATGATTACAAGGTGCTACTAAAAAGCACATTAAAATCTAGCATTATTAAAGTACTATAAATGTTTGCTTATGACCAATGAAGCCCACAAACACTGTGAAGAATATTTTATGTATTAATAACAAAAATTCTCAAAAAAACTGTTTTTAAGTTTTTCTTGTTAATTCTGGGCTAGAGAAGACAATCTTTTCTTTTTCCCTCCCTTCTTTCCTTCCTTCCTTCCTTCCTTTTTTTTTTTTTTTTTTTTTTTTTTTTTTTTGACAGAGTCTCACTCTGTTGCCCAGGCTGGAGTGCCGTGATGCAATCTTGGCTCACTGCAACCTCTGCCTCCCGGGTTCAAGCAATTCTCCTGCCTCAGCCTCCTGAGTAGCTGGGACTACAGGTGCACGCCACCACACAGGGTTAATTTTTTTTTTTTTTTTGTATTTTTAGTAGAGAGGGGGTTTTTACCACGTTGGCCAGGATGGTCTCGATCTCCTGACCTTGTGATCTGCCCACCTTGGCCTCCCAAAGTGCTGGGATTACAGGCCTGAGCCACCATGCCCGGCCCTTTTATGTTGTTTTTTATTAAAGACATTTCAAAGAGCACACACACATTGGTTAAATCTGAGAAGTATTTACAACATAGATTTAATTCCATTTTGAAAAATCGACATATAACTATTGTACATATTTATGGGGAACATAGTGGTGTTTCAAAATGTATAATCTATAGTGATTATATCAGGTTAATTTGCATAATAATCATCTCAAACACTTATCATTTCTTTACATTGAGAACATTCAATATCTTCTTTCTAACTATTTAAAAATATACAATCTATTATTGTTAACCAGAATTATTCGATAGTGGTATAGAACACTGGAACTTATTCCTCCTCTCTAGCTATAATACTGCATCCATTAATAAGCCTCTCCCTATCCCCTACCCCATCCCCCATCCTTCCCAGCCTCTAGTATCCTCTGTTCTACTTTCTACTTCTATGAGATCAACTTTTTTTAGCTTCCACATATGAGTGAGAACATGTGGTGAGGAATAATTTCTATAGTTCGTTTTTGAAAAACATAATTATTTCAGCTAGGAAAACCTTATGCTCTATTTTCTTAGAAGAAAGATTTGCATCATTTTTGGTGCACTTTTAGTGAATTAAAGCCTTTATTTTTAACATATGAGTGTAACTTTGGAATGAAAAATCAGTAGACTCTAATCTAAACATGGTGTTTGTCAACAGTAGACATTCTGAAAGCACAGAGGAGGTGTTACCTTTACCAGCTTTTCCTCATGAGGAAAGATACAGTAGTATGCCCTTGAAGGATGTACACCAGTTTTCTCTTCTATTTTTCAAAATAGTTTAAAACACACGAGAACCCTGGTTCTCTAGTCCACACTATTTTCTTTGACTTCACCCTGCCTGCAGGACTGCGGGACTCTGTCCCAGCTCGGATGTTCCAGGAGATGTCTCCCTCAGGAGCCTGCTCTTCGGCAGCACAGCCTCCCACACTCATTTCCTCCAGCTGCCTCCAGGTGGCCCTGGGCCCCATGCCTTCTGCAGCTGCTGCAGTGATTCCTGCTGCTGCTTGTCCTTGGCAGACGGTCACAGTGTGGTCTAGCCCATTATCTTTGGACCCAGCTACTGGCCTTGACTTTCCTTCTGTGGGAGGATTTTTCTTACCCAGTGGACTCTCAGCTTCATGCAAATACAGCTGTTTGTAGAACCTCCTTAGTCTTGTACAAATTTGCAATAGTTTAGCCTGACCTGGGGGCCCTCAGTTATGTAAAGATTGGGACTATCACTGTAAATCCATCATCTACTACATTGTGCTTAGCAGTATTTGACACTGTAGAAAGATATAAGGAAGGAGGGAAGGAAGGATGGAAGGAAGGAAGGAAGGAAGGAAAGAAGGAGGGAAGGGAGGGATGGAGGGAGGGAGGGAGGGAGGAAGGAAGGAAGGAAGAAAGGAAGGAAAGGAGGAAGGGAGGGAGAAAGGGAGGGAGAAAGGGAGGGAGGGAGGGAGGGGGGGACTACAAATGAAAATCCTAAAAGGCATGTGTTTCCTGACTGTAAGAAGTTTATTGTCTATTTGATTATAATCACTCATAGCTAATACTCTTCAAATTTTATAATCAGATGACTAAACCAGAGAGCATATCTAGAGGTCATCTTAAAAACTTTTGGTAAGCAGTCAATCAATAGTAATCAGTTCAACCAGTAAGCTCCTGATAGATGTCATTGCAAAAAAACATTTTCTCCTTCCAAGATCAAATCCAAGTTCATGGTTTTAGCAAATGAAAGTAGAAAACCTCTTCTAGCCATCGATCTCAAATCCAATTTTGGCCTAGGCTTCAGAACAAAACTTAGCTCTAACAATTTTTTTAAAGTCTTTAAGCAATATGTTTCCACAAATACTCTCACAGAGGAGGAAATTACAAGGTAGGGAAATTGCATAAGGTATCTACTCATTAGTAGATCTAAGTTGGGTCCAGAGTTATGTATGAACTCCAAAATCACCATCAGCCATAGCATTGCCCCTCTGGCACTGGGGAATGTCTCCAAAAATCTCTGGGATGAGGCACCACTCTTTTCCTGCTTCCCCATCCTACACACCCAATGCAATTGGGCCAATAAGGGCACATGCACACAAGTGATAAAGCTTGTCATCCAGTCAGAGAATGGGGAGATATCACTTCTCTGTTCCAGGTATGACAGTCTTATTAACACTGCCTATCATCACAGCAGCATTGTTGTCATGCTTTTAGATACCACTGAGCTTGCAGTGAGTGAGCTGAAGCTCTCGGGTCTTTTATTGTATGAAGTCTTGTTAAACCAGCCATCTCCCCAATCCCATATATGTGAAGTTGATTTGTCAAACTTTACACTATTACTGTTTAAATTCTTGGTAATTTTAACCCACTCTCCAATTCAAGTTAAATCATTGTGAATCTTGATTTTGATATTTTCCCTTAGTTTTCATCTGCAAATTTAATAAGCACAACTTTAAAATTTCCATCTACATCATTAGATGAAGGTATACAGAGTCCTGTGGCAATTTACTGAAGACAGAGCTCCACGCTAATATTCACACATTATAACAAGCAGTTTTTGGATATGCTTATTCAACCAATTTAGCTTTCACATAATAAAATAATCAGAAATCCCATGTATATCTATTCTTCTGATTTACCAGCTCAGTAGGTCTATCCAAATATCATATCAGGTTTGTTTATGGTAACTCATTCCTAGAGAATTCTCGCTAGCTCATTGTGATTCTTTCTCATCTTAGAAAAATAATAACATTGTGATTCTTTCCCATCTTAGAAACATAATAACATTCATGAATAGTTTTCTGTTTATAAAAGTAATAAGTGTCTATTTGTAGAAATGTTTTGAAAACAAATGCATAAAGAAGAAAAGCCACACAGAGTCTCACCTCCTACGACTGTAGGCATTTTGGTTCATTTCTTTTCAGCTTGTTTTTTATGTTCACTCCTCCCTACTCCATCCCTACCCTCGTGCCTTACACACATCTTATGAAATCCCCTCAACTGTTCACTCCGTGCCTGCCCTTCTCCCAGCTCAAACATTGAGAAGATACGAATACAACAAAACCAGAAAAAATAGTGAGAAATCTCGGAACTTTAAGGTCAAAAAAATGTAAGTCTAAAACAGAAATGTTTGCATGCATGTTTGTAAGAGTGACTATTCTTGAAACCAGATCAGAGGAAGTCAAGGAAACCAGATCAGAAGAAGTCAAGGAGTTATTACAGCCAGGAGCAGACCAAGATCAAGAGAACACAGCCTCAGCCAATGCAAGTTGTCATCTGCACCAGGGAACCACGCGGGTGCCCAGGTAGTCTTGCTGATGTCCAGTGGAAGCCACCAGCCAATAGTGGCCAGTAAACTGTCTTGCATTATAACCTTCTGTGGCCAAGGCTTTGCCCTACTTGATACAGCCCTTTCTTCAATAGCTCCAAATAATATCATGGAAGAGATAACCCAACTTTATTACAAAGCCTTACCGATATTAAATGAATTTAAGACCCAAGTAAAATCATTGTGATCTCCCTCCAACATATGTATTTTGGGGAGTCTCTATGTTTCTGTCAATCTGAGGCTCTGCCAAAGTAGCTGCCTTATCTCTGCCAAAGGGAGGTGCTGCCACCACCCCCAGAAGCTGGAGACTACTGAATGCCTTCTTACCCACCCAGCCAAGGCTGCACTCCCAAAGATCAACCTCTCCCAATGCTTTGTCTTCATGCCTTCAGCCCACTTGGTGCAAGGCAGCTCAATGCCTGCTCAGACAGCATTTAGTTAGATTGCTCTTTTGATACTCATACAGCTTTAACTCCTCAGGCACACACAACTCCTCAGGCACACACACTTTTCCAGATCCACCAGAATGTGTCTCTTAAATCAGACGCCTGTGATCCTGGCAGTGCTCAGTGATGTGCCAGAGGGACTCAATGCCCCAGGACACCCACAGAGCATCTGTTGGAGCATCCATTTAATGTAAGGATAGGAGAAGGAACTTTAGCTTTACATTAAAATAATTAATGAAGCACTGCGGGTTAAAATGCAAAACATGAATTTTAAATGGAGATGAAATACAAAGCTTGAAAGCAACTTGATTGCCCCGCATTCTTAAATAACACACGTCTACCTCTAATACCACTTCGGGGTATGTGTTGACTGTCCTGGATCCTCTGAAGTACTTGGGATGAAACATTTGAGATCCTTTTCCTGCTGTGCCTGAAACTGTTGCCAAGTTCAGCTCAACTCACCAGTCTCCTATTTACTCTGTGACATATAATCACCCAAGGGCCCCAGAGTCCTTCTCTGCAAGCCCCCTCCTGTCCCCTATGAGTATGCTGGACATATCTGTGGTACCTGAACCCAAATGTGGATGTGGTGCAAATATTTTTCCTCGGAAGGCTTTTTATGTCAATCTAACTCCGTGACCATAAAGGTGAGTGAAAGGGAAGGCTTTGCTTAGTTTTGCACAGCAATTCTCAGGCTCAGGCCAATAAGTTTCGCATCTTGATTTTAGAATTTAAGTTTAAATTGTGATTACCTTTTTCACATTAGTAACTATCATTCAAAAATATTATTTTAATAAGTTTATAGTATTTTATTATTTCATAGTACAATAATTTAGGTAAACATGATTTTAAGATTTTTATGTGATATCTATTTTTTGTGATTACAGATTATGTTATAATTAATATTCTTAATTTTTAAAATAAATCCATAATTGTTACCTTGGGATACAAATCCTACAATTGGGATTTCTAGGCTAAAGGGTAAGAAAAAAGTTTGAACGTATTGATATGTATTTGCCAAATTATCCTGAAAAGTGTTTAACTCTTCCCAACAACGAACACGTCTGCCTGCTTTCCCTCACTCCACGCTCACTAACAAAGGTCTTAAAAAAAAAGTCATTTAAAAAAGGTCATTAAGAGCAAAAAAATGTGTTTAGATTTAACACATTAAAAAATGTTATTTTATTGTGCTCTATTTTTGTTTCTAAACTCCCTGTGAGGCACTTACTTATTGATTTGTTCATTTGTCATTTTATTTTTTATTTTGCAAACTGGCTGCTTGTGCATCTCATTTTTGTTTGTCTTCTTTTATGTGTCTACAAATTACAAGCGAGTCTTTTTTTCAACAAGTTGAAAAATAATCTCTTTAGAGGCCAGATTTCCTGAAATCACTGAAGAACCTTACTAATTCCCACATGACACTGAAAGAAACAACACGGGACTAATTTATGCCTTCCCTGGACTTCATATGGAATTCCCACTGTAGTAACTTCTCCAACAACATTGTGAAATCCAAGAAATCCTGGGGCTCTGTGTGGCTTAGTTTACACAATCATAGTCAGAGTCACAGTGCAATGACCACAAGCGTCATTTGAAAAGATAATTTTTGTTATTTACATAACATGATGACCGTAAAGTGGGATCCAATTCAGACTCCAAGTAACAAGGGGCTCAAGCCTTCTCCTGAAGCCACTCTGGATCCTCTTGGCCCCCACATTCTAGCACTTTCCCTCTATACTATTCTTATGTACATTTTTCTTCCTCTCCTTTCCTCACTCTCCTAGATCTTTATCATGTAGATTAGCTCAGCATCTCTGCCTAAATCCTTTCCACCTTCATATTTGCCTCTCCTGCCCAGTTCCTTCCTCCCCATTCTTCTGAATTTGGATTAAAAACAAACAACAAGCAAACAAAAGCAAGGAAGTTGAGGAACATTCTCAGCAGAGAGCACTACAACCTGCCAGCACCCACAGGCCTTTGATACCACCAGAAACCACAGTTTGTCCCTGCATGGAAATAACTCTGCACAGCACCTCAGAGCTATTAACAATTCCTGCCAATTAACTCCCACCTTGACCTACATCCTGGTCACTCTCAGCTTACTCCCCAGTGCAGATGCACCAGTTACTCATCCTCGCATGTGCTGTGTATTTTGTCCCCTCTTACTCATCAGCTCCTCTTGCTAACTTAGGTGGGAGCCTTACCTCTCGCGGTGGTTAATATTAGGTGTCAACTTGAGTGGATTGAAGGATGCTTAGGTTGTTGGTGAAGTATTGTTTCTGGGTGTGTCTGTGAGGGTGTTGCCAGAGGAGATTGCCATTTGAGCCAGAGGACTAGGAAAGGAAGACCCACCCTCAATGTGGGGGGGCACCATCCAATCGGCTGCCAGCGAGGCTAGAACAAAGCAGGTGGAAAAAGTGGGATGACCTTGCTTGCTGGGTCTTCTGGCTTCCTTCTTTTTCCCATGCTGGATGCTTCCTTCTGCTCCTCCTGCCCTTGGTTATCAAACTCCAGGTTCTTCGGCCTCTGGACTCTGGGACTTGTACCAGTGACTTGCTGGGGGCTCTCAGGTCTTCAGCCACAGACTGAAGTCTGCACTGTTGGCTTCCCTGGTTTGAGAACTTGGACTGAGCTACTACTGGCTTCTTTCTTCCCCAGCTTGCAGACAGTCAACTGTGGGACTTTGCTTTGTTGCCATGTGAGCCAATTCTCCCTAAAAAATACCCTGTCATGCATACATATATCATATTAGTTCTGTCCCCCTGGAGAACCCCGACCAATACACTTCTGGAGCCTGTGTTCCTTTGTCCTCTAAACAAGCTTCTCATCCTGAACCTCTTGCAGAACAATACTATGTGGCTTGTGCTCCTGCAATGCTGCTCCACTCACTGCAGTCTGCCGGAAGCATGCCATCATGAGATAGCACAGTTCCTCAATCTTCAGCGCATCAAAGCTTACCCCTCTTTTTGCCAACAACACTTTGAGATGATATCATCTTCAGTTGAAAAATGTTGCGACCTTTCAGTTTATGAGTTTGGCTTGCTTACATGCAAAAGTTATAAAGGAAAAAAAAGCAGCACAATAAATTTTGTTAAATTTAAGGAAATATTATTTTATGGGTAAGTTACGGATATTCACACAATACATAAAAGAAAGTCACGCTGGTAAAGTGCCCATGAGGACAGTGAAGGGCATTCTCCAAAAATGTTAAGAAAAAGTTGGCTGGGGTGGGACCCAGATGTATGATACCAAGTGTAATTTATGTGCCAAGGTAGGACCCAGAGTGTGAAGAAGGTGGGATGCGAGGTTCCTCTGATGGATGAAGAGCAAAGACCTTTCACCTCCAGGATGAGTAAGGCTCTGAGAGCAGGGACTTTTGCCTGAGATTTTTATGTCTTACTCTTTGAATATGACCTTTTTTATGTCAGACTATGTCCAACTAAAGAATTAAAAACCTTAAGCAAGCAACCTTAAGCCTCCCAAGCTTCACTTTGAAGCTCCATGAGTTTTCCTGCTGTCTGCTCATCTGTCGGTAAACCTAGCAAAGTTGGGCAAGTTGTTTTCTGTTTTTTGAGGGTTCCTTAACGCCACTACACAAAATGAACTACTTGTCCTTCCCCATCTCCTTTTATCTGTTTTTGGCATAAATAGTGGTGGGGCCTTGTGTCTCTGCTTGTAGTTCCTAAGATGCTTTGAGAGGGAGTCTGGCTGTGAAAGAGGAACCAATATATACATTTCATAGAATGTTAAATTTCTGACCAACACAACCACTCACTCTTCTATTCCCCACTATATGCCTGTTCTGCCTCATTATTCGTTATTTCAAACTGTGACCCAATATTTTAATCCCACCTCTCCCTGTAGCCCCTTAATCGCCTGTTTTGATTGTTTGCCTGTCTTTTGCTTTTGCTTCTGCCTTTGATGCTATCTCAAAGATCAAACTGGATTTCCAGCTCTGCAGTACTTGGAGCAGTGCTACTCCAGTCCTTGGATGGGTGAGCTCCCTGGACCCCTCTGGGAGCTCCTGCTTCATCATGAGGATACTGGAACAATACCATGTGGTCTGGAGGCAGTGTGAGAACACTCCTAAACTCACACTCCTATTTCCCAGTGACTACCCTTCTATTCCTATGTAAAAAACCCTGCATCTTTGAGGTTTTGCCACCTGACTGCACCACAATCTTGCCCATTCTCATTTTCAACTCTTGATATCCAGGTTAATATTCGACTTTGAGTATGGGCTTTAGGGCATTGTTTACAGTCTGACTCACAATGCCAATTCTCACTATTATCTTTAGTGCCTTCAGTGGTCTTGTGGATGATCCATTAAATGCCCCAGCCTCATAGTTCTTTGATTTCTTCAGCTCCAACCAGCTTAAAGCCCCACTTGATTCTAGACATTCATTCTCATAACTCAAGTTTTTCTGTGGCCAACTGCACTCGTTCAATTGCAATTTGATGCAATGCAAAAGGGCATAAAGAAAGGAGTGACAATCACTGTTGGTGAAAGAAGCCAGAGGCTGCAGTCTGAGAAACAGCAGAGCCTCAAGTCTAGGGGATTAAGGGTAAAGGCAAGAGATAGACAGCTTAAACTAGGGAATGAAGTATGATCATGTTTTGTAAATCCAGGGTAGTGAGCTCCAGGACATTAGGATAGATGCATTCACATACACACATGCAACTTCAGGGACTTTATAGACCCAGATTAAAGACAGCTCTCTTAAAGGATCAAGCTCATATTCTGTAGCATGTATACAAGGCCATTTGGTTACAGCTTTCCTCAACCTCGACCCGCAAGCTCCATGTCCTTTATAAATGTTGCTTTGATTCAGTTGAAGTTCACTGATGTGCCATGCTACTTCTCAAGGTTGTTCTGTCTGCCTTCTCCCCATTCTCATTCCTAGCATTTCCATCAGCTAGTAAAGGTCTTTTCATCTGCACCTAAGCCCTGCCTACCTCCCCAGGTACAGATAGGCCCTCCCTTTCCGCCTTCCACAACACCTATTTCCTGTTTCCATTGCAGCATTAACTCCTAATGCAGCAAGGTAACTTTTCATGTTTTAATCTGGGTCCTTCACTAGAATGCAAGCTACTTGTCGGTTAGGGACCAGATTTTCTTATCATTGTGTTACCAAACTCATGCTCAGCATTTGGCATATGTTAGGTGTTCAATAAATTGTGGTTGAATAAAGTTCATTAGTGCATATTATCTAGAGCCACATCTAAAGCTTTCTTTCTGAAACCCTGAAAACCAGATTGTGATTTCCAGTCTTCTGGTGATTCATCTTCTCTATGGCTCCTCAGATATTACCGAGCATGGGTTCTGCAAATGCATCTACAATGTTTTTAGTGTCCTGGAATATCAAGCATCTGTGTTTGAAGGAGGGAATTTAAAGAAGCTAAGAGTTCTCTTCCTATCTGATTCTTCACTTATCTTAGACTTAACCCTTGTGGCTGTTCTCAATTGTTCAGCATAAAAAGTATTCCCTTTGATAGGGACAATGCTAAAGTAACAGTTAAGTAATTTCTGCATTCTCTTTTCCTGGTCTGACCCAGCAATGGTTCTATCTCTTCTTCCTCCTTTTTCTTGCTCCAACTATAGCTTTATGAAATAGTTTTAAAATGTGAACTTAGTCTTTCGTTATTCCAGGCTTCCATCTTCCTAAAACAATTCTTACTCTTTGAATATGTCCTTGCTTTTGGGTCCCCCTTTCCACTTGGTCTCTTTGTGCTTCAGAGGGACAGGAAACTCTAAAAATCTCCCTTAAAGAGTCTCTCACTACACAATCATGTCAAAATTTCTTTGAATGTTTTTGTGAAATCTGCTTTTCTAATGTTTAGAGTTTGCATGTGAGTAGCCTCAGGGTTCCCATTTGAGGCTGTTGTAAATGTTAAGATAAAAATACACACTTTCTGCCAAGATTCTCCTTATTCCTATCTCACCAACCAGTTCTTCCTCGCAGGTCCGAATTAAATCCTGAATAGCAGATCTCTTCATTGCAAGTTACGAACAACGCAAATCAAGAATTCGTTAGACACATCCCTTTTACCAGAGTGAGACTTGTGGAGAATGTTGTCACTCTGTCTTACTGGTGGGCCACAGTTCAGACATTATCCAGAGTCTCCAGCAAGCCAGGTTAATTTATAACTTATTCCTAAGACAATTACTTCTTCTTTATCTTTCTCTCCTTTTACCCTCCTCCACTCCCTTTGGTTCATGTTTCTTAATTAGAGAGTTGAAGATTGAGCCTTTCTGTTCTCTATCTTTCTTTCAACAGATTTAACTCATTCACTGCTGTCTTCAATGTTTATACACAAAACTTTGGTGATACATACGTAATTTGTGTAAGACTACAAATTATCATTGCTTATTATCTATCTGCTCTAATTGGTGAACAGTTGAATCATATGGAGAAAAAACTCCAAGGACAAAAATGAAAGAAAATAAATGAGTATATTCCTCATTTACATCTATTGAACTGAATTACATTTCAACATTCATTATGACAGTCCATCTCACTTAAGTGTTAGCCTAACAGATTTTTTTAAGTTCTAGATTTGTTAACAAATTTATGAGAAAAAATTCTTCATCTGTACATATTATACATTAATATCAAATCAATCTATTTTCATAGGTTTCAAGTCTATAGGAATTATTCCATTACAGACAAGAGAATATAATTTATGGAAGATACTCTCTGATTAGAATTTATTTGTTTGTGATGTGTAAAATCAGAATTTCTAGGAGCAAATATTAAACTGTACAACTAAACAAACAAAAAAAAACTAGTCTCACAATTCCCTGCAGAGTAGAAAGCATTAAATTTTTACTTATTTTTGTTTTAAAAATAAGAAATTAAGTTAATAAAATATTTGGATGAACACAGACACCCTCCCTTAAGTTTTTCTTAAGTAAAAATAATTAAAATAATGTAAGCAAAACAATATGGTAACCAAACATCAGGAAATAACTTCAAAAGATGCGTAAAAAATATTGTGGAAGAATTTAAGGAACAAGTGTTAGGACAAACTATACAACGTGGGATGCTTGCTATAGCACCGGAGGAAAAAATGGATGTTTCTATAATGTCTTGACTTATGCTAGATTTTGCTTTAATTATATATTAGAAGTAATTTCTATGTTTTATTTAAGCAGTGGCGATCAGCAGAAGGCATACTGCATCCTTGGGACATTTTGGAAATAGGGACACATCTTTGATCCACGCAGTGACTGGGAGGCACTTACTGGCATTTAGTGGGTAGAGGCCAAGGATGCTAGAATTCCTTGTAGGCATGGGATAGTATTATACATTGAGGGACTGTCCCTTGTCCTGCAAAACTTCCAATGGTCTTACTGGACATTCAAGTAACCGAAAAACCTGCTAATTCTCTGAGCCCATATCTCACTCTGTTTTATATATAAACATTCAATATATTGTTTGCACTCTTTTCATATACACTACATTTTGGGGGAATGTAACTAGTGTAAAATGGAGGAGAAAATGTACTTTGTTTGGAACTTTGCTGATAGTTGTTCACCACCAAATCTTGCTTATTTAATAATCATGAACTGATTGTTCATAACTCGCTTGGCAGCAAAACTAGATCTGAATCGATTTGAGGCTATTTGGAAAGTTATATCACTGACAGTAATAATTTTATCAGGCCACAGTTGTAACTGTCACATTCAAATATCCACATAAAGAAATGATGTTGACTCGCTCTATTCAAAATGTGGACCTTGGACCAGAGCGTTGGAATCACTCTGAACTTGCTAGAAATGTCCCACCCTAGACCGGTGAATCAGAATCCATATTTTCACAAGATCCACAGGTGACTTTTATGCACATAACAATTTGAGAAGCAATAATATAGACAATAATTAGATGAAAATTCTTATACTTCTTATTTTTTGAGACGGTCTCGATCTGTCACCCAGTCTGGAGTGCAGTGGTGTGATCTAGGCTCACTGCAGCCTCCGCCTCCTTTGTTTAAGGGATTCTCCCACCTCAGCCTCCCAAGTAGCTGGGATTACAGGTGGGCATCACCAAACCCGGCTGATTTTTATGTTTTTAGTAAAGATGGGGTTTCACCATGTTGGCCAGCCTGGTCTCGAACTCTTGGCCTCAAGTGATCCACCTGCCTTGGCCTCCCAAAGTTCTGGGATTACAGGCATGAGCCACCATGCCTGGACCCTGTTATACTTCTTCAATAAAATATATTCATCATAGATAGCACAAATATCTGACCGCTTTATTATGTCTTTAGTGTGGTTTCTTCAAGAATTTTACATATTAGGAGACATTCTATTTTATTACAATTTACTTTCTCTTATTTATCTTTTATTTATTGTCAGTGTATTTTATGTATTTTTGAAATTAGGACTTAATTTCAAGATGACAAAGAGGACAATGCAAAAATAAAAAGGTGTGTTGTTCTTATAAGGCTCAGAGCAACTGAGAAAAAAGAATTATGTATTGAGGAAGAAAAATATATTTCCAGTGCATATGATTTCCACTATAAAAACAATGTTTTATGGAAAAAAAAAGTCTCAGTGCACTGATGGACGAGCTGCTTTGACTGGAATAAAACTTAAATTCTAGGATAAGGATACAGAGATAGCTCCAAAAATAAATTTATTCACTGCTTTTAATAAAAAAGCAAAATGTTCTTGTAGCAAAGAAGTTGAAGCTAGAAGGGCACAAATTTGCTATAAGATTTTGTTGATATATTTGATGGTTAATTTTATGTCAACTTGATTGGGCTAGGGGATGCCCAAATAGCTGATGAAACATTATTTTTGGATATGTTCGTGAGGGTGTTTCTGGGAGAGATTAGCATTTGAATCCATAGATTGAGAAAAGAAGACCACCCTTGCCAATTTGGTTGAGCATCATACAATCCATTGAGCTCCCCAAAAGAACAAAAAGGCAGAGGAAGCATAAATTGACTCTCTCTGAGCTGGGACATTCATCTCCTGCCTTAGGACATCTGCACTCTTTGTTTTCAGGCCTTGGAACTTGGACTGTGACATACCGCATTAGCTCCCACTGGTTCTTCAGTCTTCAAGCTTGGACTGGAATGGTATCACCAGTTTTCTTGGGCCTCCAGCTTACAGATTGGGGACTGTGGGACTTCTTAGTCTCCATAATTGTGCAAGTCAATTCCTAATGTAAATTCCTATTTTATATATCTCTCTGTATATTCTATTGGTTCTGTTTATCTGGAGAACCCTGACTAACACATATTGATAATATTTCCAAAGGCAGGCATTTGTAGTAAACTGTTCACTGTTCTCTGCAGAGATGATGAGTGATTATGAAAACATTCTGTATCATGGATAAGAACACTGATTATATCATGGCAGAGTATGTTTCACAGTTGTCAAATTTATTTTCTTATTCTTATTTTCTAAAAACACTAGTGCTTTATATTCTGTCTTTTCTATGATAACAAGTATCTGTCAATCCTATGGTAGTAAAGCAGAATTTTTAAAAGAAATTAGCATTGTCCCTTCAAAATAAAAGTGTCACTTTAATAACAAATTAGAGAGTTTCCACTTTTGAAGGCAACTTAGGCTATGGTGACAGCATTCTGAAAGCAGGCCTTTTGCAGTGCTTCCTTCTTAACCGATTGACTTCTGAAAACACGTATCATCTAAAAAACTCCTCATATCTGCTCACTTTAAAAAGCCTGGAAATAAACATTTCTAATTTGGTTTAAAAATCTTGCCAACAATGACTCTCAAGTGGGTTTTGAATCTACTTGTTATATGCAATTGTTAAAAATAGAAAAATGCAATGCCTCTGATTAGTTGACAAAAAATATTGATCTCTAAGACACTGGATGAATTGGTTGTGGTAGAAAAGTCTTCTTAAAGAGTTCTTGCTTGTCTGCAGAGTTTCCCCAATTCTGTTTTAATTCAGGTCCATGATCACTAATTCATAATTCTAAAATCCAAAATTTCTGAAAACCGAAAGTTTTATGTGTGACTCACTTGGCAGCAAAACCTGATCTGAATTGATTTGAAGCTATTTACAGTCTATTTTTCCGTGCAATATGCCTATTCATATCTTTTGCTGTAGAAATATAAGGGTGTTTAACTATGGGGTGCAGCCCCAGACCTCATCAGGGGTATTACATAATATATGCTATATGAATTGTATATAATTTCTGAAATCCATAGAATTCTGAATATGATAAATTCATCTGATCCTAGGAGTTTTGGAGCTCATGGAGTTATGCAAGTACTGGCACTGAATAGGAGATGAGTAAAGAATTGCAGTGTTCCTGACATGCAAGGGTCTTTTCCAGTGTATTTTAATGTTAAGGGTCTATAATTCTGAAATTTGTTCCCGGATTTTTTGTTGTTATAAGGATAGAAGAATCACATTTTTGGGCAGAGGTTCTGTAATTCAGGGTCAGCATGTCAACTAACAGATTGTTCCACATATACATATTTTTTCCTACAGAGGAGCTCTAATTCCCAGGAACGCCCTGAGCGCAACTGAAGCTGAGACATTTCTGAGAAATTCTTTTGCTTTATGTGGGGTGTGGAGTAAGGGTGTCTTGACTGGCCTTACAAACTAGCCTAAGGCATGAGTTTAAAAGTGCACCTTTAAGGCAACAGATTGTACAAGTGTGAAAAACGATACCAGCAACGGTTTAGTGTGACTGTCCACAGGATGACTTTTCTACTGGAAAATGAAGAATGAGACTGGAAAATGAAGAATGAGGCAGGAAGATGAAAATGTTTTCCAAACTCCTTGGCTATCAGCAAATGTTTGCCAAGAAAACATTTCCATAATTCTCCAGAGGTTCTAAGTGATTAGAAAGCACACAGGCAGGGATCCAACCGACTCTTACCCTGGGAGGTTTTACCATTCTTACAATCATTAAACAACATTTATAACAAGTCTTTCTTTTTCTATTCTTTTATTTTAAAGAAAACATTTGCTTAGAAAAAAACAATACTAAAATTTATATGGAACTACAAAAGACCCAGAATAGCTAAAGGTATACTAAGCACAAAGAACAAAACTGGAGGAATTACATTACCTTACTTCAAATTATACTGTGGAGCCATAGTAACCAAAACAGCATGGTACTGGCATAAAAACAGACACACAGACTAATTGAACTGAATAGAGGACCCAGAAACAAATTCACACATCTACAGTGAATTCGTGCTTTACGAAGGTGCCAAGAATATCGACTGGAGAAAAGACAGTTTCTTTAATAAGTGATGCTGGAAAAACTGGATATCCATATGCAGAAGAATGGAACCAAATCCCTGTCTCTCATCATACACAAAAATCAACTCAAAATAGGTTAAAGACTTTGTTTTTGATCCAATGATAGTTTTTATTATATACCATTTATAATTAGTTTTCCATTAAAAGCTATTCATATATGTGGCTCCCTTCGTAATCCTTTTAAACACAGTAGCCCTATGGACTTAACCTGTAAGTTACTATTATCCTTTATTTCATTTTATTTACAAATTTGATTAAAGACTTACATCTAAGATTTCAAATTATATAACCACTAAAAGAAAACATTGAGGAAACTCTCCAGGACATTGGAGCGAGCAAAGATTTCTTGTGGAGTTTATGCATTGTTTTTCTTTTTCTTTTTCTTTTTCTCTTTTGGGATTCAGTTTTTTTTTTTTAATTCAGTTGCGCTTATAGTTCTTTAATACAATTGCAGCAATCAGTTGGCATATAATTGTATTATTCCAAATATTCATTTTTAAATGGCTTTTTGCAAGTTTGCTTATTTACTAAACATGCTAGTTTGTATAAATATGCAAATCCATGAAAACAAATAAAATTATAAAAGTTATGTCAACATTATCCCATTACTGGGTATATACCCAAAGGATTATAAATCATGCTACTATAAAGACACATGCACACATATGTTTATTGTGGCACTATTCACAATAGCAAAGACTTGGAACCAACCCAAATGTCCATTAATGATAGATTGGATTAAGAAAACATGGCACATATACACCATGGAATACTATGCAGCCATAAAAAAGGATGAGTTCATGTCCTTTGTAGTGACATGGATGAAGCTGGAAACCGTCATTCTGAGCAAACTATCACAAGGACAGAAAACCAAACACCGCATGTTCTCACTCATAGGTGAGAATTAAACAATGAGAACACTTGGACATAGGGCAGGGAAGATCACACACTGGGGCCTTTGGGTGGGTAGGGGGCTGGGGGAGGGATAGCATTAGGAGAAATGCCTAATGTAAATGACAAGTTAATGGGTGCAGCAAACCAACACGCACATGTATACATATGTAACAAATCTGCACGTTGTGCACACGTACCCTAGAACTTAAAGTATAATAATAATAAAAAAAGAAAAAAGTTATGGAAACATTGAAAATACAGAAATATTTCAAATAAGTCATTAGATAGGGGGAGTTGGATCCTTTTGGGCTTGTTGGATATGAAAAAGCTTCACAGGGACTGGCTATGGGTAACTGAGAAGACGTATCTCTGGTATTGCAGGGGGAGCTGTAGGCGTCAGTGTGGGGCCTTTATAGTCACATGGCAGACAGCTCACAAGTTACCAGTTGCTGGAAAAAATGATGAAACATACAAATGAGCTGAAATGAGGATACAGAAACACAATGCTCTGCACATCTTGGCAATATCTGCTGTGCTGCTGTGTTCCTCATTCTCTCTTGAGACTTTTGGTCTTAGCCACTGTCATTTTTTCACAAAAAAATTGAGCCTCACTAACGACACTGTTCTGATCTTTCAGTGAGTCACTATTATGGTGGTTGAAGTGATTTATGTCATCCGGTGACTGGGAATACAACATCTTGCTCTATACTCTGTGTCTCCAGAGAAACATGTGCATTGGTTAATTAACGTTAGCAATTAGATGCTTGTGAATGAATGAATGAAATGAATGATTGCTAATCCACAGACTGTCAGGTGGACTGAAGGGCACAGAAGTCATACAGATTATGTCAGTGAGGATTGTTGCGGACAAATAATGAATGCAGACTTGCTATCTGAAAGAAAAGGGCACCAGGGCCTTACAGAATCAAGACAAAGTGAAAGAACAGCAGGAGTGAAGGAAACAACAAAAAGATAAAAGAAGAAGAAGAAAAAAAGACCCACAAAACCTAGGAAGTAAAAGTTTCCTAGGTTTTACTGGTCAGGGTAAAGCTGCTGCTGGGACTGCTTCTGTCTCTGTTCAATAAGCTCAACCCCAAAGATCACTGGCTCCCTCATCCCTTGAGATTCAGTCCACCAGGCCTATAGGGTAAATGGAATGGTGGTGGGAATATGGAAGAAGGATCTGATCTTCACTTTTGAGGTTACTGCTTGAAATTGCTCTCTTGCCAGGACTATGCCTATTTGGGGAGAGGTAATTTTCTACAAGAAAATGGAACTGTCAGAAAAGATGACCGATGTTGGTATCCCAAAATGACCCAGATGATCTGGATGGCAGTGTTTGTATAAAATGTACCACAAGGGAAAATCTGGGGGAGCACCATTAGTATGTAACTATTATAAAATAGTTCCGTTTCTGTTGAAAGCATTATTACAAATTAACAAGAAACTAATTTGCCATAGAAAAAGAACGGACAATGGACATGAATAGATCATTTTCAGTAAATGGCACAAATAATAACACGAAAAAATAGTGTTTAGCATTACTGATTATAAACAAGTTGATTAAAACAAGATATGATTTTGATTCATGACATTTTCAGGTTACAAGCAAGGCAACATTTAATACTGGAAGGTAATTTTGCAGCCTCACACAGCACCTTTAAAAAATGCTGATCCAGTATTTCTACTTTTAGGAATCTATCCTAAGAATGTAGAGATCTTGACAAAGATGATGCAACGAAGTGTTCATTCCAGCATGATCTGTAAACTGCAATAAAGTCTGAAAATATCCTAAAACATTTGATAAGTGATTGTAATAGTCTTCAACCATAGAAATGATACCTTAGAGAAAATTTAGTGACAGTAAATAATACTCCATTTATAAATACTTAGTGAGATAAGGAAGATTCTAAATTCCGTACAGCACGGTTTTAATTTTATAACAAACCTTTAGGCATAGAAAACATAAGGAAATATACTAAATGCTAATAGACAGTGTGTGGGGGAGTTATAGGTGATTTTAATTAAAAATGTTTTTCTGTGGTCTCTAAAACATAGATGTCCTTTTTTTCTAAAATATAGATGTCAAAATTATAAAAATGAACATATATTGTTTTTATTCTCAGAAGAAAATATAACAACAGGATTTCAAATACCACTTTGACAAAAATGTCAAATGCATATTGAGATGAATGTATAGCATGATTACTTAGTCATCGTTTCTTGACATATTTGAAGATATGAAAGATTTGGAAGAAAAATCACAAAATCTCTCAGTAAAATAAAAATAATTACATACAAAATTATACTACTTCTAAAACTTATGTTTGGGAGTCCATAAGCTTAAGTTCATCTCTAAACAACATATGGCATTTCCTCTTTTATTCCTCTATCCCAGGGAGGCAGAAATTCAGTTACTGTAAGGGCACTTAGATAATTTTCTTTCTTTCTTTCTTTCTTTTTTTTTTGAGACAGAGTCTTGCTGTGTCACCCAGGCTGGAATGCAGAGGCACGATTTCAGCTCACAGCAACGTCCTCCTCCCAGGTTCAAGTGATCCTCCTGCCTCAGCCTCCCTAGTAGCTTCGATTACAGGCACCCGCCTCCACCTCCGGTTAATTTTTGTATTTTTAGTAGAGCCGGGGTTTGGCCATGTTGCCCAGACTGTTCTTGAGCTCCTGACCTCAGGTAATCAACCCACCTCGGCCTCTCAAAGTGCTGGGATTACAGGCGTGAGCCACTGCGCTTGGCCTAGATAATTTTATTTCTAATTAGATTTAGTAGAAAGACCTATTGTTGGAGGCAAGTGCCAAATGTTTTCATAGTGACACTTAAGAATTTGGGATGCAATTTTATAGGCTGCTGCTTCTCAACCAAAAGCATTATAATTTCTAAAGACAAGCTTGTAAGAATGCAGTTACGTGTGTACACAAGACTTATCAGACCATCTGTGACTAATAAAGCTTGAGAAAGAGGGGAGGAGAGAGGGTATTCTGCCTTCCAGTAACATGCTTGTCTGAAACTTGCTAAACTCCTCTTAGGCAATACTCTGCTCAGAGAGCCATGTGTTTAATTGTAAAAATCTGTCAGTATCATAGGATTCAAAAGACATCAATCATTTATGTCAACAAGGAAAGAGTGAGGGCTGTATGACTCTTCTATCATTAGGAAAAGATGTGCTCAAGAGACAAAAACGTGGTCTAAGGAGGGCTGAGCAACTGTAGGTTACAGGAAAACTGAGTTCCAGACTATAATTTGGCCCCCCTCCCCTAATTTGGACTGGTATATTATATTTTTCATTTCATGTAATGCCATGTGTGCAGTAAGACATTATGTAACTTGGCCAGTCTCGGTGTGTAATATCCACTAAATGCTTTAAAGTGGCTGAGGTTATTAGCAGTTTGGTGCATGGGGAGGCCATTGCTTCCCTTGGCTTTGGCGGGATGCAATATTGTGTAATGAGGTTGGAACTGGCCTATATTCAAAATTACATTCCCAAAGGGCTGCTTATTCAAGCCACATGACAACTGGTTCTCTTTTTCTTAAGACTTCATTCTAAGTGGACTAAAAACAGCAAAATTGCCATGTTTGAACAGTTCCATAGGTGGACTGGGTCTTTTCCTTGTTTTGCTCCCAATTTATTATTTTATACTAAGATTTCTGAACTACACCCAGTTTTAGAGACATCGGGACACAAATTCCCGTCCCCCTCCATCTAAGCTGTGTGACCTCAGGCTGGTTACTTCATGATTCTGAGCCTTCATTTCCTTACCTGTAAGTTGGCGTTAACACTTCCCTAAGGAGGTGTAAGTCTTATAAAGACGCCAGCAAAGCTCCAGTCTCTTAATTATGTCGCCTCAGGCAATTTATTTAGCCGTTTGATTTGCGGATTCCTTACTTACAAGTTGGACCAGTTGTGGCTACTATCCGCAGTAGTCGAGGAATAGGTATGATAGGCAAAGCTCCGGCAACGGTGGCTGGCCCTTGGCGGCTCAAGAGGACCTGATAATGGTCCTGTTAGCGAGCATGCCCTAGTGTAATGCGGTCGAGTCATGAAACTTTGGGAAAAGAGAGAACAAGGAAAGCGGGCGATCAGAGGCCCAGCCGCGAGACCCGCCCCGCTGGGGCCGCCAGCCTGCACCGCGACGCCCCAGGACCCGGCACCGCCTCGCTCCACCCCTGCGAATCCGGGGCGAATCCGGGCGGAGAGTTCTTGGCGGCCGCGCAGCGCACAGCACCCTCCCGCCCGCCTCCCTCCCGTTGAGCTCCAGCTGTGCCAGAGGCACGCGAGCCTGGAGAGTCCGCAGCCAACGCGCAGGTGCTAGCGGCCCCTTCGCCCTGCAGGTAGGAGCCGCGCCGAGACCCGCATCACCCGGCGCCTGTGGGAGCCGGGTTTCCCCTCCTTCGCCTTCAGTCCCTTCTGGCTCCCAACCCGGTCAACTGGCCGCTCCCCGCCCAACTTGGACGGGACTTCAGTGAGTGAGTCGGCAGCGGACTCCCCAGCGATCCCCAAGGGCCTCCCTTGCATGGCTTCGGGTGGAATTCCTGCAGGGTGAAAGCTGACAACTCAGGCACGCACTTTTGCAGCGCGGGCGGCTGCCTGGAGCGCAGAGCCGCGCAGGCTCCAGGCTGAAGCCCGGGCGTCCTCTGCAGGATGCACCGCCCCGCCGGCGCGGGGCTTCGGGTGCAGGGTGTGTGGTGTCCCCAGGTCATCCGGGCGCCCTTGGTTCGGAGGCGCGGTGGCATGACTGGGCTGGTGGGGGCGATGGGACCAGCATCCCGTACCAACCAGGAAGTGCTGCGTCCCAAAGCTTCGAGCCCAGCCCTCAGAACACGGTCCCGGGGGTGTGGTCACAGCCGCGGGTGTCCGCGCCTCCCCCATGTGATGTGACCACTCGGAGGCGGGGCGGGGGGCCCGGGGGCGAGCAGCAGGGCATGTGTAAAGGGTCTTGTTCGTCACAGTACGATTCAAGGTATTTGGGACCTAGGGCTCAGATCCAGGAGTGCGGTCCTCCAAGCCTTCCAAAGGATTTTGTGACGCCCTTGAGAACCGCCCTTGTAGACTCAGTCCTGAACTACCGCCACGCCTGTGTTTGCTCCTCCTCATCTGGGATTATTGCCTTCTTTACTTCCTCTGTGAAGCACTAAATACGAGTAGCTTTTTAAGAACAGACCACAACAGTTTCTTCGTTTGACTATCACTAAGTCTGTCTCCAGAATGGGGAACTCCGTTAACTTTATCAGCCAGCCCTGCCAATTTTAGTTAAGATAAGCCTTTGTGGGCCTCCAAAGACCTCTGAGAGACTAGGTACCCAGAGACCTCTGAGGTATGTTAAATGGTTTAATTCGTGGTGTTGCAATTAAAACTTAAAGAAGGAAAGGAATCTGCCATTTGAACTGTTAACAGACACCACATTTATACACTGCCTATTTGAATAAGAATCTCTTTCGATATTAAATGTTTTGTGACACACAAGTGAATTTGTACACAGTCTTTTAGCTTGAATTTGTAGACAGCCTTTAAATGTTGTTTGGGGATCTTTGGACTAATTGTATAAGCGCCCAGTCTGGCTTCTCAAGAACCAGTACAGTTAACAATCCATATAAAAAGTTGGAATGCTGCCTGGGCGCGGTGACTCACGCCTGTAATCCCAGCACTTTGGGAGGCTGAGGTGGGCGGATCACCTGAGGTTAGGAGTTCGAGACCAGCGTGGCCAACATGGTGAAACCCCGCCTCTACTAAAAATACAAAAATTAGCCGGGCGTGGTGGCACACACCTATAATCCCAGCTACTCGGGAGGCTGACGCAGGAGAATCGCTTGAACCCGGGAGGCGGAGGTTGTAGTGAGCCGAGATCATGCCATTGTACTCCAGCCTGGCTGAAAGGGCGAGAGTCTGTCTCAAAAAAAAAAAAAAAAGAATACTAAGGCTTTGAGGAAAAAATGTCTTTACAATGTTTGTTCCTGATGACAGAATAATTATGAACTATAGTAAGTGCTGTACAATGCTCATTTAGGTTTGTAGACTTACTTATAACTAGGTGGTGGGGAACCGTGCTTCTTGAAAGTTGTATGATTACTTAGTGTTTCTTAATTAAAAACATAGTTACAAATTTTATTTACCTTTAACTCTTACATGGTTTTTAATTTATTTTTGTTCCGAAGGAAAAGTAGGACTGTCATTTTTTTTAAAAAAAAATTCCAATTTTATTTTAGATACGGGGATACATGTGCAGGTTTGTTACACGGACATGTAGCATGAAGCTGAGGTTGAGGGTACAACTGATCCCATCACCCAGGTAGTGAGCATAGTACCTGATAATTTTTTAACTTTTCCTCTCCTTCCTCCCTCCCACCTCTAGTGGTTCCTAGCGTCTATTGTTACCATCTCTATATCCATAAGTGCCCAATGTTTACCATATATATATATATATATATAGAGAGAGAGAGAGAGAGAGAGAGAGAGAGACAGAGTCTCACTCTATCTCCCAGGCTGGAGTGCAGTGGCACGATCTCGGCTCACTTCAAGCTCCGCCTCCCGGGTTCACACCGTTCTCCTGCCTCAGCCTCCCCAGCAGCTGTAGTACCTTCCACTTATTAGTGAAAACATGCGATGTTTGATTTTCTGTTCCTGCCTTAATATGCTTGGGATAATGCCCTCTATCCGCATCCATGTTGCTACAAAGGACATGATTGTGTTATTTTTTATTGTTGCATGGTATTCTATGATGCATATGGACCACATTTTCTCTTATCCCGTCCGCAGTTGATGGGCATCTAGGTTGACTCCATTTGCTATTGTGAATAGCGCTGTGGTGAACATATGAATGTGTGTGTGTTTTTGGTAGAACAACTTATTTTCTTTTGGATATATACACAGTAATGGGCTGCGGGGTTGAATGGTAGTTCTGTTTTGAGTTCTTTGAGAAA
This sequence comes from Macaca thibetana thibetana, assembly GCF_024542745.1. Classification (NCBI taxonomy): domain Eukaryota; kingdom Metazoa; phylum Chordata; class Mammalia; order Primates; family Cercopithecidae; genus Macaca; species Macaca thibetana. The sequence continues at coordinate 75,323,015 of NC_065579.1, read as the reverse complement.
TCTGCACCTGCTTTCCACAGTGGCTGAAATAATTTACGTTCCAACCAACAGTATATAAATGTTCTCTTACAGGATTTTTTAAAAAAAATTTTCTTTTAATTTCACTTTTGTTGTAGTAAAAGATGCATAACATAAAATTTACCATTTTAGCCATTTTTCAGTGTGCATGTAGTGGCATTAAATACGTTCACATTATTGTGCTACTGTCACCACCATCCATCCACAAGACTCTTCATCTTTCTTACAGGGTTTTAATAACATTTTAATGATAATGGTTGTGTTGCAGGCTTTAGTTTTATCACTAAGCAAGGTTTGAGTTCCTTCTCGTAGCTTTAGAGAAATGCACCTTTTAAACTTTTTTTTTTCTGAGGCAGGGTCTCACTCTGTTGCCCAGGTTGGAGTGTAGTGGCGCAACAGTCTTGACCTCCCAGGCTCAAGTGATACTCCCATCTCAGTTTCTGAGTAGCTGGAACTATAGGTGTGCATCACCACCCTTGGCCAGTTTTGTTTGTTTGTTTGTTTTTGTAGAGATGAGGTCTCACTGTGTTGCTAAGGCTGGTCTTGAATAACTGGGCTCCAGCAATCCTCCCATTTCGGCTTCCCAAAGTGCTGGATTACAGGCATGAGCTACCATACCCAGCCAAGAAATGCACTTTTAAAAGAGAAAAGGTAAAAAGCCATAACCAGACTGTTTAACAAATCTTATCTACAGCCGGAAAGGCCTAATACGTTACTGTTTGAAAATAAACTTGTGATGTATTTAAACTTTTATCTAAGGGTATTGTGGGGTTTAGCTATCAAGAGGAAGGAACACGTAAGGCAGTTACTGTTATTGATCATTTCCTCTCCTGAGTATCTATCAGAAAAATGGCAATTGTCAGTGTTGTTGTCTTTAGCAGTGCAATAGTACCTATCTAAATTATGCTTGAACTCAGGTAATGTTGCCTTCTTAGTAACTAAAGGCAATGTTGATCAAACTTGAAACTACATGTAGCAATTTCCTGTCCATCCCAGGTGTTTACTAAAGATTGATACTACGGGACCCAACACATAAGATATGTCTCTTTAAACTTGTAGTTAGGCTGAGTCATTGTGTTCACAAGAAAAGCTGTAACTTTGCAAGGTCTGGTTTTATGTTTACAATCCTTTAAGTCTGAGCACCACAAAATAAAATGTATTTGCTGGGGGGGTGCGGTTAAAAGTTGTCGCAGGGTTAAAACGAGAAACATGTAAACCTAACTTTCCCATAGGCCTGTGACATTTCTGGTTACAAAGAGAATCATACAAATCACATCTTATGCTTCAGTGGGAACACATTCCAGTGTGTTAGTTTCCCTAAATTCACACTGCAGTGTAAAATCTGGACCCCAGCTGTTTTAGTGCTGGGTTATTAAGCAAAAGTGTATGTTATATAAGTGTTTCATAGTATCACAGGTTTTTTTCCTATTGCAAAACTTTCTTAATTTTTAAATTTATTGAGCAAACATTACAGCGGCAGAATAAAATCAATTATTTATTTAATAAACACTTACATGGTGTTTACTTTGTGCCTTGCACTTGTCTAAGCATTTTACAAACATGAATACATTTAACCCTCAAACAACCCTGTAAAGTAGGTAATCTTATTATGGCCATTTTATTTATTTATTTATGTTTGTTTTACTGTATTTTATTTTGTAGAGATGGGGTCTTGCTATGTTGCCCAGGCTAGTTTCAAACTTCTGGGTTCAAATGGTCCTCCTATCTTGGCCTCGAAAAGTGCTGGGATTCACAGGTATGAGCTACTGTGCCTGGCCTATGCCCATTTTATAGATGAGGCAGTTTGAGGCATAGTGAGATCCCACAACTAGCTCATGGCAGAGCTGGGGATCCATCTCTGGCAGCTTGCACCCAGAGTTTTGACATTGCTGTCTGTTTAGAAAAAAACATAACCTGTGATTCCATCCTCCTAACAAACTTTTTTTTTAAGGTTTTTTGATTCCCATTTTGTCTTTGTTCTTTGACGTAATCGCAATTATAGTGCAACTCAGACAATCTGTTCAAGTCCTTTACTTTTCGGAAGAAGAAATTAAGGTGGAACATGGGTATGTCCAAGGGTAGAAGCACTGGGGCAGGGTCCTGGAGATCCTCTGCTGGGCCAGGCCTTAACTCCCTGATTGTGAGGAGATTGGGCCAGGGATCCTGGGAGAGTCTGGGAGGCCAGGGCTGTGTTTGGGAGGAGTTGGGTGTTATTTGCCAATCCAGAGGGAAGCATTTCAATATTTTAAAAATTGTTATGACCATACTAGAGCTAATCTACTAAATAAGGGCCCACGTTATGGCCGACTGGGTCATGGGAGGTCTTGCTTCCTAGGGCTCCAGAATCCTGGATTGCTTCCCCTGTTGCTGCTAATGCTCATGACCCTCAGCTCCCCTCTGGATGAGGGCAAGATTTTATTCTGTACTCAATCATTTTTTGAACTTTTTGGATCTAGAGTTGGGAACCTTTTGGAAGCCTCTGACGCACAAAAGAAAATCAGCCAAAATCAACATGGAAATAAAAATAACTTGGTTTAGTCAGTTCTTTTGTTAAGAAAGAGAGAGAGACACTTCTAAGGCCGTAAACTTATGAACTTTATATTAAGAACAGGAAAATAAGGGTTCAGAATTTAACAGTGATCTTTTTCAAAGTAGGCTTTTACAGATGGCACATTTAGATGAAGGCGAATAGGAATAAACATGGGGAAAAGGAAAGCCGTAGAAAGGGAGGGGAGAAACAAGTGCAGAGATGAGGCATTGGCAGAGAGCCATAGATAGGAAGCATGGAGCTAATACCTTTGTCAGTTCTTTACAAAAAGCCTGCGTCTCAGAGTGTTACCACCGGACGATGCCTTCAAAATATCATAAGCAGTTGCAAATGATCTTTCCTTTGGTTTATCTTGATGGGATCTTAATGTTTAAACTGTTGCTAATCAACAAAGCATGTGGACAATAAGATACAAGGGAACTCTTGGCCCCTGATTGGGATCTTCATAACAGTCTAGTCTAGTTTGGTTTATGCCACTTTCCGTGGGTGGATTTTATATGTAGTGTGATATTAGAATCACTGGATTTGCCGTTATTTTTTCTATTGACAGTCTTCCCTGTGACAGGGCAAGGTTCTTGAGGTCACAGACTGTGTTTTTGTCATTTTTGTGTCTACAGTGTCCATTGTAGTGTACAATAGATGTGAGCTGAATGACAGGGTACATGGATGAAGGGAGAAGGTGTAATCCATTTTGTTAAAAATACATAGGTATTTCCAGAAAATAAGTCTTTATAATTAATGTTGTACTTATTTATTTGCTCCATGGTGCCATTTAACTATTCTTAAAAATAAAATGTGTAGATGTGGAATGGACAGTCTGTGGCATTTTGGGTAAACAGCTGTACTCACTTCATTGATCTTTTTCTGCCCAAGTTCTGATGAAAGAGTCCTTTGAAATAAAGAGTTCGAGTAGGTAGCCATGGGTTGGGATTGGAGATTCATGACTTGGAGCAGAAAAACATTTCCAGATGTGTAGGGCAGTGGTTCTCTGAAGATGCAGACCCGAAAGTGAGACATTTAACCAAAGGAGCTAAGAATAGGGAAAAAAATGAAGATGAAGTTTTAGATACTGTTTTTTAAGTGTCACCATTATTCCTGCTTTGGAATAAAAAAATGTAAGAATTTGGGGATGAAGTATATTTTTGGCACTAACATCACTGTGATGTTAAAACTATTTTTAAAAGATAATAAATACCCACACCTCTGACTTACTAATTATTTTACTAAATGTATTGCTCTCTATGCTATTTATGTCTATTATTTCTATATGGTGAAAATACTGTACCTGCTGCACGTCTTCCCCAAACTGCATGTTCTAGTGATATCATGTTGGTAACTTAGAAGTGGCCATGGTAGGAATTTCTCTTTTTGAGACAGGGTTTCACTCTTGTTGCCCAGGCAGGAGTGCAATGGTGCAATCTTGGCTCACTGCAACTTCCACCTCCCAGGTTCAAGCGATTCTCCTGCCTCAGCCTCCTGCCTCAGCCTCCCAAGTAACTGGGATTACAGGTGCATACCACCACGCCTGGCTTATTTTGTATTTCTAGTAGAGACAGGGTTTCACCATGTTGGCCAGGCTGGTCTCGAACTCCTGACCTCGTGATCCTTGGCCTTCCAGGAATATTTACACTGTGGAAATTGGCACACACTACACTTAGGGTTTCTCCTCCACCCCAACCTGGTTGCTAAGCATTTGTCAGCACACCACTGGCTTTGCCCAAGGGGGATATCTGAGCTTCTCCATCACCCCCCCTTTTTTTCTCATTATGATCAAAGAGATTTGTCGTGCACTTTTCTTTCAACCGTCACAGTGATTCTGAATTTGGCGATGTGGTTGGGGGGAAAGGAATACATATAGTTATGCTATGTTCTAATCTCTTTGTGCCTATTATCTGGTCTGGTACAGGTCTCAATTGCATTCAATTTAACCTTTGATTCTATCCTTTTGTAGAGATAGAATTCTCCCTGCAACCTCCTGAAGAGCTGGCCTTCCCTCCTTCTCCATCACAGTAGTTCCAAGGTCTGGCTAAACAAAATCACCTGGAGACTTCTTAAAATACAAACTTCCAAGTTCTATCACATATGTAATAAATTTAGATTTTTGAGGAATGGGACTCAAATTAGTATTTTGTAAATTCCCTTGGGAGTTTGATGATCACCCCATGTGCCTTCTGGGCCCCTCTTGTGGGCTCTTGCTCTCCAGCCCTGGCACCTGTGTACCGTGCTTAGAATCAGGTCATTTGGGCTGCTGGACCCCGGCCACATTGTATGGTAGCCTTGATTTTTATGTTTGTACTCAAATTCTGATCCTGTGAACCTTGGTAATCAGGGGCCACTCTTTTCCCCATTGGCCTGTCATTCATACCAGAGCCTGATTTTTCGTGCTCAGTTCTTCAGAGCCTGGGTTTCTAACTAGCGAGGCAGCTAGTGTGTTGCAGGGAGACTATCAGAGGAGTCAGGTGTGCTAAGTTTCATTTCTACTTTAGCGTCTGTGTAACCTCGAAAAACTTGTTTTTCACCTTTCTGGACTACAGTTGCCTATCTCCAGAGTTTGTTAGGAAGGTTGTTTCTAGAACACATCAAGCTTTGTTCCATCTTAGGGCCTTTGAATCATGCTATTCCCTCTGCCTGGAGCACACTTCTCCTAAGTCTTTGCATGGCTTGCTTCCTTTTTGTCATTTGGATCAATGACGAAATGGTCAAATGTTATCTCCTTGGAAAGGTTTTCCCTGACCATTGAAAGCTGCCTCACCTCACAGTCCACATTGCGTTGCTTGCTACCTGATCCTGTTCCAGCCTTTTACCTGGGGTTATTTTCATGCTAGCATTTACCACCATCTGAAATTCTTTTTCTTTTCTTGTTTTCTTGGTTACTGGGTTTTCTATGCAAGAACTTAAGCTTTATGAGAGTAGGGACTTGCCTGACACATAGTAGGTACTCACTAACTACTTGTTGAATGACTACCTTTCCAAGTTATTATATAAATATATGATGTTAGTGTGAACCCTTGTTCCCAAGCGATTCATTTGTTTTCCTAATTGTTCTTTTCTGACCTCACAGATGTTGCTGTTTTTATGACAGTGATTCATTGCTGAGATATTACTGCAATTTGGAGCAAAGTGCTGCTCTCAACTGATGAGAAATAAAATCTGTAGCTTTCTATGTGAATGCCTCCTTTCGTTTTCAGAGAGCTTGCAAAATCTTGTTTCAGTTGCATCTATTTGTCATGTGGGTGTATAATCTGCGATAGAATGGATCGATTAAACATAACATAAATGAGACTGATTTGGGGAAACTCCTGTTTCCTCCCTTTTTTGAGTTCTACCAGGGGTGGTTTTTGGTAGCGTCATGGGGACTAGGGAAACGTGTATCACTTTGTAAGAAAGGCAGTCCATAGGCTGGGCATGGTGGCTCATGCCTGTCATCCCAACATTTTGGAAGGCTGAGGCAGGTGGGTGACTTGAGGTCAGGAGTTCAAGGCCAGCCTGACCAACACGGTGAAACCTCATCTCTACTAAAAATACAAAAATTAGCCACGTGTGGTGGTGAGTGCCTGTAATCCTAGCTACTTGGGAGGCCGAGGCAAGAGAATTGCTTGAACTTAGGAAGTGGAGGTTACAGTGAGCTGAGATCGTGCCATAGCACTCCAGCCTGGGTGACAGAGCAAGACTCTGTCTCAAAACAAAAACAAACAAGTAACAAAAAGAAAGGCATGCCAGAAACGCATGTTGGATATGTTCATCCTATCTGATCTCACCAGATACATGGGGTAGGTTTGACTAACGGTGAAGTAATTTTTGTAGATCCATTGCCTGGAAGGCCAATAAGGTTGGCAGTGAAAGCTTTCATCCTGTATTTGCAATAGCCCCTTTTCAGGATGGTGTTGAAGAATTTATCAAGCACAGAGTCTTTTTGGTGCTAACACAGTACTAGGCCTAGGCTAGTGAGTCTAAAATGTGGTTCCAGCCCCACAGTTTATAGTCTAATGCAGTCACCCAAAGGCAGGACTGAATTGTGCAGCAGAATCCTGCCAGGCCACCTGAAATGGGCTGCCTTTTATAATGATTCTATGTTCCAGTTTTCCTTGATAGTGATTTTCCAACTGCTTTGTTTCAGGGCAGTGCGGTGTTGTGAATGTTTGTCTTCTTCAAATTCATTTGTTGAAATCCTCACCCCAAGGGGTGATGGTATTAGGAGGTGAGGCCTTTGGGAGGTGATTAGGCCACAGTGGGTCTGCCCTCATCGAGGAGATTAGTGCCTTTATAAAAGAGGCCAGAGGGACCTCTGGCTCTCTTCACTAAGTGAGGGGTTAGTGAAAAGGCAGCCACTGGGGAAGCAGGCTTTCACCAGACACCAAATCTGCAAGCACCTGGATCTTGGACTTCCCAGCCCCCAGAACTGTGAGAAGTAAGTTTCTGTTGTTTATAAGCCACCTAGTCTATGGTATTTTGTTATAGCAGCCTGAATGGACTAAGACAGGTGGGCTGGCATTGGAGTAGAGATTGGGTCCAGGGATGTAGACAGCAGAATTCTGGAGCGTCTCTAAACACCACATTCAATCAGAGCATCTCATTTCAAAAATGTACTACTGTATATTTGCCTTTTAAAAATTATTTTTGGGCTGGGCACGTTGACTCATGACTGTAATCTCAGCACTTTAGAAGGCCAAGGTGGGTGGATCACTTGAGGTCAGGAGTTTGAGACCAGCCTGGCCAACATGGTGAAACCCCATCTCTACTAAAAATACAAAAATTAGCCAGTTGTGGTGGTGCACACCTTTATTTGCAGCTACTTGGGAGGCTGAGGTAGGACAATTGCTTGAACCAGGGAGACGGAGGTTGCAGTCAGCTGAGATCGCGCCACTACACTCCAGCCTGGGCAACAAAGTGAGACTCCATCTAAAAAATAAAAATAAAAAATAAAAAAGTAAAAATTATGTTTGTTTCAGATTTGCAGAAAAGTCATGACGCTATTACAGCAAGTTTCAAAGGAGTACACAGTTTCCTCTATTATTAACATCTCACATTGGTATGTGATACATTTGTTATAATTAATGAACCAATATAGACACATTATTAAGTAAAACCCATATTTTATTTAGATATTCTCCCATGTCCTTTTTCTATTCCAGTATCTTGCCCAGGATACCATGCTACATTTCATAGTTGTGTCTCCTTGGGCTCCCTTGGTTATCATGGTTGCTCAGACTTTCCTTGTTTTTGATGACCTTGATAGTTTTGAGGGGTACTGGTTAGGTATTCTGTAGAATGTCCCTCAGTTGGGATTTTTATGATGTTTTTCTCAAGATTACATTGGGATTATGGGTTTGGGGAGGGAGAGGACAGAGGTAAAATACCATACTTATCACATCTTATCAAGGGCACATACTATCAGCATGACTCATCACTGGTGATGTCCATTTTGATCACCTAACTGAGGTTGTGTGTGTAAGGTTTTCCATTGTAAGGTTACTTTTTTCCTCCCTCTACACACTGTACTCTTTGGAAAGAAGTCACTGTGCACAACCTATATTTTTGGGAGTTATGTTCTACCTCCTAGAGAGGGGAAAATGTCCTAAAAAGATCTCATTCCCTTTACTTCCTTTAATGTTATAGATTTTCTGTTGAATGTCATTAATTTTGGTTTAAAATAGAAAAGTAGTACACTTAGGTGGCCTTGTTTCATTTCTGTGCTAGTTCACAAACACAGAAACACTTTAGAAAGAGTTTTAGTTGCAGGCAAGTCCCTCTTTTTTTTTTTTTTTTTTTTTTTTTAGATGGCGTCTCACTCTGTTGCCCAGGGCTCACTGCAACCTCCGCCTCCCGGGTTCAAGCAATTCTCGTGCCTTAGCCTCCTGAGTAGCTGCAATTACAGGCACACACCACCATCCCCGGCTAATTTTTGTATTTTTAGTAGAGACAGGGTTTCACCATGTTGGTCAGGCTGGTCTTGAACTCCTGACCTCGTGATCCACCTGCCTTGGCCTCCCAAAGTGCTGGGATTACAGGCGTGAGCCACCATGCCTGGCCTGAGTCCCTCTTTTTTAATGAAAGTTGTGGGCAGACAATTATGCTCAGAGACCAGATAAATCTGGTCAAAGGGACCAGAATGATACCCCTGAATCAGGTGTTGGTTAGTGGCTTAGTGTGCGGTAGGCTTCCCATGAAGCCTTTGTGCTCTGATGCCTGACTGAGGACACAGTCCTCCTAAAAAAGAGTGTGAGGCCCATCGCAGCATGGCTGACTCTCTAATGGCCAAGTTCTCTTGTGGCTTAGCTCTCAGGACAGTCAGGTAATATGCCCAGAGCTGGACCTTGGGATCTGGCTAGACAGACCTGAAGAGTTTTCTGTTGCAATCAAATAAAGGACAACAATATTAATTTGGAACATGTTGAGAAGTCATTGTTGTAATTAAGCACAAGTTAAGCATACATAATAAACACTTCACATAATTGATTAGAATTATTTTAACACAACCAAAGCAAAATTCAAAAATTCCAAAGCAAAAATTCAGTTCTCAATCTTTCTCTCTCTCTTTCTCATGCCAGTGACCATTATTGACACTGTCTCCTGATTTCACCTAGAATTTATTTCTGAATTTACTTGATATTCTCTAAGTCATAGCACTTAATATGACTTCTATATAGCAAAAGCTTCCTTACGCCTGATTTCCTAGGGCCAAGGACTCAAGGAGTCTGTAAAATTTGACCATAATTTAAAATTGGCCATATGTTCAATGAGTAGGAGAGTTGATGTGAAGCAAGGGAGGTATCACAGGCCCAGCCTAGACCCTTTGCTCTGTGCTCCAAAAATGGCTTAGAATTCCTTTAGTAGAGAATGTGTAAGTGACTGTCATTCACTGAGCACACTACCTTATCATTTAGTTCTGTATCCCACAGCATCTTAATCAGTCTACTTTGATCCTGTCCGACCCACTTTCCTGCCATTGCTGATTATATAATAGGACAATCTTACTTAAGTAGGGGTGAGTGTTACCTGGATTCAATGGCCTGAGAATTTTTTCCTTCCCTTTAATGTTTCTTTAGGTTTCACATTTTAAGGGTCAGTGACACTTAGCTGTTATCCATTGTTTCACAGATGAGTCATGGAAAATGGAAAATGAGTTTGAAAATTATCCTCACATGACAGCCATCATGCAACTTATAAGGAAAAATGGCACTTGGGGAGTAATAAGCCTCTAAAAATTTCTAAAGATTGAGGGGGGAAAAAACCCTCAAAGAATTTAGCTGACTTCAGTCAGTTTTAAATAAGAGGCCCAAAATAAATAAGTGAGAAATTTGAAAACTTCCTTCATATCAATACATGCCAGCTTTTTTCATATTATTAGGATATTTGCATATATTTTGGTCAAAACTGCTTACTTGAAAATACGTATTCAGAAGAAAAATGTCCATAATATGCTGTAGTTTTTTTTTTTTTTTTTTTTTAAAGACAACCTTCTAAGTTTGCCTCTGAAACTACCCTGAGAGCAACTGCCCTCTGGGGATTTATGGTCTAGTGCTGTGGTTCTCACACTCCACTGTGCACTTGAATCCCTGGAGGGCTCAGGAGAGTACAGAGCGCTGGGCCTTACCCTAGAGTTTCTGATTCAGTAGGTCTGGGCTGGGCAGATAATTTGCGTTTCTAACAAGCTCCCAGATAATGCTGATGCTGCTGGTTTGGGGACTGCGATTTGAGAATCACTGATCTAATGGTTTAGCTGACACATCAGTAAACATAATTCAAAGATTAAATGCTGTGAAATAAGTACAAGCAACATGCAATGGGAAACAGGGTGTGGAGAAGTGGGGTAAACGATGAATGATCAACTAAAGATCAGAGAAACCATATGGAAGCAGAAAGGTTAAGCAGGATCTTGAAGCCTTGGCAGGTAGGGCATTTTGGTGATGACAGTCTCCTGTTGGGAGGGAGAGTGCAGAATGTATATGGGAGTGGGAGTGTAGCCTAGCACAGGAGGAGAGTAGGGGTGGTGTGAAGGGAGGAACAACCATGAACAGGTAGAATTAAGAATGAGAGGGCTGGAAAGTTAAACTAACACGTTCTTGGTTTTTGGAGTTTGGCAGCAAAGGAAAAGCATGATCAGAGCTATGCTTAAGAAGGGCAGCTCTGGCATTGCAACAGATGGTGCAGGAAGAGAAAGAGTGATTTTGGGAGAATCAGTTAGGAATTATTGAGGTAGCCCCGCCCAGAAGCAAGGATAGTCTGGAGAAGAGCATGAAGGTGGGAGGGATACAGTCATGGGAGGCATCTGTAGCAGAAGCCACACATTTGGTAGTTGATTGGTTCCTGAAAATGAGAGAGCGATGAGTCAAGGTGAGAGTGAGGATTCAAAGTCTGAATTGTTGATGATGAGTGTTGGTGGTGGCTGGATCTCTCAGAACAAATAATTGGATAAGAAAAAGAACCTCGGCCGGGCGCGGTGGCTCAAGCCTGTAATCCCAGCACTTTGGGAGGCCGAGACGGGCGGATCACGAGGTCGGGAGATCAAGACCATCCTGGCTAAAACGGTGAAACCCTGTCTCTACTTAAAAAATACAAAAAACTAGCCGGGCGAGGTGGTGGGCGCCTGTAGTCCCAGCTACTCGGGAGGCTGAGGCAGGAGAATGGCATGAACCCGGGAGGCGGAGCTTGCAGTGAGCTGAGATCCGGCCACTGCACTCCAGCCTGGGCGACAGAGCGAGACTCCGTCTCAAAAAAAAAAAAAAGAAAAGAAAAAGAACCTCCTGGGCCTTAGTTTCTTCAGTAGAGGAGTGGACTAGATACTCTTAAAGGTTTCTTTGTAATTGTAATTAAGGGTTTGAGGGTTTTTGTTGTCTGAAATATGATAGAACATAGTTGTACAAAAAGTTAATGGCTTGTGTATAACAGGCACTCGTATGTTTGTTGATTAGTTGATCCATGACAATCATTAGCTCTGAAATAGTTACATCTGCAAATAGTCTTCTTCCTCGGCTCTTCATTTTGCTATGGTTTTCTTAGTATGTTGACTTACTCTTCCTCCCATTTTATAAATTATGAATATCAACCTTTTTTGATATGTGCTCTATGTATATATTTTAACAACTACAGCAGATAATTTAAACATCTCTTTGGCTGTTTCTTACATCATAATAATCACACCATATATGGAGATATTTATACACAACTCTGTCTTTCCCACTGGATCATAAAATCCTTTTGGGTAAGGAACATATCTTACTCATTTTCGTCTTCCTCACTGCACTCATGGTCAATACTTATAAAATGTGGCCAGCAAATGTTTGAGGAACTGGATTGAATCATTGAGTAAGAGTAAATTACTGTCTGTTCTTTTGGGAGAGACAAATGTTTCAGACAATAAAGAGTAATAGTTTAAAGGGAAATGGAAGTCCATATATCCTAGGAGGTAGAAAGAGGAAACACATTTCATTCAGTAGACTCTTAGAACTGGAATAGACATACTCATGGACACTGTAGGGACTAGAAGCAGAAGCCTATAAAAAGTAGCGCAGTGGTTAGCTCTATCCTAAATTAGCCATTGAAAACCTTGGGCCAGACCTTTCCATGCTGGACCTCAATTTTCTCCTTTGTAATATGGAGGTTATACTAAATTACAAAGTTTTAGAACTCTCTGAACACCCTTTTGGGAAGAATTCTAAGCAGAGGGAACAGCATGAGTAAAACACAAGAGATAGGTAAGAGTATGTGTGTTCTTTGTGACTGGTTGTGACATGCTAGGAAATTAAGCAGGAAGAGCAGGTGGAGGCCTTGTTTCAGAGAGCCAAGATAAGGAGTCTGGACCCATCCTATGATGATAGGTGGTGTCTTATGCAGAGATTTGTGCCAGGTGGTTTAATTAGGGTTGGCATCCAGGGAGCACGGGTGAAGGACCAGAGACAGTCATCTAGGGAAGGAGGCAATAGTAATACAAGGAGGCATTATTGGAGTGCCATTGCTATAGGCAGCTGATTGCTTTATTCCAAGAGATCATCTGAGAAGTTTTATGAAATGCACTCAGCACAGTTTATGTAGAGAAAAAAGAGAGAGGCTTTTATCTATGTTTCTTGTTTCCCATTGAATTAAAGCAGCCCCACTTCTGGATTGCACATGTATGACTGCCAGGTTCCCATGGGCGACACATGAAGCAGCAACAGAGGAGTCTAGGGGTGAGTGAGCTTGTCAGTTTGCACTTGTGTGAAGCTGGTTAAATTCTTCATGGAACTGGCTGCAATGGCAATGCTGGAATAAGAAGCAAGTTTGAGAGGATTTGAATTAGTCCGTAAAAGGAGGCCAGTACAGGGAGCTATTGAGAGATTTTAAACAAAGGAACACCTAATCAGAATGATATAATGGTGTGCTTGTAAGTGTTTAACAACCAGCTCTCCAGAAAATGTGCGTGCACATATGTCTATTATAAATTGTTCTGATACAAAAGATGTGTAGCACACAATTTACAAGTAGTAATAAAATGCTCTTTATCATTAAATCTATATAGCTAATTGATTTGGACAGATTTCTGTTGGTTTTTGTTGAACTCTTGTATCCATAGCCTAGTCATGGTTACAGTTGATGAAAGAGCATATTGATATTTTCTTTTTACATTATTGTGTAATTTGAAAGTGAAGCAGCAGAGGTGTATCCCAAAATTTTACTTGCTCAGGAAACATCTTCCTTATGAATTGGCCAGTACTTTTTCTTAATACTAGAAGAATATTTCCTCAATTTTTTGTTTTATTCACGATGTAACTACTACAAGCACCAGGCATTTTATTAATATTTTCTCTATCACCTCCTTAGGCCTAGACAATTAACAAAACAGAAACGATGTGATTATAGTGTTCGTCAATTTCAGTATGAAACTACCCTTATCATGGCCAGTATCAAGTTACAGGGAATTGGGAAGAGATGCACAGTAGCAGCACAACACAACATTGTATAGTCTTTTCACATCCAGTAGTCTCCCGTCATCCAAGGGGGATATGCTCCAAGACTCCCAATGGATGCCTGACACCTCAAATAGTACTGAACCCTATACACACTATGATTTTTTTTCTTATACATACATGCATGTGATAAAATGCAATGTATAAATTAGGTACAGTAAGAGATTAACAATAATAACAAAATAGAACAGTCATAATGATATACTATAATAAAATTTACATGAATGTGAGCTCTTTTTCCCTCTCTCAAAATACCTTGTACTGTACTCTTCTTCTTTTTTTTTTTTTTTGAGATGGATTCTTGCTCCCATCATGTAGGCTGGAGTGCAGTGGCACGATCTCGGCTCACCACAGCCTTCACCTCCCAGGTTCAAGCGATTCTCCTTCCTCAGCCTCCCGAGTAGCTGGGATTATAGGCGTGCGCCATCACGCCTGGCTAATTTTTATATTTTTAATAGAGACGGGGTTTTGCCATGTTGGCCAGGCTGGTCTCAAACTCGTGATCTCAGGTGATCCACCCACCTCAGCCTCCCAAAATGCTGCGATTACAGGTGTGAGTCACCGCGCCCAGCCCCTTCTTGTGATGATGTGAGATGATAAAATGCCTGTGTGAAGACAAAATGAGGCAAATGACCTAGGCATTGTGACATAAATGGAAAATGCCAGAAATAAACAATTCATGTTATAAATTGTGCACCATTCTGAGTAATGTGATGAAATCTGCACTCCCCCATTCCATCCTGCCAGGATTGCCAGTCACTCGGTAGCCATCTCTGTTACCAGATTAACTGTGGTTTTATCAGTATCACAGTGCTTATGTTCAAGTAACTGTATTTTACTTAATAATGGCTACAAAGTCCAAAAGTAGTGATATAATATTTTCAGACCATGGTTGACTGCAGGTAACTGAAATTTTAGTTACATGAAACTACAGATAAGGGGGGGACTGCGCTACAGACAAAATAGGCATAAGTATCCTCAAGACAATACATATTATTAAAATGAAGAAAAATAATAAAGAAGTGATAAACTGAGAACTTTTGCTTTAATATAATTTATTTTAAGTTTATATAATTTAATTTTTAATAATTGCTATGTTTAACAACTGACTCACAAAATTGCTGAAAATTTCCCAATCTTGATGAAAATTTCCCAGTCTGCTCTCAGGAGCCTATATGAGCCAGCCCAGAACACCACTGGAGTTATAATTTGAGAAGATTACCTTGGTAGCAATCTCTAGAAATGTTTTGTAGGGGAGCTACAGTAGGGGTCAGAAGTAGGAGACAGATTATGAAATGTCTTCAGACCCTGCCAGCGTGAGGGTTCAAATGATGTCTGGTCGGTGGAGATCATGCAAATTTCACTGGTTTGTGTTCCCACACGGATCTGTAGGACCTTCAGTGAAAGTCTCCTCCAGGTATTCCTGGAGGTATCCTGGCATTGTCTCACATGTGTTTTGAGAGCCCCACTCCCTTGGGGGGGGGGGTCTTACGCTTTTGCTTCCTTGTTGATGACCATGGGCCAAAGGGGCTCTGTGGGTGAGGCTCTACCTCAGCCATAGCTGGTGTCCTCCTGAAGAGGATTTATGCCAAAAAGAGTCACATGCCAGGCCTTGTTTTTTCAAGTTTGCAAATCTAGGGGAGAGGGAGGCTCTAGAAAAAATGCTGGAACCTGGTATGTGCCCTGCAGAAACATCCTTGACTCCCTTTGTCACCAGGAGCCTAATTTTACTGTGTTTTTCTGTGACTCACAGAGGCAGGGGGCAAAGATATTCCTCCCCACTTCTTCCTGCAGCTGCTTGCTGCATCAGCCTCAGCCAGTCTGGGGCTGGGCAGGGAAACAAACCCTCTTCCTTCTCTTGGTTTATCCCTTGGTTTGCTCAGAGAGACCTTTGTGTCTGAGGCCCCCTTCTTGCCTTGCAGCTCAGCTGGTGCGGTGCTGAATGCCTTATTGATGGCCAGGGGCCCCTGATCCATCTGCATTCCCAGAACGTATGAATCTCATTTGGGGGCCACCCAGCCCCCACTACTCTTAGTAGATGAAATAAGGTAGAATAGATAAGAGGATGGAACTGGCCCCTGGATGCATGATGGGGCCAATAACGGAGGTACAGGGTGCATAGGTGGCTGGGCTGTTAGACAGGGAAAGAGGATGGAATTGAGATGCAAGGTAGAAAAGCATGACTATGTTCAGTTTGGGATTTGAAGAAATAGGTACTGGTAGGACAGTTCAGAGGGCACTGGGCCTTCAGGAGAAAGAGAAGAAAGGAACGGTGGCATTGGGAGTAGTAAAGCTGTGGGTATGAATGAATGTCTATGAGACTCGCCTCCCCGTGAGGACATAGAATGAGAAGACACACTTTACAGGTAGACTAGGTTGGGTTCAGAAGCCCAGAGAACACGAGTGTTTAAGGGATGGTGTTGGGAAAGGGAGCCAGGCCAGCCAGAGTGGAATGTTTGGGAACTCTGAAAGGAAGGAAATGGCATGAACAAAGGAGCTAGGGCACAACAGTGGTGACTCACACTGGGAACACTTCAGCCCATTGTGTTTATGCTTATAGTTTCCCGAGTTTATCTTTCGCGGGTTATGATTATGTTAACCTCACCTCCCTTCCTCCCTCTTAAAAAAAAAAAAAAGGAGTGAAAGACTCTTCAGTATCATGAATGGCCCCAGGTGAGGCAGACATCTGACACTTTTATATCATGTCAATACTTCGATGTAGCCTTTTAGAGTCAGTGTGAGGAGAAAACAAATTTACTTGAAGCTAAAGGCATGGAGAGTGTCAGCTTTTTCCTGTTTGATGTTTCTTGTTGTGTTTTCCATATTAATCACTTCATTTTCCCCTTGGTCACGGGCCTGATATTTTTTTTCCCGACACATGTCAGCTGCCTAGTGTGTCAGGCAGTTTTTCACTGCGATACAGAGACACAGTAGAGCTGGAGCTGGCAAGGCGACTGCCAGAAGTATGTGTCACTCTTGATGGTTACGTTCACGAGCATCCAGAAAGCCCAGTGCTCCTGAACTGAATGGCAGGCTTTGAAATGACCATGTGGTTTGCATTCAGCAAAAAACTATACCCCAGACATGTGCAAGTGTTGTTGGTTTGGGGAAAATTAGATGGTTCCAACATGAAAAGACTGAATCTATCTAAAGAGATAGGCTAATGTGAGTTTTTTTGCAGCACAAATCTGTTGAATAAGTGGATTTGGATGTAACCACAGGCTTGCCATATGAAATTCTGTTCCATGGGAATTAAAGTTTGTGGCTTTGTGAAGGCATTTGTTGCAGACTTATGAAAAGTTCTCGTATTCTTTTGCCAAAACATAGAAACATGGAGAAATACAAAAAAACCTTTACTGTGGCTGTCTCCTCTAATCCTCTTAAACACTTACTATGTCCCATGTACATAGCAGTGAAATTAAATACAGCTATTCCTGATAATGTAGCAACTTAGATGTAGAAGTCTACTGCTAAGGGAATAGGAAGACTAAAGAAAACAACGCTTATATCAGTTAGGAATTGTGTTTCACTACAAGTATCAGAGCCCCCAGGTAGTGGCTTTCTTCTCATGTATGAACAGTCCAGAAGAAGTCCATTGAGAGCTGGCATGATGGCTCTAGAAGTCATCAGTCTCTAGAGCTCTCCAATCTGCCACTTCCAGGATGTGGCCCTTGTCTGAGGTGGCTGCTGGGGCTCTCCATATCACATTTACATTGCAGACAGAGAATGGAGGAAGAGGGGCATGCTAACTCCCTTTGCATCGACTCCCTCTCATAATTCCAGTACTCCCAATTACGTCTCATTGGCCAGAGCCTAGTAACATAGCCACACCCTGCTGTGTGTCTCTAAATTATCATAAGTCTCATTTTTTGAAAAACTAACTCACAGTCTTCTCTTCTCCTGGCCATTATTGCAAGAGATTGGGAGACAGCCAGTACAAGAGTGAGATTCTTTAGTGTCTTCCTGGATGATTCCATGCCAAGAGGTCTTCCTCTGTGTCCTCTCGACAGTAATAACTGCAACATCATGAATCAGTCAGGGTTTACCAGAGATACAGACTTAGTAGGTTACACGTATTAAGGGATTTATTATAAGGAATTGGCTTACTCAGTTGTGGGACTGGCTAAACAAGCTTGAAATCCACAGGGCAAGCAGTCAGGCAGGTAGACCATAAGCAGGCTGGAGCCCTGTGAGTGGAGTTGAAGCTTGGAGTCTCTGAATCCAGGGAGTGCCTAAGCCCTCTTTTAAAGGACTTTCAGGTGATTACATCAGTCCTACTCAGGATAACCTCCCTTTCGACTAACTAAAATCAACTGATTAGTTACCTTACATCTGTGAAATCCCTTCACAGCAGCAGATTAGTATTTGATTGAATAACTAGGTAAAGGCACGTGAGTACACACATGCTACAAAATGGTTGCTGCCTCCTTTCTTTTCTCCACCTCTTAGGAGAGAATATCCTTTGACCCTAAGTGGAAGCCTACAGGAAGTGGAATTCTGAGCAATGTGGTTCAGCCCAGCCATATCACATGCTATTATAAAGTAGTCATGAAGAGAGAGACATAGGTAAAAACAACAGTTACTGTTTCTTCGTTCTGATATCTGGCAGCAAGTGAGCGATGCTATCATTATTGGCTAACATCAGGAACTGGTATTAATGCGTTTTGTTTTGTTTTGTTTTTTGCTTTGTTCTCCTCTGTCATAGATAGTGAAGAGTAAGGGAAGAATTTGAGGGTCATCAGCCATTGCAAACTCATCAAAGTTAGTAACACTTAAAATTTGCTTTTAAAATGAATGGAAAGATGTCCAAGTTTTTAATAGCACAAATAATTTTTTTCTCATTTGTACCTTTTTTTTTGTCTTCTGTATACAGATATTCCCACTGCGGCCACTGCCCAAAGGGGCTCTTATCTGAGGACTACTGTTGACTTCGTGTCCCCAGTTTTACAGAGCCATTTTTCTGAAGCACAAATTAGATTACATTATTCTACAGCTTAAGTCCTTCCATGAACTTCCCATCACCCAAGAGTGGATCTGAAACTTCTTAGTGTGTCATTGAAGACCCTTCTCTATGTGGCTGCCATGCATGTTTTCAACTTTATTTCCAGCCTTCCAAATACATACATCCATCTCCCTCCCACACCCTCTGCAGGGGCTTTTCGGTGCCAGAACATGCCATGTGCTTTTCTCCTTTGGGGCTCTTTGAATAGGATGCCCTTCCTCCCTTGTCTACCTGTAAATAGAAACATCCTGTGCATTGGTGGAGTCTGCCCTGAGCACCATTTTCTCAGCATGCTGAATTACTTCTGTTCCCTTCTGTGTTTGCACAGCTTTGTTTGTACACAGTAGACTTTTGGCTGGGCCATGGAGACTGCCTCCTCCATGAGTTTGCCAGCTTTTTGAGGACAATGTCTGTTTTATTCATCCTCGAATTCTCAGTGCCTAGCAGAGTGCGCAGCACAGGGTAGTTAGGGAATACATATTGGAGTAAAGGAATACAATTCAAATAAACAGTCTCATTAACAGATGCAAACCAACTCCTCTCATGACAGCAGAGAATCTAAGCTCAAACAAATTACCAGAGTTGGCAGAAGAAGTACTATATATAGACAGAAGTTAATAAGTGCCTTTCTTTGTCTTAGGCCATTGATGACAGTGATGTGTTTTTATAACGTAGATAACCACAAGCAGATGTGTCAAAGCTCTTTTGTCCAGGAATAAACTGAGTTTCGTCATCATCTTGATAGTACTTTCCTGGATGAGTGTTCAGGAAACATGAAAAGTTTTTAGAACAATTCAACAAATGTGTAATAAAAGTTTGTTATTTTGTTTTATTTGTTGTTATATTGTCTCTTGGCTTGGGTTTTTATTTGGGAAGCTAACAGAGAGACAGGATGTTAGAAAACCAGAGGCAAACTGCTTGGTTTATTGAAGCACTAACCGAATGAATGCAGGTACACAAGTAATCCAGGAATTCTATGCATTAAGGAAAAATGTATTTCTATCACCTCTGTGTTGTTGTTACTTTGTGAACCTGGCTTGGTTTTTTCAGCAGTTGGTAAACTGATAAACCTGTTTTTCACTCTGTCATTCATCTCCTCAGTTTCAACCCAGAAATCCTCCTTTCAGTCTTTACAAAAAAAAAAAAATGCAGATGCAATCACAAACACAAAAGTTATTGTTATTTTTTTTTTTTTGAGACGGATTTTTGCTCTTGTCACAAGGCTGGAGTGCAATGGCACGATCTCAGCTCATGGCAACCTCCACCTCCTGGGCTCAAGTGATTCTCTGGAGTAGCTGGGATTACAGGTGCCCGCCACCATGCCCAGTTAATTTTTGTATTTTTAGTAGAGATGGGGTTTCACCATGTTGACCAGGCTGGTCTCAAACTCCTGACCTCAGGTGATCCACCAGCCTCGGCCTCCCAAAGTGCTAGGATTATAAGCATGAGCCACTGCTGCGCCTGGCTGAATTTTTCTCTTGAGGCTGACAATCATACAATTTTTTTTTTTTACAAAATATTTTTCTTCCTTTTTTTAAAAAAACCAAGTTGGTTCCAGTAATATGTAAATTTTATTAAATTATCAGGGAAAAATATTTTCTTTTCCTAAATGAGAATTCAGGGATAATATGCTTGCTGCTCCATAAAAGGTGGCTGTTCTTTAACTTGTATCAACCTTCCTCGTTTGTACCATGCCCCAACCCACACACACACACCACACCATCCCATGAACATTAACAAGGGAAAAGTGGCCTGAATTTTATTTTCTGGGAATGATGACATTCAAATGAGTTATAAAATATGCAAATATATTTTAGTTTCCTTTCCTGGTGCATAAATCCATAACATTTTTGCCTAGGTTGATAACATGGTCATGAAGTTCGTGGGTGCTGCATTTTGTACAACCAGTTCTTGCAATGTGAGAGAACCATCATCCACTTGGGGGCACCCAGGTAGTTACTTAATTTAAAAAAAAAAAAGAGGGCATTGCCAAGGGAAAGTAATTTGATCACAAAAATAAGGGAAAATACTCAGGGTAGATAATCTATTCCAACATAACAAATCCAGAAAGTAGGCCTGTGTTGAACAGAGATGACCATGCCCTACAGACACCTAATGTACCATACAGACTCAGTAAAACCCTGGTCAGGTACCTGTTAGTTGGTACTTCAGCACAGGCATATAGCCTGAGAGACACAGGGCCCAGAGGCGGACAAGCAGAATGGGCAGTGATTGGCAAGAGAATTCAACTGTAAGCTTTCCAGGGCAGGGAACATGTTAGGTTGACTCTCTGTTGTGTGCTGGGTGCCTAGCACTCTGCTGTAGACATGAACTCAGTAATATTTGTTTAATGAATGGCTGGCTGGCTGGATGAATTGAGTGAATCTAGAAGGAATCTAACAGGAAATGGATGGACAGAGACTGAAGGTTTAAAGCAGTGATAACTTATCTATGAAGGGAGTTAGTTAGCATGAGGCATCACTACGGAGGCACTACGTGTATTGAAAAATCTATTTGATTGGCTAGACTGTTTGCATAAGAGATAAGAATTCATAAGAAAATCCCCATGTTACCTATTCTAGTTGCAGTTTTGTCAGATGAGATATTTTGTTATATTTATTACATATAAAAAATTTAAAGACTTGCTGTTTGTATTTTGAGTAAGTAATTAAACAACACAGAAACTCAACTGACATGGAAGCTTAAATTACAAATTTTATGGTACCATCCTGAACAATAATGTTGCTTTGAGCAAAAGAAATTCTGAAATACTGTTTGAGTCCTCAAACAGTATTCAATTATGATAAAAATATTTCAGTGTTCCTAATTCTTTATTCTGTCTAATTCTTTGAGATTAGAATAATTCTAATACTTTGGATATTCAAGTATCCGCTTAGCTTGGTTGCTGCATTTCTCCCTGGCTCTGGGCTAACAGGATTCTATAATGCAGAATCAGTCTTACCAGCCATTTCCAGATGGACTTGGGGGTGGCTGCTCCTTGGTTTAGAAAGACAATCTGACTGGATCTTTTCTTTATCTTCCTGGACTCAGAAATTCACTTTTATTAGTTCAGCCAGGGATAAATGAATCCTACAGGTTTGCTTAAAATCAGATTCACTGGGGATTGATGAAGAGCAGGATAATAGTTTATTTATTCTGACAAATTGCTATTTCCAAATAGTTGGAAAAGTTTATTGGTGGGTAATTATTCTTCTGCCAGGAAAATCTGCCACGAACCTACATTAAGGTGACAAGATTGCTTGGAGGGTACTGGGCAGGATAAAGGGAGCCTGATGGCCTTAATTCCATAGTACTGTTTCCAGTTTGGAAAGTCAACCCGAGAAACATTTATTGAGGGCCTACTGCATGTGAAGGAAAGGAAGTTGGCCATTATTGAACCCTTCTGTGTGGTAAGCACTGTTTAGTGCTTTAACACTTTGGTTTTCACATGCTTGTTGCGTTTAATCTCATTGAATGGGCAAATCACTGTAGAGAGTACAGGACTGAAAGAAGCAGCCTCTGCCCATAGGGAAGTTCCAGACCTGTAATGTCCAGTATGTTGTCCCCTAGCCACATGTGGTTATTTGAGAATTGAAATGTGGCCAGTGCAAGTTGAAATGTGCTCTAAGTATAAAAGAGACACTGGAGACTGGGTGCGGTGGCTCACGCCTGTAATCCTAGCACTTTGGGAGGCCAAGGCGGGCAGGTCATGAAGTCAGGAGTTCAAGACCAGCCTGAACAACATGGCGAAACCCTATCTCTACTAAAAATACAAAAATTAGCTTGGCATTGTGGCATGTGCCTGTAATCCCAGCTACTCGAGAGGCTGAGGCAGGAGAATCAGTTGAACCAGGGAGTCGGAGGTTGCAGTGAGCTGAGATCGCACCAGTGCACTCCAGCCTGGGTGTCAGAGCGAGACTCTGTCTCAAAAACAAACAAACAAAAACAACAAAAAAATAGACACTGGATTTCCTAGTAAGCAAGAAACGTAAAATATCTCAGTAATTTTTGTGTGGATCATATTTTAACATTACACAGTATTTTGGATAAATTAGGTTAAATAAACTGTAATTAAATTATTTTCATCCATTTTATTGCACTTTTTATGTGGCTACTAGAAAATTGAAAATTATATATGTGGCTCACATTTGTAACTCGTACCATATTCTGTTGGAGTAGAGAACAGAATAGAGGTAAGATATAAACATAAATTGCTGAGATCTAGGCTCTCTTCCAACCTTATGACAAGCATTTAAATTGGAGTAAACGTGTCGAGGGATACTTTGGCAGTATCCCACAACAATAAAATCTGGATCTTTACAGGAGTTACTGTAGTATTCCTATAGTACTGTGTCTGTACTTCAGAGACAGAATGCTGAGCTTAATATAAGTGCACCTAACATTGTATTTAACTTTTCCTTAGGATTCGCTCTAAAACCTATTTGTATGTTATTAGCTGTTAATTGGCTATAATATGCTGGCACTCTGTGAGGTATCCATTACAATGGTAAATACGGAGATCCAGATTCGAATATTAGATTATTCTCTCTAAGGGAGGAGTTTCTATAGATATTTGCTATCTATGGGTAGCTATGATACCAGACACAAAGTGACAGATGCCTTATGTGTAGCAGGTAAAAAACTTTGGTGATTCTAGAGGAGAGTGGTCACTGTCTGGCTTGCAGCCTGTGTTTGAGCTGGAGCTTGAAGAAAAATAGGATGTCTATGGAAAGATTGGGCAGGTTGCGGTGGTGGCGATCCAGGGGAGGGAACAGCAAGAGGAAAAGCTCAGAGATGAGACATTCTTTGGGAAGAATGCGGCTAATTCATTTGCCTGGGGCATGGCATGTGTGCAGGGGAATGATAAGAGGCTGGATTTTAATAGTGGAAGGCCAGGCTAGGGAATCTGGACTTTTTTTTCCCTGAGTACTTAAATGTTATTCAGATGGTTTCTTAAATACACAATTGGCTCAAGCCTGTAATCCCAGCACTTTGGGAGGCCGAGACGGGCGGATCACGAGGTCAGGAGATCGAGACCATCCTGGCTAACACGGTGAAACCCCGTCTCTACTAAAAAAAATACAAAAAACTAGCGGGCGAGGTGGCGGGCGCCTGTAGTCCCAGCTACTCGGGAGGCTGAGGCAGGAGAATGGCGGGAACCCGGGAGGCGGAGCTTGCAGTGAGCTGAGATCCGGCCACTGCACTCCAGCCTGGGCGACAGAGCGAGACTCCGTCTCAAAAAAATAAAAAACACAATTAGTGGTCCCTCTAAAATTCTGAATGCCTCAATGCGTGCTACTGTGTTTTTTTTTTTTTTTCCTTCTGAGAGTGAGGTGACTTAGTGCTTACATGTTTTTAAAATAAATTATGTTGAAATAATTACTTTGAGACTAGTTTCTTCAAATCCTCCAAATGTGGTATTTGTTTTGTTCCAAGTAGCAACATGTGCTTTTTAGGAGTGAGAACTATAAGACACAAAGAGATGAGCTGAGATAGGAGGATACATTTTTCTCTGATAACCAATTTGTTGAAGTGTTTCAAAAATTATACCAGCTCTTTATGTGTCTTATATTTCCCATTCCATGAAAGAAAACCACTTCCATAGAAATTATTTTTAAGAATATGAAGTCAAATAATACTCCTGGATCTTGAAAAGACCAAATGGGTACACATATTATCCAAACACAGAGAGTATAGGACAAGAGTCCTAAAAATGCTGGAGAGTGTTACAGTTAAGAGGGTGGGCTGGGTGCAGTGACTTATACCTGTAATCCCAGCACTTTGGTAGCCTGAGGCAGGCAGATTGCTTGAGCCAGGAATTTGAAACCAGCCTAGGCAACATAGGGAGACTCCATCTCTACAAAAACATTAATACAAAAATTAGCCGAGTGTGATGGTGCATGCCTGTAGTCCCAGCTACTCGGGAGGATGAGGTAGGAGAATCACTAGAGCCCGAGATGCAGAGGTTGTAACGAACCATGATTGCACCACTGCACTCCAGCCTCAGTGACAGAGCAAGACCCTTTCTCAATAAACAAACAAATAAACAAGCAAACAAACCCTATCTCAATCAATAAAATAATAATAAAAAAACCCAGGAGTCAAACATTTATATTTAAATCTACCATCTGCCAACTTTTATACTGTCTTCTAATATCCTCAGATCAACAATTTTACGTCCACTCCTTTGACTTTGCCACCTTTTTACTTTCCATCAATGCCCTGTGTAGTCTAACTTTCCACTTTACTCACCTTATCTGCGTGGTCCACTGTTGTGGTTACTCTACTTGCCTCTCTCCTCTTTCTATCCCACTGTCCTGCAAAACACAACCCTGGTTAAAATCAGGGTTATTCAGGCATAACTCTACATTTTCTTCCAAACAACAGAGCATTCCTGGAAAACACACACACAACACTCTGATGACATTAAATTAATCATCCTACCTTCCACCCCTGCCTCCACTGATACTCAGCCCTCTCTGGCAACCCTACTATATTCCCTAGTAAACTCACTCTCCTGGGTGACTATTTCACACCTTTGTTTCTTTCCTCAAACCCCTAACATCCCTTCCCAGACTCTCTCGGCCATGGATCTTGCTGCTTATATCACTGGGCAACTAGAAGCAGTTTCCCAGCTCCCATATCCTCTTGCATCCATCCATCATCTGTCCCCCATCCCCTGCTCTTTACCATGGACAAACGTGCATCCTTCTGGTTGACATCCATTGCACCCCAGTGTACCCAATCTGTTGCTCTTGCCTGTTCAGAACTCTGCTGCCACAGAATCTGCCCACTAGCTTCATTAAAGTTCCTCTTTTTACAGGATCATTCTTATTCAAACATTCCATAATGTCTTCCTTCTTTACAAATACCTCCTCTTCATTCTTTATCTCCCTCCAGATTTGCCTCATATCTTTGTTCCTCTTTAAAACAAAACTCTGGTAAGTTGTCTGTTCTCGCTGTCTCCAATTCCTTACCCCACACTCTCTTCTAATAACATCTTATAAACATTTCAAACATGCAGGAAAGTTGAAGGAATGTTAAGGTGAACACCCATAAGCCACCACCTAGATTCCACAATCAACAGTTTGCTTTATTGCTTGAACATACGTCTTGTCACCCATCTATCCCTTTATCCTTTCATCAATTCAATTTATGTTTTGGATACATTTTAAAGTAAATTGCAGGCATCAGTACACTCACTCCTAAACATTTCAGTGTACATATGATTAATTTGCTTCCCTATTTGTTTATAGTTCTCTTTTTAAGTAAAATTTACATACACTGAAATGCTCAGATCTTTAGTGTACCATTCAGAGTTCTGAAAAATGCATGTACCACCTCTGCAATCCAAGCCCTTTTCAAAGTAAATAACACGACCATCGCCACAGAAAGTTCCCTCATGTTCCTTCCCAGTTAGTCCCCAGACCACCCTCTTATGCTCTGCCAGAGGCAACCACTGTTTTGATTTTTTTCCCACCATATGTTATTTTTGCCTTTCTAGAAGATTATCAAACTTGAATCATACAGCATATGTACTCTTTTATGTAAGGCTTCTTTCACTGAGCGTAATGTTTCTGAGATGTATTCATATCATGTGTATCAGTAATTCTTTCCTTTTAGAGTGAATCCATTCCTTTCTGAGCTACTGAGTATCATTCCATTGTTTGATGATACAACAGGTTGTTTATTCATTTTTCTACGGGTGGATGCCTGAGTTGCTTCCAGATTTTGACTGTCGTGAATGCAGTCTTTTTTTGTGGCTGTATTTTCTTTTCTTTTGGATAAATACTGCAGAATGAAATGACTGGGTCATAGGATAGGTGTATATTTAGTTTTATAAACAATGGCTGGACTTTTTTCTAAGCTGGTTGTAGTTTTACACTCTTACCCATGGCGAATGAGAGTTGTGCTCTCTCTGCATTCTTGCCAGCATTTGGGTTTGACGGTCTTTTTAATGTTTACTTGTTCTGGTGGGGATGTAGCAGTACCTCATTGCGTTTTTCTTAAATTTCCCTGGTGAATATTAACATTGAGCACTTTTTCATATGCTTATTGATCACAAGTCTGTCTTCCTTTGTGGATGTCCAGTCAAATCTTTTGCTCACTTTCATTGAATTGTAGGCATTCATGAGGTATTTTAAAATATTAGTTCTTGGCCGGGCGCGGTGGCTCAAGCCTGTAATCCCAGCACTTTGGGAGGCCGAGGCGGGCGGATCACGAGGTTAGGAGATCGAGACCATCCTGGCTAACACGGTGAAACCCCGTCTCTACTAAAAATACAAAAAGAAATTAGCCGGGCGTGGTGGCGGGCGCCTGTAGTCCCAGCTACTCCGGAGGCTGAGGCAGGAGAATGGCGTGAACCCGGGAGGTGGAGCTTGCAGTGAGCCGAGATCGCGCCACTGCACTCCAGTCTGGGCGACAGAGCGAGACTCCGTCTCAAAAAAAAAAAAAAAAAAAAAAAAAATATTAGTTCTTTGCCAGATATATGATTTGCACATCATTTCTCCCAGGCTGTGTCTTTCCTATTTATTTTTTAAATGACGCCTTTAGATGAACAGAAATTTTAAACTTTGGCTAAGTCTGTTTTTTTTTTCTTTTTCTTTTTGTGTTGATTGCTTTCTGAGCCATATCTAAAAGCTTTATAATTTTAGTTTTTACTTTTATGTCTATGATCCATCTCAATTTTTGCATGTGGTGTGAGGTCGGGGTTGAGATTTATTTATTTTTGCTGTATAGATATTTAGTTATTTTAGCATCATTTGTTAATAAGTCATTTTTTTTTCTCCGTTGGATTTTTCTCTCACCTTCATGAAAATCGAATGACCATGTAAGTATGAGTCTATTTCTAAGCTCTCTATTCTGTCTCATTGATCTATTTGTTGATCCTGTACTAGTACCACACTGTCCTGGTTGCTATAGACTTACTACGATGTCTTGAAGTCATGTAGTGTTAAATCCTCCAACTTTGGTTTTATTTTTTTTATGATTGCTCTGGATATTCTAAATCCTTTGAATTTCTATACACATTTTAGAATGAGTTTATCAATTTGTACAAAAGAGCTTGATGAGATTATAATTGCTATTGTGTTGGATCTATAGTTCAGTTTGTGGATAACAGAAAATTTAACAATTTTTAGTCTTTTAATCTGTGAACATGGTATATCCACTTATTCAGGTCTTTAATTTCCCTCAGCAATGTCTTGTAGTCACATTCTGATTTGAGCCGATGTTTTAGGCTTTTGCATAAATTTCTCCTGAGCCCATCTTGGGGACATCAGTGACCTCCATGTTTCTGTATCCAGTGGTTAGTTCTCAATCTTCCTCTTTCTCTATCTCTCAGCTCCTTTGACATAATTGATCTCTCTATCATTGACACACTCTTTTCACCTGGCTTCTGTCTTTCTCACCACACTCTCCTGGGTTTCCTACTACTCCACTGGCAGTTTTTCTTTCTTTCTTTCTTTCTTTTTTTTTTTTTTTGACCCCCTTTACTGGACACATCTCTTCTTCCTGGTATTTAAATGTTGGAGAGTCCTGGGTGTCAGTCTTCAGAAATCCCTCCTTTATTCACCCTCAGTCAGTCTATGGTGAAAATATGTTACTTAATGCTAACTACCACGTTTAAAGCCACCTGACGTCCAAGCCTTGAATCTCAGACTTATGTCTCCAAACCCCAGTCCTGAATCTCAGACTTATGTATCCCAATCCCAGTCCTGATCTCAGACTTACATCTCCAAACCCCAGTCCTCATACTTACATATCCAAACCCCAGTCCTGAATCTCAGACTTATATATACAAATCCCAGTCCTGAATCTCAGACTTATATATACAAATCCCAGTCCTGAATTTCAGACTTATATATCCAAACCCCAGTCCTGAATCTCAGACTTATGTATACAAATCCCAGTCTTGAATCTCAGACTTACATATCATAACCCCAGGCCTGAATTTCAGACTTATGTCTCCAAACCCCAGTTCTGAATCTCAGACTTATGTCTTCAAACCCCAGTTCTGAATCTCAGACTTATGTCTCCAAACTGCAGTCCTGAATCTCAGACTTATGTATCCAAGCCTCAAACTTAGGTATCCAACTTCCTACTTCTCTTCATTTGGGTATCTCTAAGGTCTCTCAAACTTAACCTACCCAAAATGGCACTCTTGATTTGCCCCTAAAACCTTACTGCTTCTCCCCAGACCCCATCACCCACAATGTTCCCTAGCTGAATAATTAGACTTTCCTCCCTGTTACTCCTATGAGTCTTAGAGTCTTCCTTGGCACCTCTCTTTTTTTCTTTAGCACTCTGCATCACAACCCACATTAGAAAATCTTCTTGGCCCTATCTTCACAGTAGATCCTAGATCTGACTCCTTCTCTTCATCTCCCACCTGGGCTACTGCAGTATTCTCTTAAGTAGTCTACCTTTTCTCAGTCTGTTCTTTTTTAATTTTTTTTTTTTTTCATTGAGACAGAGTCTTGCTCTGTACCCCAGGCTGGAGTACAATGGCACGATCTCGGCTCACTGCAAATTCCACCTCCTGGGTTCAAGTGATTCTCGTGCCTCAGCCTCCTGAGTAGCTGGGATTACAGGTGCTCGCCACCACGCCTAGCTAATTTTTGTATTTTAAGTAGAGAGAGGGGTTTCACCATGTTGGCCAGGCTGGTCTTGAACTCCTGACCTCAAGTGATCCACCCACCTCAGGCTCCCAAAGTGCTGGGATTACAGGCGTGAGCCACCATGCCCAGCCCCTCTTAGTCTTTTCTTTACCTACCCAACTTGCGTAATCTTTTCAAATGGCACAGTATTTCACTTTCTTGATTAAACCTTTCAGGGCCTTTTCATTATATTTAAGGAAAAACACAAATGAAACTATGCGATGGTTTACAAAGCCGTACATAACCAGACTCCCCAGTTTCTTCTCTCACTACATCCTCTACTGTTGCCCTTTCTTTCACAGCACTGACTACATTGGCCTTTTTGTTGTTCTTGAACACACTAAGTTTGTATTGGCCTCTGGGCCTTTGCAGTTTCTGTTTCTTCTGCCTAGAACCTTTGCCCAGATGTCACCTCACTTTGTTCAGGTCTCTGCTCAAGTGTCATCTCCCCAGAGAGGCCTCTTCTGACCACCTTATCTAAGGAGTGTGCCACCTCACCACTTACCCCATCTCTCTCCAGTCCCTTACTCTGCTTTAGTTTTCTTAACAATACTTAGTATTTTCTGGCTTTCTATATATTTGTTTTAATTTTTGATAGTCTGTCTTCCCTAATAGAATATAAACTCCCTGAAGATAGAAGTTTTCTGCTTTCATCACTAATGCTGATAACAATGCCTGTCGCATAGTAGGTGCTCACTAAATACGCATTGAATGCCTGACCTTGGGAAATTTAAGCTTTCTGGCCCCATTTTCATCACCTGAAAAATGGGGAAAATAATTGTATCAACTCCTATGGCAGATGTCAATGTCAAATAAGATATTGAGTCTAGTAAGATATTATGGCAATAGTGTTGGCTGTTGTTTTGTAATTATCATTAAGTAACAGAAATAATTTAAATATAAGCAACAAATACATATATGAATGCAATGTAAGGTAGAATTTTTACTATATGCTTTTTACAATGGCCGATTTCAGAGGTATAACTTGTAATATGTAGTTACTGATTACTAAGTTGGAGGAAGTAGTTATAAGTACATGAAAAGTTAAATGCCATCGCTATTTAAATAACCCATCCAGATAAAATAGAAAGTCGCAAGGCATAATTTGTTGCCTAATGGATTTGCTGCTGCTAATGATGATTGCTGGAGTTGTTGAGCAATTTTTTTTTAAAGCAGGGTGACCTGAAAATGCTTTGTAGGGGACATGGGTTTGGGCTGCCCCTTGAAATTCTGGAGAGAATCTGACTCCTTTACTGTCCAGGAGGGGGAAGGGCATTGCCGCAGTTGCGACAGTGGCACAAACTCGAAAGGAAGGAAGAACTAGGTAATTTGAAAAATGGAATAAACCAGTTTGGTTGGAAAGCGAGGTCTTGCGAGAAAGCAGATTGAGAGCAACACAAAAAACAGGGTAGGAACTAGAGCAAGTGGCTTCAGGTTAAAGGAACTGCTAGGGCAACAGGAAACCCTTCCTTAGATTGGGTAAGCAAGGAAGGAAATGCCTCTGGGCAATTAGGAAAGAAGGTAAATTACCAAGGGCTTGTTCCTGCCAGGTTTAGTCTCCTCCTCCCTTACACTGCAGGCAGCTCTCAGTGAAACCTCTGCGATTCGTACAGCGGATGGGTGTGCCGTGTTCAGAGACAGGCAGCAGCAGGGAGGCCAGTTCTTCTGTTCCTGGGATGTAGAATCCAATTCTGAACTCTTTTTACACACAAAACTTTTCACTCTAGTTTTTAGGTGACTGATTAGAAGGCAAGTGACAATTTTCACTATGGCTCCTTATTTTAAAAAGAAAGAAAATAATAGGGAAACTTGGAAATTAAAGATCCATCAGTGAACATAGTAATGTAGATTTTAATTGCATATTAAGAAATGTTCAGCTTTGTTCAGCTTTTTTTTTAAGCAGAAGTTACTGTATTGTGTCAGATTAGTCATATAAACCTACATTCTCGTTACTGTGTAAATGAAAGTCATGTATTATATGAGAAGGGGCCAAAGTCGTCTGTGAACTGATCAGGTTATTTAAAAAGAGAGGTTATCTAGTTAACCTTGAGATAAAATTTGTTTGCAATTATACAGTTTTATGTAAAATTACAGTAATTTAAAAGGGTGCCATCACACGCGCCTTCAGTTTTTTGTTATTACCAAGTTACAAAATGATGTTACACGTTGCAGGGTTAGAGTAGATTTCAGAGCAATTTGTAGTAATTAAGAGTCACGCTGTAAAAGTAAAAGAAGCAAAATAAAATGAAATATAGACAGGAGCCATGACAGATGTTACAGAATAGAGAAAGGATGTGAAGACAATGGGTGCTGTTGTCATTACCGCAGCCCTGGCAACACGCGTCACAGATTCGATAATGAATGCCAGTTGGTGGGCACAGAGAGGAAAGAACAGAGAGCCCATTGTTTCAGCGCATCCATCTAATTTCAAACCAATTGCTTCAGTAAAGTCTTCTGTCTTGGTTACAGCCAATGGCAAATTAAAGAGCTGAAATATTGCAAATCTTGTAATTCACTCTGGATCATCAATCAGAACTAACTAAAAGAGCTTTGAGCAAGGAAACAAATTCAATTCTCAGCCTCACCTGCAAAGAGAAGCCTGGAGAGAAGTGCAGCTCATCACTGGGTGGGCACCCACTGTGCCCTCCTCTTGCGATCAGGTTCTAGCTAGTGTGGTATGAGGGGGGGCTCTTCATCTTACTCTTCTGTGTCCATGACTACAGCTCCATAGAGTGGCGTGACAGGTACCGCCATCCGCTGCAGCACTGGCGCAGTGCTGAGGCCCAGGAAGGAGTGTCCTCTGAGATGGCAGCTTCTGCTGAGGTTCAAGGCAGGTATGGGTTCCTGCCTTTTCCTACTCTGAATCAATGTGATGAACGAACAAGCTAACACACGTGAAAGAACTTTGTTTCCACAAATGAAGCGGTTACTGTTTTGATTATTTTAGGATGTGGAGTCAGGTGGTGGTGGAAAGAACACAAAGTCAGAAGTCCTGGGTTTGCATCCTAGCTTTGAAAGCTGGCTCCATCTCATACCAGGGTCCCCTTTTTCCCAGTGCTACTTTTAAGTGTTTTCCTGTGGCTTCTTTCCCCTTTTATTTTAGTTAACTAATTAATTAATTAATTTATTTATTTATTTACTTATTTTGAGACAGAGTGTCTCTCTCGTCCAGGCTAGAGTGCAGTGGCACAATCTCTGCTCACTGCAACCTCTGCCTGCTGGGTTCAAGCAATTGTCCCGCCTCAGCCTCCTGAGTAGCTGGGATTATAGGCGTGCGCCACCACGCCAGGCTAATTTTTGTATTTTTAGTAGAGATAGGGTTTCACCATGTTGTCCAGGCTGGTCTTGAAGCCCTGACCTCAGGTGATCTGCCCCTCTCGGCCTCCCAAAGTGTTGGGATTACAGACGTGAGCCACCGTTCTGGGCTCTTTCCCCTTTTAAATCAGATGTTCTTTACTTTTACTTGTGCCATGGGACCTCTTTGATAGTCTAATTAAGCTAATGAATCACTCTACAGACTGTTTATTCTGTAAAATTAAACATATAAAATTAAAATGCATAGGATTACAAAGGAAACCAATTATATTGACATAAAGTTATCAATATGCAAAGAAGTAAATATGTCATATTGTGATACCTGTCCTTTATTAAAATGCATTACTTACCAGTATCTAGTGACAGATCTAATAACTACTGTAATTTTGAAATAGTGATGAGTGGAAATGATACTTTGAGATATTGCAATAACTAATGTGATATGAAAATATCTTTGCTGTCTAAGAAAATATCTTTGATGTCAAAGAAAATATCTTTGATGACAAGTTACAGAAGGAAATGATAATTTTAGTTAGAAGTTAGTAAAAATAAATATAAAATTTTTTATCAACAGCCTGAATTCTGTCTGACACCCTTAGCCTTGCCTTAAATTTCACCCTTTCTTGTTATGCTGTGCATTTTCCAGGGATAAACTCTGTGTCCCACTGTCCCCCAGCTGCAGCTGCTCCTTCAGTGTCAGTGACTCCTAAATGTACACCTCTGCTGTCTAGGCAGAGAACTGGAGCGCCTGGCCTGCATCTCCTGTTACATGCTGAATATCCTCCCTGAATGGCTCAGAGGACCTCAAACCCAGCCTCCTTCAGCAAACTCCTTGGCTTGAGCATCTCCCCACCCTGCTCCCACCAGCCTGCCCTTCCTCCTTGTCCCTAGCTCTGTGAATGGCATTAGCAACCACCACGTGGCTCCAGCCCCGAGCTGGCTTGACAAGGGAGCCAGTGAGCATGCTGCTGCAGGGGTTGCTGCGCAAGACTCCTTGATATAGTTTATGAAAGTACAAACTTGTATGTTTTACAGCACTGGCCGCTGCTTGCCTTTACCTGGGATGTCTAAATTTCTACTCACTGAACAAAGCCTCATTCCTCCTTTTCAACATGCATATCTGGACACTTTCTGGTTTAGCATCCCTTGGTGATGCCTCTTTGCTCCCTGATGTGACATAAGAGGACTTTGCCTTCCTCATAGCGTTTTCTTCTGCTGGTCCCTCAGCCTTACTAAGGCCCCTGCAGGCAGTCCCTCCAATATCCCCCACGGCATTTACCCCTTTGCTTTGGCAGACTGAGTGAGTGCCCTCTCCCTGGGGACCCTTTCCCTTCCATGTTGCCTCCAGGTCTCAGTTCTGTGGCCACTTCTCTGAAAAGACTTTTTAAGGACCGTTCACAGTGCTGTTCTTATCCACTGTCTCCCCCACCCTTGCATTTGACCAGGGCCTTGGCAGGGTTTAAATGGTACGCACTCAGGAAGAAAGAGTTACTAAAGTACATGGTTAGGAGCACCGACCTGGGTTCTAATCCCAGCTCTGTCTCTAACCGTGTGATCTTGGCAGTGTACTTACTAGCCTTTGGACGCCTCAGTTTTCTCATCTGTAAAACTGGTATGATAATAGAGTGGTAAGGTTTAAATGAGTTGGTACTTATAAAGCGCTTTAGAACCAAGCTTGGCTCATCGTAAGAGCTTAAATAATAGCTATCCTTATTCATTTTAGTTTTTTGTTCGTTTGTTTTGTTTTGTTTTTTTGAGACAGTCTCGCTCTGTCGCCCAGGCTGGAGTGCAATGGCAGGATCTCGGCTCACTGCAACCTTGGCCTCCCGGGTTCAAGTGATTCTCCTGCCTTAGCCTCCTGAGTAGCTGGGATTATAGGTGTGCACCACCACGCCCAACTAATTTTTGTATTTTTAGTAGAGACGGGGTTTAGACAGGGTTTCACCATGTTCGTCAGGCTGGTCTGGAGCTCCTGACTCATGATCGACCTGCCTTGGCCTCCCAAAGTGCTTGGCTTACAGGCATGAGCCCCTGCACCTGGCCTCATTTTAGTTTTAGTAATACAGCTTGGGCTCATTTAAAAGTCATATCCTGCTATAGTCTTATTATTGCTGGGGTTTTATTAAAGAATGTAGTGTAATTTGGTGCCCATGACTTAACTTTTCTTCGTCTTCATTAATGTTAATATTAGACATTCATTTTAGATGAATTAATTTATAAGTGGCAAAAGGAAATAAATTTTTACTGAAAGATAAGAGAAATTCTGGGAATACAGACATACAGACTGATGGAGATATAGCCCCACCAGTAGTTTATCTAGCTGAGTTGGGGATTTATTCATATTTCTTCCATTTCAAAGATTGTGTTGGTCTCCCACGAGTATTTTTTGAAGCTCTTTGTGCAGAGGAGAGATCAATATTATTTATCAGCGGATTTCCTTGGGCATGCAAATTATCATATATGTTTGCAAACCAGATCTATGTAAAAGAGATGGTTTTGAATCTAATTGCATTTTTTGCATGAGCATTTTTATATCCTCTAGAAATATATCACAATTGTGTGGAAAAATTTACTATTTAACAACATATTGTATGTGACATTAATGCGCTCGCATAACTGATCCTTCCCTGTTTTTCTTCCAACATCAAAGTAAGTAACATTTTCCCTGAGGTTTGTTCAGTTCGTCCAGCCTTCTCTTGGTTTTGCCAGCAGGTGGGGCACTAGCTCCTTTTAAAGTCATCGGCCACATGTCCTGAGGCTCGTTTTCTTTTCTTCCAGAGGTGGAGGGGATTGTCTTGCCGCGTCACTCTGAAGTGACCCCATGAGATCCTGTTGAGCCGTGACCTGGGAGTGGGTAGAGGAAGTGGGAAAGGTGTGTGTTAGATCTAAAATAGTCTCCAGGATTTTCATGCCTGGATTTGTTGAGCTAATGGCTTATATTTCACAGGTTTTGAGTCACTTGAATTTTACCAGTAATTCATGTAAATCAGTTTGGCAACAGGTGAATCACATTTTGCTTGGCATATGTGGTCCAATCTTATGGTTTAGGAGAAACAATAAAACTCAGAAACTTTGATCATTATGTTAAAATAAGTCTTATTTAAACAAAATACAAATCATTATGTTAAAATAAGTCTTATTTAAACAAAATACAAATCATGGCAACAAGCCATTAGAATTAAAACTGTTCTTGGAGTTGAGTTCTAGGGGAAATATGTATACTGTGAGCACATTGTGTAAAAAGCTGAGCACAGATTCTTCTTTCTTAAGCAATATGCTAGAACATTACTGACTCTGTTTTAAGATCTAACTGCTTTAAGGAATTGATTGACTACATTTTTCTAGAATGAAACATGAATTTCTTACTTTGAAATCTTAGTGAGTGGTATTAAGTTCCATTTTAAAAGGCAGCTTAAAGATCCATGTTAAAAGACATGTCTTAGCTTATACATCTATTCTAAATGTAGGTGGTGAAACTGAATTATAAGAATGTTTTTAAGATTTATAGACACTAAGTCAGAATCAGAAGTTAGAAGGTTCTTTGACAAATTTTCCTGTTGAACTTATGTTAATCATTGGATTTGATGCAGTTTTTAAGCTTATTCAATGATATCTGAAAATAGTAATAGTATCTACATTTGATTCTCAGAAATGATAACTTCATATGTCCCTCTTATGCAATGTGAAATTACAGTGCTATCTGTTCCATAACTGCCACCCAACTTGTACAATATAAAAATCATTTCATGGCCCTAATGGAGGACAGACTGTATTCCCTTGTTTAAAGTAAATCAGTCACTTTAATGCAGTGTCTGAGGGGAGAGAAGGGAGTGACAGTTCCCTTTGTTTAAGTTTGTGTTATGGTTTTCTTGGGCAGCCAGTACGAAAGTGCAGCCTGAAGCTGTAGCTCATTCTGTATGTGGATTTTATTTCTCACAGCAGTCCGGTGTCTATTTAACATACGGGGAGTGGTTTCAAGTTCATTACTAAAGCTTATAGGTTAAAGTGCTTTGTGGGCTTGGCTATGACTGAAGTCGCCTTGAGGGAGTCAGCCAAAACTGGGCTTGGGAACAGGAAGGCTTTTGTTTATTTGGATTCTCAGGGTAGTCAATTTTGCCACCTCTTGGCTTTCAGCTGCTTTGGAGATTGGTTTCATAGCAAGGATTCTTTCCTTAAAGTGATATGGAGCAACTATTTTCACAGGGACACCAGGTTAGTAAATAACTTTTTGCACTTTCTGCTGCATGTGTCAGATTTTCTTTCTGAGCTTGTGGTGTGATGATAGGACAAACTGGGTTGCTGCGTTCTTTTAGAAAATAATGTGAGTTCGTTTATCCTGTAGAGGTTTAGGGGGTTATGTTTCTCCTTATAATATATGCATTGTTTGACCCATATTAAATACAATGGGAAGCCAAGAGGAAATGACATATTCATATCTGTGTTGGATTTGCAATCCAGAAGTCTTGTTAGTAAATATCAGCCCCTGCCACTCTTTTTTTTTTTTTTTTTTTGAGACAGGACATTGCTCTGTCACCAAGGCTGGAGTACAGTTGAATCATCATGGCTCACTGTAGTCTCAACGTCTTGGGCTCAAGCGATCCTCCCACCTCAACCTCCTGAATAGCTGGGATTACAGGTGCATGCCACCACACCCAGCTAATATTTTTTTATACTTTTTATAGAGACCAGGTTTTGCCATGTTGCCCAGGCTGGTCTCCAACTCTAGGGCTCAAGCGATTCGCCTGCCTTGTCCTCCCAAAGTGCTGGGATTACAGGCATGAGCTACCTTGCCCAGCCCAGTTCCTTTCTTATCATTACTTTGTGTCCTCGCACTAGACTTTCTAGGTATAAATATGATTTTATATGCAGTTGATTTTATTTTTTGAAACATTAAGTAGCGGGGAGTTGTGCCCCAGTTGGGGTTGTCCTCCCTCACCACACTGGTGCGTGCTTGTCTGATGCACGGTTTTTCCTTGGGCCTACTCCTTGGAGTTACAGTGAACCAGAATATCATTTTAATTTTTCTCTTTGAAAAGTCTGGCACTTTTCTGGAATGCCTCATAAAATACTGGCATAAGATTTGATTCAGGCAGAATGTACAGGTGGATTAAGCCCCACTGAATTTTGTCTTCAGTTTTGCTGTTTTTATTCTCAAGTGATTCTTCAGAATACAAGATTACCCTAGGATTAAAGAACAGCTGTAAAAATGGAGTGTGACTTGTAAAACATAAAAGTATAGTTAATAGTAATTAAGAAATTAAGTCAATATAATCAAGCACAGAGAAAGACATTGTCTTCCTTAATCTCATTAATTTAAAGATCTAAAGAGCAATTCTGCCTTTGTTAATTTGCCACCAAAGCAATCTGGCATGAAATTGTTCTATAGGAGTAGTTCAATTTGGTGTTTTAAAGTTTGCAACACTTTATGAAATATAGTTTCTCTTGCTCTCATGTTATTTTAAGGATGCTTTAGTTCAGGGTAATGTACTAGTGTTTTAAAATATGCTAATATGCTTCTGTTATTGCCATTTTATTCTCCTTTTTTCCCCACTGGGAAATACAGTGTATTAGAAAGGGTCTGTTCTTTCATGTTCTTCTCTGCTTAAAGAAAATTGAGGGGGAAGGGAGACAGAAATAGGTACTTAAAAAAGATCTTTGAGGTGATATGCCAAACTTTAAGGATCCCTTTCCCATCAGTGCTAAGTTGAAGTTATAATGTTATGGCTGCATGCCATTTCGGGATTACAAAATTGACTGTATTTTATACCCCCTAAGACACAATTGTACAGCTGTGTTATTGTCCCTGCCTCTGTAGATATTTTCTTTAACAGTAAGTTTATTACATCATTTTAGCTTCCCCAAAGTGCAAAGATTGCTATGACTTTGCTAAGTTTTATATATATGCCATATATATGCTATGACTACACATATGTGCTGTTGTGCAATTATTAATTATTAAATGATATTAAATTTCAAGGAACGACTTGTCTACCTGATTGTAGCTGCCTGATGATTTTAGAGAGAAATATTAAGACATGTTACTCATTGATTACTTGTTCGTGCTTGACGGATACAGATAAAGGTCTTTCAAACTTACATGAAACTCATTTGTAACTTGTAGATCTCAGTTTCTGTGTTCCCAAGTGCTTCATAGCTTTTCATCTCAGATGGCAACAAAGCAAAGACCACTGATTAGAAACAAAAATAATGTGGCAAAGGATTAGAAAAGAGGAAAACTCCCTAAAAACCAGATTTTAGGGTTTTCCCAGAGAATATACACATTAAAATGTTTCCTCCAAACGTGGGAGAAAAAAAACAAAGGACTACAGTAGAGAGTTCAAAATCTGTAAATTTGGGATAAAGTATCTAAGCAAACCTTAGCTTATTCCTGATTCTAGGTTTGGAACACACATTGCATTTGTGTTCTCATTCTGCTGGACTGGCTTAATTTTGTTATATATTTGTTATATTTTTGCTAATAAGAGATGGGTATTTGCCTCATAACATACCATCTAATTTTAAGCTGAGTTTTGTGCTAATTGTTATCCAACATGCTTTCTTGTGGATATTCAAAGTGATTTAGATGTCTCACACATCTCAGATGGTTTATGAACCTAACTATGACCCAGAAGGATGTGATGCCAATTTTCTTATAAAATGAATCTGAGTTTCAAAGCTGGAGATAAATTCTTAGGCAAACTTTTTTAACTTGAATTGGCTACGCCCCAAACGTTGAGCAAGTTGCATGGCAGTAGAAGATCAGGACTCTGAGGAAATAACTGAGGAACTAGGAGTAGCATTGGTATTAGAGATGAATTTTCGAACCTTGATAGATTTTCACCAGATGGACCAGTTCCGTTCACAGCCCAGATCACTCCTTGTTCTTGCGTGATCACACATAGTCTTGATCTTTGCAGCATATGGTTTGGGAGGTGCAGGCTTTTGATCTGCAGTTTATAGCCTTGTCAGCTTCAAGTAAGGACTAAAATGAACTGTGCCACATCTGCCTTTTCCAAGAACCATCCTCCTGGTTCTTGCCCCCTCAAGAACCAGGTGCTTGTGTGCACATAGGTCTTATGGTTGTGTATCAGGAAATGTGGAAGATTATGATACCACCCACCCCAGAAATTCACTACTTTAGTAATGTCAGTAAATACTGAACTTCCCAGAGGAATTGCAAAAGCTGAGGACAGAGTATACTCCTGGAGCTGATCTGACCACGGAGGTCCCCAGTTGCCTGTTTCATTCCAAAGAACCCAATTTAAGTTTGACCTGGGATTTCCGGGGTCATCGTACTACCCTAGTAGTAGTAATAGTCATAGCAGAAGTGGTAGAATAGTGGTAATAATAATAATGAACACAAAAGGCATTTCCTAAGTGCAGTCACTATTCTAAGCCCTGCCCCACCTTCTTTTTTTTTTTTTTGAGGCAGAGTCTCACTCTATTACCCAGGCTGGAGGGCATTGTCACGATCACTGCTCACTGCAACCTCAAACTCTTGGTCTTAAATCAGCCTCCCACCTTGGCTTCCCAAAATGCTGGGATTACAGGCATGAGCCATGTAAACAAAATACTGGGATTACAGGCATGAGCCATGTAAACAAAATGCTGAGATT
The DNA here is from genome assembly GCF_024542745.1 of Macaca thibetana thibetana. Lineage (NCBI taxonomy): Eukaryota > Metazoa > Chordata > Mammalia > Primates > Cercopithecidae > Macaca > Macaca thibetana. The sequence goes on along the minus strand of NC_065579.1, from coordinate 75,282,915 downwards.
ACAGGCATGAGCCATGTAAACAAAATGCTGGGATTACAGGCATAAACCATGTAAACAAAATGCTGGGATTATAGGCATGAGCCATGTTAACATGCCCGGCCTGTTCTAAGCCTTTTCCTTAATGCTCACAACAACCTTAAGTGGTTGATTTTCTTTATTATCTCCATTTTACAGTTGAGGAAACTATCCAAGAAAGTTAGATTGACCCAAGTCAGAGCAACTAGTAAGCAGCAGTGACAGTGTTGTGCATCAGAAGGTGCTGTGGAGGGGGAAAAACTGAAAATATAATCCAATATTAGAAAAATATAAGAAAAAAATACAACCTAATACATTTTGGATTGTATTATATCCGATATAATCCAGTATTTGTTATTGAGAAGCAACCATGTAGATACATCTGTGCTGCTCTTCATTCTGAAGATGCTCCGTTGACCTACTGTCAACCAGCAGGGCAAGCCATTTGTATCCTTTCTCCACTTGGGTTGGTAAGCTTGTGTTCTGCTTTCTCACCTACTCTGCTCATGACCAGTGGCAAGAACCTGGTGACCAGTGGCAGGATATAGAGGTTGCCCATGGCCTGTAAATGAAACCAGTACTGGCCAGGCCACATGGAGAATAGCCTACTGCATTGAATACTGTCTTTTAACTACTTAAACTACTCTTGGGATTTTAGAGACTTTTTAAGGCTAAAATAATAAAACCATTAAAGCTAGGATCTTGGATTTTCTGATTGTTTAGCTTTAATTTGGCCTGTATGAGTGTCCTCTTTATTTCTGCCCAGTATGACTTCCTGCTAGTAATCAAAGCTCTGGTTATTTTGTCAGTCTTGAAGGTTTTCTTAAGCTTAGTGGATAACCGAGATTATGAGACATGTATTTTTTTTAAGAGACATAAATGTGCATTTGAAAAATATTGGGCAAATAACTTCTACACAATTTGACTAAAATTTAAACATGTGACAAATAAGTTTGGAACCTTTAACAACATAGAACAAGATAGCCCAGACAGATTAAGGAACTAACTTAAAAGAAAGAAAAGAAACCAAACAATAAGAATTCTGATCTTTGAACGGGTAAGCACTTTCTCTTCCCAAAATCAATAGAGGAAATCACAAAAGGAAAAAGTCCATAGATTTAAATTTTCTAGGTAGGAGTATAGAAGCTTTAAGTATAAAAATGTTAATCGTAGTTTTATTTATTACCATGAAAAGTTGCAAATAATAAAAACATAGAGTAGCAGAAGAAAATTGCATGATGGACCACCACAATTTTATTTATGGAAAATTGTAATAGGAGGAAATGGTGATGATAGATCTTTAAGTTAAAATAATGGATATTAAACTATCTCTCCATCATACATCTGAATGTGTTTAAAATATACCTCTCTATGTGTGTTATGCTTCCAAAGACAATAGAAAGGACGATCTCCTTAAGTAAATAGAGATTTAGGGGTTATTTTGAAGGTGGGATTTCTGATGATTTATATTTTCTTCTTATACTTTTCTACGTATTGGTATTTTTAAACATGATTACTTTATATTCATTTAAAAAAGGGAAAAACTATTCATGGAGAAAAAAAATGAGACTATACCAACATTTAATAATAGAAATAGTAGACTAACATCACTCTTAATCTATTTAAGGTAATGGCTCTAAGATTGATTTTAATTTCCTCAAAGTTTTATATATTTAAAGTTTTCTTAAATAATAATTTATTACTTTTATAATAAAAATTAAAATAGATTAGAAGTGACAGGTTAGAGTTGAGGTGAAATGAATTTTTGTAAAGGACAGGATCATTTTACTTTGGAGACCAATTATATTGCTGCCCTTATACATCATGTTAGGAAACATACCTTTTTGACTTTTCTGCGTCAGACTTAAAATTTTAATTAGGTTTTTATAGCTAATTAAATTATGAGGTAGATACTTTATTTAATAAAGGATATGGAGGAAGTTCACATAAATACTTGAAACATCAGTCCAGGAAAGATTCTTTGAGGGATTTTCAATATATCCAGATGTCTGAATAACACTTCTTTGGTCTAAATGCAGTTGATAATGTCATGAAAGAGACAAGTCAGCATACCAAGACAATCCTTAGAAGGGATGATTTGACTGGAATGCTGAAGACAGAAGAAAACCTTAGAGTAGCTGACTTCATTCTTCCCCGTCCTCACTTTACAGATCAAGTCACTGAAACCCAAAATTATTGAGTCCTCAAGGCTACAAGGTCGTAATAGACTCAAATGGAGGCTTTTGGGGTCCTTTGATTCCCCCTCTGCTGCTCTTTATAATATTCTGCTCGTTTTCATGCACTTTAGTAATGATGAATGAAATTTTATTTCCATTTCTCCTAGGTTGGTAAAAACTAAAAACTAACACCATTCAGAACTTAACTAATGATGTTTGAAAAAGAGGCGGTAGGCTGGTAACTGCTTCCCAGGAAGACCTACCAACTTCACTAGCATGCTCATTACTTTCATCATTGTTGTTGGAACATTTTGTTCTTGGGTACAAGCTTACTTTACACACATCTGGTTTCTATGTTTGTTCTGGAAGACAGCAGCCACATGGAGTGACTAGAGAACACTTGATACTGAGCTCTGGAAATCGTTTTTTAACAGCTTTATTGATATTGTATAATTTACAGATCATAAAGTTAAGCCCTTTAAAGTATACAATTCATTGGTTTTTCTAGTATCTACAGAGTTGTGTGACCATAACTATAGTTCATTTTTTGAACATTTTCATCACTCCAAAAGGAAACTTTGTATCCATCCTCTCTACCTCCCTCTTTTCCTCTCCTAACTTTAGGCAGTCTTTCTTTCTTTCTTTCTTTCTTTCTTTCTTTCTTTCTTTCTTTCTTTCTTTCTTTCTTTCTTTCTTTCTTTCTTTCTTTTCTTTCCTTCCTTCCTTCCTTCCTTCCTTCCTTCCTTCCTTCCTTCCTTCCTTCCTTCCTTCCTTCTTTCTCTCTCTCTCTTTCTTTCTTCTTTCTTTCTTGATTTGCCCATTTTGAACATCTCATATGAATGGAATCATACAATATGTGAGAATCCTTAAAATTTTGATTTGATTTTCAAAGACGATGTAGACAAACATGACCTGGTTACTCTGCAGGCCCCATCTTCCCAACAGTGTCCTGAGTGTGAGATTAAGACCAAATGAACTCTGTCAGTGCTGTCAACTATTTTATTAGATTAAACGACTTGTTTTTGGCCTCTAGAGTGTCTAACTCTTTAACTTTTCAAAGTTAAAGAAAAGTGGCCGGGCGCGGTGGCTCACACCTGTAATCCCAGCACTTTGGGAGGCCGAGGTGGACAGATCATGAGGTCAGGAGATTGAGACCATCCTGGCTAACACAGTGAAACCCCGTCTCTACTAAAAATACAAAAAATTATCTGGGCGTGGTGGCGGGCACCTGTAGTCCCAGCTACTGGGGAGGCTAAGGCAGGAGAATGGTGTGAACCTAGGAGGTGGAGCTTGCAGTGAGCCGAGATCGCGCCACTGCACTCCAGCCTGGGTGACAGAGCGAGACTCAGTCTCAATAAAAAAAAGAAAAGAAAAGTAAAGAAAAGAAAAGTACATACTCATTAGTGTAAGTCTGTTGTAGGCCATGTTGCAAAATTACTGGGTTAGACCATTGCTTATTAGTTGTGACCTTGTGCAAATTACTTGACTTCTCTAAGACTCAACTTCCTTACCTATAAAATGGGGATAATAATTGTACTTACCTTAGAGGGTTCCTGTAAGAATTAAATGAAATAATGCATATAAAAAGCTTATTATAATGCCTGATACATTATAAGTGTTAAATGAATATTAGTGATTATTATGTGTCATTGCAAATAAACTATAGACCGGCGCAGTGGCTCATGCCTATAATCTCAGCACTTTGGGAGCCTAGGCAAGAGGATCACTTGAGCCCAGGAGTACTAACACAATTATGAGTGTGAAGGCATCACACTCACACTGGTGTATGAGACTTTGCTATAGATGGCAATTTGGTGTGGTATGGTGCTGGAACTCAGAGTGTGAGAATGAGTTCACCATCTCACAATATGAATAGCTACTATTTGTACATATCATAAGCACTTACTATGAGCTAAGTTAGAATCCAAAATGACTCCAAAACTATGTAATCAGGTTGTAAAATTGCTTACTTAAGGCAAACAGTTTTCTTGTTAATAGTTCTGTTTTACAGAATGTTCTCACACATGTTAAACTGAAATTTACACTCTTGTAGCTGCCCCCTCACCCTCCCAAGTCTTGTAATATCTTCTACATGGAGAATCAAATGCCTAATCAGCTAGTTCTTCGGATATCTGAAAATAATGGTCATGACCCTCACTTACCTCACTTTCTTGCTCAGACATCCAGAGATACATATATTGTTCCTTAGATTACACAGTCCAACCCACCATACCCCTTCCTCTTTCCTGGAATGGGCTTTCCACTCACATGAGCTCATAAGTGGTCTTCAAGGTTCCTGTCCAGGGTGCTTTACCAGTGGCAACCTTCCCCAACGCCCAGATGTTGAGCAGCTCCTCCTCTGGGATACGCCCAGATGTTGAGCAGCTCCTCCTCCTGCTATACTTCTGTTCACATTCTTGAGAATTTGCTGTGTCCTCCCCCGGCCTGTGAGCCCCTGAGGGAGAGCTCTGTTTATCTTTGTGTTCCTAAACCCCATCCCAGCCCCTGACACTTAGTAGCTTCTCAATACAGTGGAAGAGGAACTTCATCTTACTTCATGTGGATACCTAACTATATCTGGTTTTAGAGAGGTTGCACTATAAGAACCTCTCTAAAGTTTTTGGATATAAAATGCATAGACAAACCTTGATTAACTTAGGACAGAAGAAGATAACCAAAAAGCCTATGGCTTCTCCTAGACCAAAAGTAGCACCATCTGGGGAATAAGACTGTGAAGCCCTTTCACTTGGTTACTGCGCCATTCAATTTCACTTGGTAAAAGTGTCCACTAATATCCTGATGTGAGTAAGGTGCTTGTCTGTTGGACAAGGTTGATACCCACCACCTTTGCTCAGAGAAATGTAAATAAAATGATTGTAACATTTTACATATGGTTGAATGACAAAGTTCACAGTAAACTTAATACCAGTGTTCAAATGAATGCTGATAAGAAGATACAGTCCAAAGTTATGTTTCTGTATTAATCTGAGACCTTTGCAGTTTTCATGGAGTATATATAGAGATTTTTTCTGAATGTGTGGATAGAGGGTTCATTTAAGAAAAAGTGTGTTAACTGGGGAAACAAAGAGGCTGGCCTGCATCTAAAGGAAAGAAAGTGGGTCTCACCAAGGGTTTGCTGTGATTCATAAAAACTGGTCCGCATCTTAAATGGATTAATTATGGGCCCAACTGGAACATTCTACACAGAATGAGCCCAGATGCTGGTCATTTTATCTGGGAGTCTCAGGACTTAACCACGTGCCTGCTCTGAGCACCAGACTTAATACTTTCCCACTCTGAAAATCCTAGGAAACACTGCTTCTTGATGCCTGAGTTTGAATTTGCCAGGTTTCTCCATCCAACTTGAGTCTGCCACCCTTATGCATAGTAACAGCACCAGACACCCCAGTAAAACCATCTTCTTCCCCTTGCTTTTTACTGGTTTTGCTCTGGTGGAGGTCTGGCCTAGGTCTGAAGGAGGAAGAGTCAGGTGTGGAATTCTGAAGTTGAGGTAGATGCCAGGGTGCGTTTTCTGAGACCAAGAACGAGGCTCTTCTGGGGAGTGCTGGCTCCGGGGAACTCAGGGACTGACGGAGCATCTCCTTTTTTAGGAAGCACTGCATTTTCAAAGGCCTTTTAACTGTTGGATGGCTTGATGTATTAGAAAGTTAGTAACTTGCCATGGTCTGTAGAAGGAGGGATCCAGACCCTGCTTTGCCTGACTATAGAGTGTGTTCCTACCACTTGCTCTGCTCCCTCCCAAGTAGCCCTGCCGTGAAGTTGGCTGATCCAAAATTCCCAGGGCTTTCTCACAAGAATAGCTGCTAGTCCAGGCAACTGCCAGCCTATACATGTATGTGTATGTGTTTAAACTTCAATGAGGATGTATACATTTATCTTATTAAATTTTGTCTCTTTTGTTTAGCAAGGAACAACTTTGTGTATGTCCCTTTCCCCATTTTTTTTACAGTGTGATTACCAGATCAAAAAGTATAAATGCTTTTGTTGCTCTTCAACTATCCTACTACATTTTCCCGAGAATGGTGTCTCCATTAACAGTGCCACCAGCAAGTGAGTGCTTCAGCACAATTGTTACTAGCTTTTAATACAATCCATTACTGGTTTCATTTGGGCTGGGAACTTGGGTCTCTTGTGGAAAACTCATGCATGTGATTCTCTCCTGGAGTTCCTCAGCTCCCCCTTAAACCCCCATCCTAGGCTGACTCAGGCTGGTGAGTTACCCTGCCAGGTGCTCCCTTGGTAATTAACATGTGTCTTCAGGTCGTAGTGGCCTCTGGACTCTGCCTTGAGTCAGACACCTTGGGCTGCACTGCCCCAGACTTTGCTCTGCTTCCCTCCCATCCTCTGACTTTGAGCATGCTCACTTCCTTCCTCTTCTGTCATTGTAAAATCCTGGGTTATTTCAGGCAGTTTATAGAAATTCTCTGAAACTAGAGGATGTCTCATGACAGTAACAGAATAAGAGCGTTGAGAATTAAAAGCAATTCTTTTTATAGAACCACAGTGGTTGAAGGAGGGATGTCTTGCAAACTTTCTAGAAGATAATACCTAGATGATTAATTAGCAAGAAATCCATTCCAATTATTCTAGTTATCACTAGATGAAGGCAGGGAAAGTGACAGCAGAAAGTGTGAAGAATGTATAATTGAAGGCATTAAGGAAAAGAACCCATCTACTAGATTTTAAATCACAAAAAGGAAAAAACTTAATAAAAGAAAGAATTTCTACCTGTATACTGTGTCATTCTGTTAGTTCTAGGAAGTATAGATTTGTAAAAAATGTAATTAAAAAAATAAATGTAATTTATTTTTAAAATGGGAATAAAGAAAAAAGTCAAATATACATCTTGGCTTCTACTAAAACCTCCTTTCATTATTTGCATGACTTTTATAGGTGGAGTTATTAGGGTTCAATAACTCTATCTTGACCCTTTTGTAACAACAATGAAATACCAGTCTTGCGTTTGCAAGCAAAATAGCAGAGCTTTGCCTTTGGGGAAGCAAGAGAAATGACAGTAACCAAAGGGGACAGTAAGACTGTTCTGTTAGAACATCGGTATTGGGTTTTTGTTAAGAAAAGAAGTAAAACAGCAAGTTGCCAGACAAGCTAATTGCTAAGCAAAATGTAGATTGAATACTGGGCAAGATTTAAAAAACGTCTTTGAATAAGTAAATATTAACTAAACAATTAGCAACAGATTTGATTATGCTACATGAAACAAAATGGTATGAGTATAAACACAAAGCCACGTACATACACAAACATGTAAAATATCTTTAATTTTCAGGAATGGAATTCTCTAGCTTTTCTAGTATCAGGAAACTAGAAGGTTCCCTTTTCTTCTTTTTCTCCCTTTTCCGCTCCCCACATTTCCCTTTCTGTTCTTCTACTGCTACCTACTTACCCGCTAAGCATCAAGTTACTAGTATGAGGGCACAGGGTCGAAAGAATGTATTCTGGAATTAAATTAGAAGAAGAAAATTCTATAGAATTTCTCTTTCAAAGAATAAGTGTAAAATTATCTTTCTTGAATGAAAGAAAAAAAATCAGTATCTTCAGTAATTAATACTAAAAATTAGTATCTTCAGTATCTGGACATCATCAAAATATATCTTCCTTTCATTATTTGCATGACTTTTATAGGTGAAGTTGTTCAGCAAAATGAACTCTCTTGTGAGAGGACAGCTACTGTCCTGCACCTCTCAACCAAAAATGCAGGCCACCTTCTGCCTGAATAAGGCAGGCCACTTAAAAAGAAAACCATAAACCTTACTGAAAAAAACTCCTTTAAATCCAGTTTAAGCTTGTTTGTTAGCTTTAGTGTTGTATATGTGCTTAAATAATTGTGTTAATATTTAAAAGGAAAAAGTGACCTCGACAGGAAGGAACTGCTGGATTGTGAAGGAAGGTAGTAATATCATACACATGTTGAATTTTATCAGTCCACAGGGCAGCTCTACTCTGCCTGATGAGTGATTCAGTATTTGCCAAAGACTTAATGTATTTTTATTTGCTACATGATATATGCTTCTAAAGACAGGTTTGGAAATTTCAGAGAGGAGTAGAATGATAGATGCCCTCCCCATAGACTCCGTTATTGCTTCTGTCATCAGTTCTCTGGGGATCTTCATAGGTCCTTTAAAAATATCCATATGCCACTATCCAGGAGAAGGAAGGTCCTGAGACAGTCATAGCCAGCTGGTTTTGTTCTCTCTAGGCACAACGCTTCTGTCATGTTTTCCTTCTTGGACATTCTTTCCTCCTATCATGAAGGAAGTGTTTTACTTTGGAGCTAGTCTAAACCAGTGTCTCGGAAGCTGATATGCATATGGCTCACTTGGATGTCTTGTTAAAATGCAGATTCTGTGTCCAGAGTGTGGCCAAGGTTCTGCATTTCCAACAAGCTCCTGGATGATGCCTAGGAGGCTAGTCTATGGACCACACTCTCAGTAGCAAGGATATCTAGGTTTTAATTGTCAACAATCCCAGAGAGACAGATGGTGGGGAAAGGTGAGCAATAAAACAGAGATTAAATGGAGGAGCAACATTTGTTCGTTGATCACTCTGATTACTTTGGCCAGTGTCCAGTTAAGTTCAGATAGGCAGCAGTGCACATTGATTAAGAACTTGGGCCCTGCAGTCATCTTCCTGCCACCCACCAGCTGAGTCACGTGAGCACGTGACCAATCTCTCTAAACCTCAGTTTCTGAAGTTAAGACACACAAATAATATGAAAATTTACATTTTAGGGTTACTGTGATGATTAAGTAATATAATGTACATACTGAATAAGTGCTTGCTGTTGGCTATTAGTAGTAAGAATCCAGGAAGCATTTATTGAACACCTACCACATGCCTGGCATGTTAAGGTAGGGACAGAAAGATTAAAAGCCAGCTCTTTAATTTCAGAGGAGATTTAATTGGTTTATTTGAGAGTCCCCGGAGTTGAGGTAAGATCTAAAACTTTTTTTTTTTTTTTTTTTTTTTTTTTTTTTTGAGACGGAGTCTCGTGCTGTGTCACCCAGGCTGGAGTGCAGTGGCGCGATCTCGGCTCACTGCAAGCTCCGCCTCCCAGGTTCACGCCATTCTCCTGCCTCAGCCTCCGAGTAGCTGGGACTATAGGCGCCCACCACCTTGCCCGGCTAGTTTTTTGTATTTTTAGTAGAGACGGGGTTTCACCATGTTAGCCAGGATGGTCTCGATCTCCTGACCTCGTGATCCACCCGCCTCGGCCTCCCAAAGTGCTGGGATTACAGGCTTGAGCCACCGCGCCCGGCCTAGATCTAAAACTTTTGACCCCAGGGCCAGTGCCCTTTCAGTCCACATGCTCATTGCCTATTTCTTACATTGAGTAGCTATACGGAAACAAAGGTGGTTTCAGACCAGCTTTAATTCAGTAAAATCCATGTGCTGAATCATAGTGAATTGAACATGTTCTGACTTTTAAGACCAAGTGATTTACATTTAGTTCCTATGTTTGAGCGAGGTATCTCTGAGGATAGAAATTAAAGGGCAGGTTTTTGTTTTGTTTTGTTTCGTTTCGTTTCTTTATCAGCTGAAAGTTTTTCTTGGGCAACTAGAACTGAATGATATCAAAGGCAGGTATAATCAATGTTTATTCTGGTGAATCAAATTCTGAGCATATACTTGCCTTCCACTTTTGGCATCTATCTTCTGAAAGTGAAATCCTGAAAGTGATTTCAAAAGGACTCTGTTTTTACTTGAGCTAACTTCTTTTTCTAATAGAGACTAAAAAATTTGCACCCTGTGTCTTTTCCAACAATTGCCCAGCATGAGTATGTGTGTGTGCCTTTGAGGAGCTGGGTATTCCTGCTTTGTGTCCATCTTCTGTACATTTTTTTGGAACCCTGCCTTAAAAGGAAATGATCACTGACCCAGAATTTCTCTTTTCTTTATCTAATTGTTTTTTCTAGTTATTGAGTCTTTCATACTTTTTCTGAACTTACAATAGTTTTCTTTGTGACACATACTTTGGTAGTTTTTTAAATACGATAATAGATCCCAGTGTGATTTCTGTGTTTGTGAAAACATAATTATCTCACTGAGGAGAGTCTTCAGAAAGAAACAGTGGAATTAAAGTAATATTCAATATAGACGTTGTTAGATTGCTTTCTTTTAGTGTTTTGACAGTGTCTTTTCCCCTTCTCTTTTTGGGTATAAGCAATTTGTCTATTTTTGTTATAAGAAATGTAAAAATGATTTTTGCCTCTGGTTTTTCTACGATGGGATCAAGGAAAATTCCCTGCCCTTTCTTTGAACACTGATTGATTTTTACAACTCTGGTTATTATTATTCCTATGCCATTGCTGATTAAAAAAAAATCTTTATTGGGATATAATTTATAAACCATGAAATTCACCCATTGAAAGTGAACAATTCAAGGTTTTTAGTATATCGACGGAGTTGTCTTTGCAGATTTTTGCTAGCATGTTATTCCCTTCTCTTTCTACTGTGTATGCTTAAACTCCTCTGTATTCACATTTCTTTAATGAATTTTGCCACTATGTATAGTTTTGGGCAGATGTAAGTATCGTAACAATGACTTTTTAACATCTACTAACTTAAGACACATCCTGATTACATCGCACATTTTTATTCACTTTATATTAATGCCATTTTAATGGTGAATCAATAATCTGTCAACTATGCCTACGCATTCTTAAACCTGGCATGTTCTTCATTACCCCTTCCATCCTTTCTTCCACCTAAACCTCACTGTCGACACACATCCAGTTTAGCTTGTTTACCTTAAATATTGCATTGTTTCTTAAATGTGACAGACAGAATTCTGGTGGTCCCATTAAGGCACTACTTTACAGCTGAAACTCATCTGGAAATCATTGTTCCCTGTAGCAGCTTTATAAAGAGAGCCGGTTTTCTGTTTAGCAGAATATAAATTTGTGATAAAATACCATAGTTTAGCCGGGTAATTAAAAATAACCAAGTAAAAGTGAGTTACTTATCCTGTGAAATCATATTTGGGGCAGCCCAAACTTATTTTTATGGAAGACTTTTTAACTCTAGGACAACAGCGTCAAGACCACTCTGGGGGAAGGGGGTGTAAAGAGATAAAGTGTAAATGCCTTAACATCACTTACCTTGTACTGTATGTCCAGGTGCACTGCACCTTTTTCACTTCTTCAAACATGTCATGGTTATGGAGTTAAGATATGGTCAGATGGGAGAGATATTTAGAATTTGGCTGGATTTATTAATTGATTGGATATAGAGAGTTAGGAAAGAGAATGGCTAAGGATGAGTTCCAGAATTCTGGTTTATGCAGCTGGGTAGATGATGTTTCCAATTTTTTTCAGGAAGAAAACATAGAAAGAGGGAGTGTTTTGTGGTTAGAAGATGGTGAATTCTGTTTCGAGCATATTGAGATGCTCTATGGAATCACCCAGTGGGGAAGTTCCTAGGCAGTTACATAGACAGGTCTGAAGATCAGGACAAGGACTGCAGCTGGAAACAGTTACCGAGAGCCCAGTAGATGCTAGTGATGGGCAATACAGAGTTGGCCTCTCTCTTCAGGGAGCTCCCAGTTTTTTAGGGGAGACAGAAGCCAAGAGGAAAGGAATGTACTCAACAGTAGTATCCCTGAGTAAAGGAGACATCAGCATGTATTTTAACCATCCATTACAGTGGATGAGATCACCCTGGGAAATGTGTAGAGTAAGAAAGAATAATCCCAGGACCCTGAAGAATATTAGCATGTAAATTTTGAGCACAAGAACAGCATCAAAGAAGACTCCATCTCAGTTGGCAGAGAGGGAGGAGGAAAACTGGAGGAGTGTGAGAACATGGAAGGCGAGGAAAGAGACCCTCAGGAAGGATGCAGTCAAGGGTTGTGCAACAGAAAGATTAAGTGGGATAAGAATGGGGAAATGTCCTTCAGATTATGGAATATGCAGGTGGTTATGAACTTTGGAGACAGCTGTTTGGTGGAGTGTACAAATGGAGGCCAGTGACAGCAAGTTAAAGAAGGAGGAGTGATAAACTAGAAGGAGCAAGTAGACAACTTTCTTAGGAAGTTGACTTTGAAAAGAGGGTGAGAGACATAGCTGGAAAGCCCCATGAATGCCAGTCTGCGTAGTTGAGTGCTTTTTATCCAGCCGTGTTTAGAAGCCTTGGGATAAGTGGCAAGAAGGCAGATAGTTGGTGTGGCCCAGGGTTGAATTTTTCCAGATGACTGCAAAAGAAGGACATACGAGCAGAGATTTTTGGGCAAGCAAATAGTCAGAGATGGACTGCATGCTCTCAGCTGGATGAACAGGGGTGTGAGGTCTAGAAGGAGCTGGTGGCGAGTTAACACCTTATCGGAGATAGAGTAGTAGCTGAGTCTCAAGGGTGACCTTGGATAAAAGTTGCCTGCACAGCTGTCTCACCAGATAGGATGGAGATTTCCTGGTTTTAATAAGGAGTGAGTCACAAGGCAAATCTCTGGTCATTTTGTCATAAACCCTACATTTGAGAAGTTTTGCCGCTTGGAAGAAAGATGTAATATCACTAGTATTTATGTTCATCCATCAACTGGAGGACAATGGAAGTGTTATCTCTATTGTTCTGGTTGTATTATTTCCTTTGCTAGCTCTACTTCTTTTGTTAAAATTAGCCAGAATTGACTTATCTTCAATTCTAATATGTAGTTTGGTTAGACACAAGGTGAGAAGATTGGTTTCGAGAGACGAGATTTTGATGAGGAGAGTTTATGGAGAATTATATACATCTGAATATGAAGGCAGTAATTTACAGGAAATGGAAAAAGCAGAGAACGTGAAGTTGAGAGTTCAGGACTGAGTCTCAGACCAACAGTTTTACAGTATGACCTTAATCACTTTGAGTTATTGCTTCTTCAATGAAAAGAAGGTTAAAAATAATAGTTTCCCCTGTAGGATTATTAGGAAAATGAAGATGTATGTGTACAAAATGCTTTGTAATCCAGAAAGCATTACGCACATGTTCTTTGTGCTGCCCAAACTGTGAGCAGTTCTGAGTCTTATTCGTATTCATTCATTCTCATTCGACTCATTCAGAAACAGTGGCTGGGAACCCAATAGACACCAGTGACTCAGGATTTAGAGACAGCGTCTCCCTTCAGAAAACTCAGTCTTCCAGAGGAGTCAGAGACCAAGTGGAAAGGAATGTACTCAATGGACTCACTTGGATGCTATAGAAACACTGAGAAAAAAGGCACCTAAACCAGCCTGGGCTGTCAGGGGAAGCTTTCTGGAAGGGGTGACACCTGATATGAGTCCCAATGGATGATAGGAATCAGTCAGGCAAAGATGGGGTTGGAGGAAGGCAAAGCTGCAGAGGGAGCAACCTATTGGAAGGCTGAGGTTGGAGAGCATGGAGCATGTTTTTTTCAGTCCAGCTGAGCAGGGAAACCTAACACAAAAACCTTGACTATGAGTCATAGCAAGAGAGAAGCAGTAGAAGGGAACATATGTGTAATTGAGATACTTGAGAATGTTTTAAGTGGTAATAGGGGAAAGCCACAGGATCAGGAGAAGTTGATGAGGGAGTTGACTGACGAAATAATGAGAGGAGGGTTGGAAACAAGCAAAGGTGGGAGATAGGACACGCAGAGGAGGGGCCTTCTTCCAATGTTTTGGTGGGCTGGGAAGGAGTCAAAATCACAAATAAGGTGAGGGACATTGAGAGATTCTGCCCTTAAAGCCTCCCTTGTCATGGTAAAGTGAAATTCATGAGGTTATTTTATATTCCCAGTGCCTAGCATGGTGCTCAGCACATAGTAGGTGTTCAATAAATATCCATTGAGTGAACTATTGTCATCCTGAGAAGCTGCTTAAGAAGCCCCGCAAAACAGCTGCACTGGAAAGCAAGGTAGCTTATCAATCTGGCTGGTGCACACTGACTCTCTTTCCAGTTCATCAAAGTTTGGCAGCCTGCCTTTTAACTTGCCATTTCTTGTTAGTATTGATGCAACCCATTTGCTTCTGACCCTTGGGAATGTCGCAGGAGTCAGGTGTCCTGAGAATATCTCTATTCCTTAGTACTATGCATAGGAGCAGTGGTTAAACAAAGACCAAACTAGTTCTTTCCCAGTGAGGCTGGCAGCCTGTCCACACCTGTTGAGCAGTCTGGCTGCAGCTCAGACAAAAGCAGTTTATCCTGCCTGTCTGGTTGTCTTTCTTACACATTTCAGACATGGTTCAAAGCTGCATTATAAAGGAAGAATCCATCCCTGAAACAGACTTGTATGGGCAAGCAGGGTGCAACAGAGGTGTAAGTTCTAGTCTCATCAATCCTTTATCTGTATGATTCTGAGCCTCTCTCTTCTCAGTGCATTGAAGAGGTTGGACCAAATGAATGCCTAGATCATCATGTGTGCCAGGCATTACAGATCAGGTTTTTTATTCATTGGTTTCTTCAGTCTAAAAATTGTATGCTTAGTTCTTACTCAATGTAATTCAATTCAATTCAAAACCTGTATGGTGCCACCAAATATGTGCACCATACAGGTTTTGAATTGAATTGAATTGCATTAATTTCTGTTCTTTCTAAGACACATACAGACACATAGTAAAATACTGCCCACCCGTTATATAATTCACTTCCCTCATTTAATTCATTTCTTCTCAACAAATACTAAAGATATGAGAGAGATCAGATTTGATTTCTTTCAGAGAGGGCAAGATGTTAAAGCCTCTGAAGTATGGGGTGAGAAGAACTCGGAGGTGTATGCAGGCTCAGAGAAAGTAGGCTGTGATCACAGATTAATGTTTGCCATGGAGATGCAACTGGGAAGGCTGGCCACAGGTTTCATTTATTGTTATTCTGAGTTCTCAAGGAGCTTACAGCTCAGCAAGAGGGAAAGAGCTGCAAATAGATAACTTTGGTTTAGCCAGAAAAAATGTCAGATTTGTATGATAGAGACCACAGAAATAAAAATGCACTGAGTCCCTTTTGGACTCCTTGCTAACGGCGTTCTCCTCCCTCCTCTCTTGCTAAATGTTACCATTCTTCTAAAGTTATTGTGTATCATTTCCTCAATTAGTTTTTATGTCATACTTCTATATATTTATCCATAGACAACATACAGGATTGTTCTATGTTTTTAAATCCTAAACAAAAACTGTAAGCCGGATTTTTCCCATCAAACTTTGTATTGACATTTATTCATGTTGATACATGTAGTTCTAATGCACTTATTTTCTCTGCTGTATAGCATTCCATTTGAAACATTCATTTGGCCGGGCGCGGTGGCTCAAGCCTGTAATCCCAGCACTTTGGGAGGCCGAGACGGGCGGATCACGAGGTCAGGAGATCGAGACCATCCTGGCTAACACAATGAAACCCCGTCTCCACTAAAAATACAAAAAAATTAGCCGGGCGTGGTGGCGGCGCCTGTAGTCCCAGCCACTCGGGAGGCTGAGGCAGGAGAATGGCGGGAACCCGGGAGGCGGAGCTTGCAGTGAGCCGAGATCGCGCCACTGCACTCCAGCCTGGGCGACAGAGCGAGACTCCGCCTCAAAAAAAAAAAAAAAAAAAGAAACATTCATTTGCCTATTCTGTGGTAGATGGATATTTTCAGTTGTCTAATTTTCTTTATTGTGAATAGTGCTTTAGTGCCCATTTGAATATATGTCTTCTTATACCATGGGGGAGTATTTTTGTGAACATACTTATGGGAAGCATTGCTGGCCAGTAGGTTCCATCATCTTCAAGTTTACTAGATATCGTGATATAGATATGAAATTATTATTATTTTTTTCTTTGAGACAGAGTCTTGCTCTGTTGCCCAGGTTGGAGTGCAGTGGCGCGATCTCTGCTCACTGCAAGCTCCGCCTCCCGGGTTCACGTCATTCTCCCGCCTCAGCCTCCCGAGGAGTAGCTGGGACTACAGGCGCCCGCCACCTCGCCCGGCTAATTTTTTTGTATTTTTAGTAGAGACGGAGTTTCACCCTGTTAGCCAGGATGGTCTCGATCTCCTGATCTCGTGATCCGTCCGCCTCAGCTTCCCAAAGTGCTGGGATTACAGGCGTGAGCCACCCCCCCCCCCGCCCATTCTTCTATATTTTATTTCAAATGTTTACATGTTTGTAGTTCATGTTTAGGTTTTTAATCCTAAAAACATTTGTTATTCACATTTGGGACTATAATATAGAAACTATTCTTATTGGAGCTTTGAAGTATAGAACTAATTTTATTTTATATTTCTCTGAATTGCCAATAGTTTCAGCATCATGTATTAAACAGTTCATTTTTCTCCATTATTTTTTTCATTCCACTTCTGTCAGATGCCAAGAACTCATATTTGAATAGGTTTGTTTGGGGGTGGTCCCTATTTGGTATAGTTCATCTATTTCTGTGCCAATAATGTACAATTTTATTTTTTTCAGGTTTGTAATAATTATTGATCTATCTGATAGGGCAAGTCTTATCTACTTATTATGATTTTTCTGTTACAGATTCTAGGATCATATTGTCAGGTTCTGTGAGAAATTCTTAGGAATTTGAATCAGTAGATTTCCTTTGAGGAAAAGCAACCTTTATTTACTAATTCAATACCACATTTATTGAGCTTTAGGATGTTGTTTCAATCTTACGGCCTCCATTTATTTCTGATGAGAAGTTCATCATCGTTAGTATGGTTCTCCTGAACACAAGTTATTTTTCTCTGGCTGCTTTTAAAATTTAGTTTTTTCTTTACATGACAGCAGCTTGACTTTAATGTACCTTGGTGTCATTTTCTTTGTATTTATTCCTGTTTGGGATGCACTGAACTTCGTCAACCTGTACATTTATTTCTTTCACCAAATTTAGTGAATTTTTTAATCATTATTTCTTTAAACATTTTTTTTCTGCCTCATTTTCTCTCTTACCCTATCTTTCTGGGATTCAAATTATATGCTTGTTAGATTTTTAAAATATTATCACATAAAATACTGAGGCTTTGTTCATTTTTTAAAAAAATCTTTTTTCCCCTCTGTCTGTCCTTCAAATTGGATAATTTCTGTTGTTCTGTATTCAGGTTCACTGACCCTTTCTTCTGTCATTGCTATTCTGCTGTTAAGCCTATCCTGCAAATTTTTTCTTTTCTCTGGTGAGATTTTCTACTTATTCGTTCACTGCAACCATATTTTCCTTTACATCTTTGAGCATTATTATAATAGTTGTTTTAAATAATCCTTCTCAGCTAATTTCAACATGTCAGGCTTGGTCTCTACTCTTCACAATGGATCACATCTTTCTGTTTCTTCTATGTGTAATAGTTTTAGGTGACATTGTGACTGGCATGTTGTAGAGACTCTGGATTCCTTTATACTTCTTTCCAGAGTTTGGATTTTTTGTTGAGTTTAGTTTTGTTTTACAGTCATTTAACATGCCTGGACTCAAACTCCAGACCCCATCTGTCCTGTAGTGGGCAGCAGCAGAAATATCTGTTAAAGTCATTTTAGTACTAGCTGCGTAGCTTTGGAATGTATCCCATGCCTACATAGTTCAAGCGTCAGCCTATGCAAAATTTGGGGTTGTCTCCCCCTCTGTGGCTCTCTCCTTTCTAGGATTTCTGGCCTCACTTTTCAGCTGCTGTGATAGCTGTGAAGTTTGTTCTTTGGTTCTTCAAGCCAGAAATCTATGGACTTTCTATCCGAGCTTTAGTCACTCAAGTTGACATGGTCTGGGACCAGCCCTTAGACAAAAACAATGCTGTTTCTTTCTTCCGAATATAGGTTTCCTTCCAGTTTCTGCTTGATTTTGGTTGTTTTTCAAGCAAGTTATGTATATATGTATACACACACACACACACACTATATATATACAGTGTATATATAGAGTAGTTTTATATATATTACAGAATGTGTAGTTGTTATCTGTGGGATGGTAAATCTAATAAAAGTAATACCTCTATTACTGAAACTAGACATTGTGATCTTGGATAATTTTTATATACAGTTTTTCATTTTGTAGTTATCACAGTTCCATGTAGTTTCTTCCCAGGGATGCTGGGTGTGGTTATTTAGTCCCTTTTAAAGAGGCAGTGTAGCTCTTTGTAGCTCTGGGTTTTTTTGTAAGCGTGTCACTTCCAGGCCACTGCCTCCCATGGTTCTGGGATCTTATCTCCTAAAATTTATGTGAGGGAACAGAACTGTAATCTCAGATGCTTATCTGAGATCCAGAACCCTTTGGACCCTACAGCTTCAGTTCCAGTGTGCCCATCAGACTTCAGTTTCTTCATTCTTAGACACTGTAGGTTTTTTCTTCATTATTGTTTTTGTTGCTGCTGCCACTGCTGTTAACCTTGAATAAATCTTTTCTTAAAACAATCACAATTTACCTAGCAATTCTGTGTTTTCAGTAGAAATGGAGCGTACGTATCAGCTTGATTCATTTTGTTTCCAGAAGTTTGTAGCAGTGTTTTCTATAACAGACAACATCAGACCGTTCCCAGATCCAGCTCTTGCTGCTAGTTCCTGTGCTTAGGAGGGACATGATTCAGGTGGGAATATATGGACTTTGGGCAGGGGTCTTACTGATAGCTCTTAGAATAACTAGGGACATAAGAACAGCTAACTTTATTTTAGCATCTAGTATAGTCCAAGCTCTAAATCATGCAATGTTACTTCCATTTTACACATTAGGAAGCTGAGGCACAGAAAGACATAAATAACTTGTTTCACCATAAGGAGAGTCATATTTCAAGTTACTTCACTCAAAATCACAAATGTACCATGGTACAGTACTGCCTCAACAAACATTTTTAGTAATTATATAGATGGCCAAAAAATTGAAATTGTGCTATGTCAACTAGCAGTTGTGACAGGATTCAAAAGCTAATCAGCACTGGAGAGTTTTTGGAGGAGATTACGATGTGTGTTTGCCAGATTCATTCTTCTCATAGGTGAAATTCATGGGATATCATTGAAAACACTCTCTGTACTGCCAAAACTCACACTAACAGAGGTCGTTTGCCTGTTGCTTTGAAGAGAAGTGAAAGAAAGGAAAGCATGAATATTCTATTCTTGGCCATAAAGAAACTGAGTATTCATTTAACATCCAAGGATGTTAATTTTAGAAGTCTGACCAGTTTTTAGCAATATTAACTACCTTTCTTTTATAAAGAAGAATTTTCCCTTTGACTTAAGTCAATCCAGTGGTTGTACAAAGTCTCCGACTTACACGTAATAAACGTATTAACAGGCTTTGAAGTTAGGAGTGATCCTCCCATATTTTCTCTTCAAATACAAATCTTTATAATGTGCCTTGTCACTTACAGGGACAGGAATAAATCTTCTTAGATGTTGGCTCAGAATCCTAATCTAAATGTCCTTGGCATTTGGGCTAGGTTTTTATCTTCTGGGTGATGTCATTTAGAATATGTTGTTTTTCTGACATTTAGTAATGTTGACAGAGGAGTTTTTAAAATTATAATGTATCTATTGCAAAGTCCTAAACACAGACGACTTCATATTCATGTAAAACAGATATTTTAATTTTCAGTTTTTAGGTGAGGAAACTGAGCACCAACTAAAGTGACTTTGCCCAAGTTAACCAAGGCAGAAATAATAGCAAAGTAGATCAGATAGTTGTGTGGCCTTGAGCAAGTCACTTATCTCTCTGTGCCTTCAGTTTCCTTGCCTATGAAAAGGGGCTAAGAATAGCAGCTACTTCATAGGTCTGTTGTAAGGACAGATTGAGTTAATGCCTGCAAACCACCTGGATCACTGCCTGGCACATAGTAAACATTATGCAAGTTTGCTTTTTAAAAATTACTGTTAAATTCAGCACAAACGAATTTCTGCAGGAGCCAGGATGGTTCAGAAAAAAAAAAAAAAGAACAAACAAACAAAACATGGGCTTTGGAATCCTGGTTCTAACACTGTCCTAGCTCAAGTTTCCTGTATAGAGCCTCTGGGGTTGCATAGTAGGGTTGAATAGGGGTGTTTATAATTCTAGAGGAGAAAAAAAATGGGGGGAAGAGAAGAGAGGCAGGAAAGAAGGCAAAGCAGTCATTTCCTGGCTGGCCATAGCTTCCCAGGAAAAGCAGCCAGTCACTCCATCACATAGAACATCTTGCAGATTGACTGTTTTGTATCAGTGTGCTCAGCACAGCCAAGGCCTGAAGGAGCATCTGCCAGCAACTTAACCTGCCCAGTATCACAGGCTGTGAGACTTGGTTTCCTGTACTCCTCTTACCCCCCTGACACACAACTCCTGAGGAAGCAAGAGAACATGTCCCCGGTGCAGCACTTTAACTGAATCCAAAAGCATCTGGATGAGCCAGTGCCTCCGAGGGTCTGGTCAGAGGTCAGTGGAGCCGCATGCTGTACTGCATGCCATGGAAGCTGTGCCAAAGCCCTGCCCTCGCCCAGAAGGAGGTTGAGATGGTTGGTGGCTTTAGGAGAAGAAGTGAGAGCAGTCATGACTGGGGATCTTTACTGAGCAGAGGCCAGGAAGGCAGATGGGACCCAGCCCATCTGGCGGCCTACATACCAGAACCAGTCCCACCACTCACAACTGTGCAGCCTCAGTAAGCTCCCATGACCCCAGTGAGATTGTTGTGAGGATCGGAAGTAATACACGTAACATGCCTTTCAGTGCAGGCACTCAAGAAATGACACATCATATTTTCTTAACCATCAACATTTGAAATAGATGTCAATTTCCTTCAGCATTTGAATAGATGTCAATTTCCTTTAACATCTGTATTTGACTCTGGAAGCAGTTTGAATTCAAAGATATGACTGAGATGAACTAGAAGCTGATACCACTGCAAAAAGGGAAATATTTAACTCTAGGACATATTAAAGGAAATTACTCAGAAAGCTCATGCCAGAGAACAAATGCCATGGATGTTTTTAAAAGGTCATCCAAAGAGGTAAAAGGACTTACGAAAAGTCATGAGAATCAAGAAATGATTTTCATGCCCCAAAACATGTGACTTATATCCTAATTCACTATTGGATGGTGAAACAGCTGTCTGGAAGGTTTTCCCTTCTGGAAACCATGATGTCTTATGGGATTTCTTTGTGCCTCCATGGCATAAAGCTGCCTTGGTTTTCTTGGGTTATTATTAAAAATGGCTGGGAGAGATCATTATTAGAAGTATCCTAATAACATACTTACTGGTTGAGATTAGCTAATGGCAGAAATTATGGAAATTGTAAGAGCTATGTAACCATTTTGCTTTATGTCATTATAGATGTGTTTTTATTTGTTTGTTTGTTTTTAGCTAGGGGAAAAAAGAGAACATGAATTCAACTCTTATTCTGTGAGCACAGTGAGTCCAAAGTATTTAGCACCAGTCTGGACATCTCAGGGATAAAAGCAGCATCAGTGTTAGGCCAAGTGGAGGGTTTGATATAAAGCCAGGAAAGAAGGATAAGTAAGTGGAAGATTGCTGGGCTCTGGGCCCCCTGAGATCAGACTGGATGTGGAGCTCAGTGGAAGGGCTGTGTTTGGGAATCAAACTTCTGACTCTTAGAACCATAGACGTAATAGCAAACTGGACTCACAGGTTACGGGCAGGAGAGCTGGCTGGGTGATTCCGCATCTTGGCATTTCCTTTTCTTGGCACAGGCGCAGGTGGAAGGCAGAAGAGGAGCAGGTGCATGGCTTTTGGGTCAGCCAGAGCCAGGCTGAGAGGTGACTTACTGACTTTCTGACTCTTCACCTCTGTCACACTATCTCACTGTCTGCAAAGTGGGAATGATGACAGTACTCCTCATGAAGTTGCCGTGAGGATCATTTGACATGATGCATGAAAAGCCCTCAGCAAAAGCCTGGCACACAGGAAGCTTCACTAGCAGTTTGCTGTGTTAGCTGTGATTGCTTTGGCAGCCAATCTGTTTCTTACATGTTATACGCCTCTCAGGGGCTTTTCAACCAGAAGGCTTCTACATCTGAGTGTGTCTGCGGTATGTAAGGGAAACAATATCTCTTTGTGTCATTCACTGAATAACCTGCAGCTGACAGCTTTCTCTATGGATAGCTCACTGATTATGTCACTTAATCAACAAACGTGTTGAGCAGGTGCTCAGCTGGGTGTCTGTGGTGAATGCCCATGACTCTAACCCTCTTCCCCCAGGAGTGTCCCTGTCTAGTGGGAAGACAGGTGTGTCAGTGCATCAGCACATGATTGCAGCTCAGCGGACATGCCTCTTCACCTAAAGGTCTTGAGGGTACAACCATGAACCTATGCAAATATATGCAAAATGCTGCATGTGAACCCATGCTCATTTATTTCTGGGGTTGTGGGTTCATAGATTTCATCAAAGTTGCAAAAGGTGCTGGACCTCAAAGGGAGCAGGAGCCACAATCGTGAGAAAAGTGGCGAGCACTATGGGGATGCCAAGGAAGGATTGCATAACCAGCCAGGGACAGCAGGTTGGATGAGGCCAGGAAGACATGCAAAGAAAAGGAAGGACATTAGCTGGGTCTGGCTGGCTAATGCCTTCCATGATTGTTTTTGCAGAGGAAGGCTTACTGGTTTCTCTTATACTTAGGGTAGTATAGTCCAGAAATTTCAGGACTGGTTGAATGGGAGAGACCCATTCTTAGAGTAGCCCAGCCAGAAAGACAGTTGCAAGATGGTACGTTAGTTTTGGCAGCTAAAAAAAGATGAAAAGCAGGATAAACTCTGTTAAGATTATTTTTTCAGGGGTCCCCTTTTAATAGAATTAAAGATGACACTAGCAACCGAGATGATTTTTGCCTGTAGATGAGTATCCATGATCACATTTACTCCTCACAGCTTCCCAAGGGAGGAAGCATGAGTGGAACATTTCATAGAGGGACACTGCAACCCTCGGACTGGTAGTTGCCCAGGTTACACTCATAGTAAGGGTAGAACAATCCTAGGTCATTTGATCTTTCCCTTATACCATTGACATTTCATTTTCTGTCCAAGGTACATAATCACCTTCCCTTAATATTTGTGGAAGTCATGTTCCTTTTTATAAAAAGTCAAAGATCCAATTAAACATCAGAGGATATTTAAAATGTATTTTCTCAAAACATGTAGTCTGGAGTGTAAAATATGTTAATATCATTTACTTTATTGAAAGTCAGCTAAACTCAAAAGATATTTATCCAAGTCATATTATATATATTACTAGAGATTGAGTTTAGTACTTGAATCCACATTTACAATTTTTATATCTCAGAGAGCATCAAGTTAGTTCCAGAAATACAGTTGCTGTATGATGTGTTTTCGAAGGTTATATATTATGGATCCTTTAATTTTCATCATCATGAAAAAATGGGAAAACAAGATATCCCCACAACACAGTTTGGGTTTAAACTATCTAATCATGATTTTTTTTTTTACATTCATACATTATGATATGATTTTTGGCTTAGGAATTCATTGCATTTATTTCTCTCAGTAAGTACAATAGCATCTAGAAAAAAATGAGGAAATTTTTGCATATTATGTTAGAAAGGAAGCAATAAGTAAATTGTAACTATGTTCACGGAGTGAATGTGGGTTGTTGTTCTTTTAAAAATGGTTTTACTTTTTAGCAATGCATAGTGGCACATGCCTGTAGTCCTAGTTATTCTGGAGGCTGAGGCAGGAGGATCACTTGAGCTCAGGAGTTCAAGGCTGGATTGAGCTATGATCACACCACTGTACTCCAGCCTGGGCAAGAGAGCAAGAGCTTGACTTAAAAAAAAAAAAAACAGTTTTATTTTAAGAGTATATGAAACAAAGTGTAAAAGCCTCCCAGTGCTAATGTTTCCTTCCACCCACAGTCCCACCTCTGGATTCGTAGGTAGCTGGGCTTTGAAGTCAGATCAATCAAAGTTGATCACCTCTTCATCACTTCCCAGCCGTGTGGCCCTGCCAAGTTTCCTACCTTCTCTAAGCTACTCATTAAAAATGCTGGTAACAATGGGACCCAGCTCCTAAAGTTATTGTGAAGATTAAATGAGATCATGATATTAATCTCTTTGTACGGTACCTGGCATGTAGTACAAATTTAGCAAATATTGGCTAATGTTCATATTTATGTTAATATCAATAATTATAGTTGACATTATTGTATTTTGGCTAAGGCAGTGTTTATCTATTTGTTATCTGAAAAGGAAAGTGTCTGCTTCTCTTTGATGTTCTACTTCCCAATCTTGTTGAAAGTTGAGAATAGAAAATTCTCTGATTTCATCACTGAATAACTGGAGGCCATTAAATCTTCCCTGCAAAGATTTTCAGTTCTATAATTCAAAACGAGAAAAAAAAAAAACCCTTATTTACTTTCCAGATACAAATGCAAACAGAAATAAAACACAGCTGCTCTTATCTCTCCATGGGCACCATCTCTTCTTGGTACTGAAAAAGATAATGATCTTGCAGTATAATTTTATAAGGAGGTAACAAAATCAATTACATTATCTCAAGTGTAAACACTGAAGCCCTTATCCAATTGCTGACTAATATAGGCTGTGCCTGTGGCAGCTGCTCACCCCCTATTATAGATTATTTTAGATGAAAGAAAACATTGACTGATAAATGAAGATTTGACAACATAGGAGCATAGATGATTTTACAGCTTGATATTCAAGAATGAAACCAGCAATACAATGGTTGGATGAAAAGTCAGCACACAATGCCCATGGACACAAGTAAAGGTAAAGATGGACAAATGATTCATTGTCTATTATTAAATAGTAAAGTCTTTACAAAAGCATGAACAAATCTGCAAATGCTTTGGGTCCATTTCCACATGGTCTTATAAAATATTATAAACCATAAAAGTAAAAGGCTAAGAAGGAACTCAGGAAGCTGTTGAGATATGTCATTTTCATAATTGAAGTGACTGTGGGATTAGTATGATCCCTTCCAAGGTATGGTGACTAAAGTAGAGGACGTCTCTTGTCACAGGACTTAAATTTCATATAAAAGATTAATTTAAATTTATAGACATTCAAGCCCATAAAATAAAAGTAATAATTATGGGCCTCTGTAACCAACTCCATAAGATTTTAGAGCCAGACAAAATCTGCTTTATAAACTCAACACTGACACAAGTTGAGTGACCTTGGACGATTGCTTAACTAAATCTCTCAGAATAATCATATCTACCATGTGGGGTCATTGTGAGTATTAAATAACATAACTGTGCTACAATTGTGCTTAGCATGTAATAAACACTTGATAAATGATAAGATGTTTTCTTTGTTTCATGTCTCACTCTTCAAGTTTTTCATAAGTGAATATGCTTCTTTTTTCTCTATCTGAAGTTGGATATTTATTTTAGCTTGATGTGTTAGCTCTGTAACACCGTATAGATTACTGAAGTCTTTGTATTTCTTAAAATTAACAGGCATTTTTAGGATCAGCACGTAGTTCAAAAGGAAGGTTATTTGGAGTAACCTTTGTCTTCACTATGTTAAGAAAGTTGACAAAGTTAATAAGTCTGTTTAATCAATAAAAAATATCTGAAGTCTTTAAAAATTAACAAGCTGCAATGATATGATGTAATTTCTTATCTGTTTTTCCTTGTCTCTTTTCCTCTAAATTTTTCATTACCTTGTATTTTGAGTAGAATAAAATCTGACACATTGTTAAGTGTTTGTTGAATGAAGAGGAAAGGACATACATATTTTGATTTTGACCAAAGGCAACGCTCCTCAATGGAGGCTGAATAGATCTTAATTGAATTATGTAGGTTAGAAAACATTCTGCTACCTGCTTCTCTTACTCACATGCAAAACTACTCTGATTAATTTCTTGGGCTAGGAAAAGGGTTAAAGTAATTAAATTCTAAGGGAGGCTGAACACTTTTATGGCATCTTTTATCTACAGTTAGGGTTTTTGTGTTGAAAGAACTCTAGAGATGAAATGGCTGAACCTCTTCAATTTATAGAGAGGAAACAAAGACCCTGGGAATGTAAATGGCTTCGTCTTGTGGTAACCGAGTTGCAGGAATTTATTTCCAATTCTTCCTATTAGGGTTTGCTCTTAAATGGACTTGCCCCAGGGTACTTATTTATATTAACTGTTCCATCTATTCCAAGGGCTTACATATCTACAAAGAATAGATAGCAAGGTAAAGATTGTGATTGAGAATATTGGCTTTTGGGTTAGAGAAACCTGAATTCCAGTCCCTTCTTCACCACTTACCAGCTGTGTGACCTTGGACAGATAGTTTAAAATATTGATCAACTTACTTAGTCTTTCTTTGCCTCAGTTTCCTTATCTATAAAGAGGGAATGACAAACTCCTGTCATGCTCAAAATAGAAATAACAAACCCTCACAGATTTATTATTAATGACAAATGAGACAATGTATGTAAACAATTATAACCAGCGAGGTGTATTCTAAACAATTAGTAACTATTAACTATTATAATATAAATTAGAAGTGGGAGGGAACATTGAAGGGAAGAGATAGTCCTATACTTTGCTATAGTAGGCCACAAATTTGGCTCCAAGCTTTCTTACAGCCGACATACAGAAAGAAACATGATTGATTACATAGTTCCAGGGAACTTAGATATATTAATTTTATATATCTGGCCAAACCAGAACCTCCGTCCTTCACTCCCGTTTTTGAATTTCCAAACAGTCTCTTTCTCCCAGACATAACAGTATAGGTTTTAGAGACTCATTGAGTTATAATAAGGGCTGTATAAGTTTTCCTGAGACTTTCTTGGCATTCCCATATAGCCACTTAGCTTTTTGGTGGCACTTGCAGGACAGACCCAGATAAGTGTCTTCCCCGGGCAAATTTCATTCTCAAGGAGCCCAAGACCTTGGAGGAGGCCAGGGGTGAACTTTGGGTTATATGCCTCATTTCCCTCACCCATATCAGGTGTTCCTTAATCACAGGGGCCTGCCTTATTCACCTTCACATTTTCATTCATCTCATCTCACACGTGGTGGATGCTCATTGTGATTTGCAGTTATAAATGAACATGTGCTGAAGAGTTACTGGTATGAGGGTCCTTCCATTTTAGGGCCTGGTTTTAACAGAGAGATTATTTCTATATCAGGCAAAACAGACGTTTCATCCAACTCTGATGACATTGTGCGAAGCCTGAATCTCAATATTTTACATGAAAAATAATATCCATGTGAACTCTTCTGCCCTGGGTACTGATGTGCAACGACTTGTGTTATTAAATATCGGAATGAAATAGAACTAGTTTTCTTTAAAGAAATAAAAAAAGGAGGGAAGTATAATTCTAGCACCTCAGATATCTTTCGGAATAGGTACGTTAATCAATTTCCTTTCAAGACACATACGTCATTATACCTCATGTAAAGTCGTGGCCAAATTCTCATATCTCGAAAGGTAATATACACTTTGCTTGTGATATCACCTACAGAGAAAATGTAGAAAGATTATGCTATCATAAAAATATTTCTAAATCTGTATATTTCAATATGTGAAATACTCTAAATTTTCTTTAGGAGATATTTAGACTTGCTTATTTTACATTATATTCTTTCTTCAGCTGTATTTATTATAGCAAATAATCTATTTCTTTCTCTGAATAAGCTTTCCCAAACCAATCTCCCTTGAATTACTTATCCAAGTTAATAAAGTCGGATGAGAGAAATGTTGGCATTCAATGTGGTGTTTCTTTTTTTTTTTTCTTTTTTACAATTGAGTACTCCGTTTTAATTTACAAGTTAAGAATCCTTTAAATGTTAAACAGGAACAACAACTAAAAGGTTGTTTTGGATAACTGAGTCTCACACAGAGCAGGCGGAATTGTTTCCATATGCTGTATCTAAGTCTGGATTCAAATTGTGGAATAGCATTTTATGTTATCAAAATGCTAAGTCTTTGTAACCCTTTTCTTCTTTCCTAGCCCCTTTGCTTTTGCTCTGTCCTAAGTTAACATGTCACTGAAAACCGAGTCACGGGTAAATACCTCTGCACTGCAGAAAATTGCTGCTGACATGAGTAATATCATAGAAAATCTGGACACGCGGGAACTCCACTTTGAGGGAGAGGAGGTAGAATACGACATGTCTCCCAGCGATCCCAAGATACAGGAAGGTAAAGACGGATGATCTGAGCGGGGAAGAAAAGAGTTTGTCAGGGTTGCTTGGAAGAGCACAAATTTGAAGTAACCAGCAAATGATTGATTTTCCTTGCAGATGTAACACTGGGCTCAGATCATTTTGTAAGAGGCTTTCTTGTTTTAACACATGGTTCTTAAAAGAATGCCTGTAAAAGACAAGTTATGCTAATCATATATTGCATTAACTTTATTTACTTATTTTTTAGTGTATATCCCTTTCTCTGCTGTTTATAACACTCAAGGATTTAAGGAGCCTAATATACAGACGTATCTCTCTGGCTGTCCAATAAAAGCACAAGTTTTGGAAGTGGAACGCTTCACATCTACAACAAGGGTCAGAGCGTTTATGAACTCACCATTTTTTCTTTTGTCAATATATGTGAATTACTACATAGCCTTTCATTTTCCTCCCTCCTAGCTATGACCATGTTTGTGGCTGTTTGTTTGTTTGTTTTTATTTATCTATTATTTCCAAGTCATTGTCACCTGTCAAGGTTTTGCCTCCTTCCCACTTAATCTTCATTCTTATATTCCTCTTTCTTCATTCGAGCCAAAGCTCTTTCTTTTAAAAAGGCATGTAAGGCAAATTAACAATGTAATAAATTGCAAAGTGCCTCTCTTACTCTTCTTCTCTCCCTAGTTTTCTGTTTCATTTGGACTCTTGATGCGTATTTATTCCACCTTGCATGGCAAGTATAAGTCAACAAGAATTTTAGCTTTCCTAATGTTTATTTAGAATGAAAATGTTGGTGCTCCCTGGCTCTTAAGAAAAAAAGCCAGGATACTGGATTGGCCAGTGCCATTACCCCAAAATACTGTTGAGAGAATTCTGCAGGCATACTCTGCCTCTCTGATTGGTTCCTAGAAAACCATCCTTTAGTCCTCATTCATGTGCTTTTTCATTGAACGCTGAAAAGGCTTTGGAGTAAAATGTCTTCAGCAATCAAAGGTAGGCCCTTTGAAATGGATTGGACTAGAAGAAACCTTTAGGGTAGCTCCTTTTCTCTGTTCCTGCCTAGATTTTGCAGTTGTTAAGTCTCCAGGGGAGGAAAATGGCTGCAGGGTGGTGACTTTTGTCCCTTCAGGCTAAGCTCTAGCCATGGCAGAGTAAGGCCACCATTGCCTCCTGCCTCAGGGGAAGCACAGATTAATAACCAGCTGTCAGGGCAGGGCTTCGCCTTCCCTTCCTCCTTGTCTTTTGGAGGTGGCATGCGCTGCATCGCTTTCTGGGTGGTTTTGCCTCGTGCTGTGTCCCAGCTTACCTCCACATGTACTGACTTCCAGCCTGCACTCACTTGGGTGTCAGCCTCTGGTTTAGGCTTTCCCTGTAACTCGGGTCCATGTCTCCCTGATACACCACTGAGCAGAACTCACTCAGAAATGTCTCTAAGATGAGCTTTGTTTTCTTTTTTCACCTGCCAGCATTTAGATTGAAAGATAGTTAACATGTGGGGGTAAATGACAGACTCTAGAGCCAAACTGCATGATTTAATTCATCTTTGCCTTGTGATCTTGAACGAGTCACTTAACATCTCTGTTCCTGTTTCCTCTTCTGAATAAGGGGTATAACAGTGCTTACCTTATAGGCTTGTTATGAAGATTTAGTAATGATAATACATATGTATAATATTATACAAATGTACACTGTATACTCATTACCGCATTCACTTTCTCCACCCATGCCTCCTTAATACTGGTGGCTCCTCAGGGTGGGTGGGTGGTATAGACAAGGCTGGACCTTGGAATGTGTTTCACAGGAGAAGGAGAGAAGGCATATCATGCCATTTCTGAAGAACAAAAACAGCCAAGATGGTGCTCTTAGTATACAATACCTCTCACCCCTGCCAATTGCCTGGTTCACTGCTTATATTTGTGGACTGGACCCCTGAAGACTAATTAGGGCCTTCTCTCATTGTCTCCTCCACCTAGTTCCTTGTTTCAGGTGTGTGTGTGTGTGGATGCACACACACACAGATATGTTGGAGGAATAGCATTTGTAGGAATTGTCTCATGTGTGATTGAAAGTTTGTCTTATGTAATTCATCAAGTGAACATTTAGGGAATATTATTTCTGTAATTGGCTGCTTTTGAAAGAAATTTACTTAAGTACTTACACAAAATAAGTAGGCTGGACTTAAGTATACTTCCCTGTTACTAATTAAATATTGTTCACTGAAAGCTTTTGGAATTTTTGTTGTTATCTAAAATATCAAACATTTTTATGTATCACTGTAGGTACCAAGTATTAATCTTTACACTATTGAATTAACACATGGGGAATTTAAATGGCAAGTTAAGAGGAAATTCAAGCACTTTCAAGAATTTCACAGAGAGCTGCTCAAGTACAAAGCATTTATCCGAATCCCCATTCCCACCAGAAGGTAACCATTTTGGAATTAATTATGCCAGTATACAAGTTGAATGGAAAGTGTATTTTGGCTGGGTGTGGTGGCTCACGCCTGTAATCTCACCACTTTGGGAGGCTGAGGCAGGAGGATCACTTGAGGCCATGAGTTTGAGACTAGCCTGGGTAACGTAGCAAGACCTCCTCTCTACAAAAAAAATGAAAAATTTAGCTGGATGCGGTGGCACGTGGTGGTAGCTAGTAGTTCTACCTACTCAGCTGCAACAGGGGGATTGCTTGAGCCCAAGAGTTTAAAACTGCAGTGAGCATGATTGTACCACTGCACTCCATCCTGGGCAACAGAGCACACCCAGTCTCTAAAATAAATAAATAAAAAGTGTATTTAATTCACAGTATTGGCTAACTAGTCTATTGTTGGTAGATATTTTCAATTAAATAGTCTCTTAAAAATATGCCATCTCATGAAAGATACATTAAAGTCATAGTCACAGAATAATCTAGTAAGTGTTTGCATTCTGTGTGTTTGTGTTTTAGACACACATTTAGGAGGCAAAACGTGAGAGAGGAGCCTCGAGAGATGCCCAGTTTGCCCCGTTCATCTGAAAACATGATAAGAGAAGAACAATTCCTTGGTAGAAGAGTAAGTTGCTTCACTATTCTGTTGTTTTGAACCTAATTTTGCAGTGCTGTAGAAACACAGCATCTACTGAGGGGTGAAGTAGGCCTGGCTACAACTCCTCTCATCCACTCATCGATCCCCCAGGCTGGTTTAGCTTTTCTGGAACTAGTTAGGCAGTCCCTTCTTTCCCCAAGCCATACAATGCATTTTCTCAGAAGGGGAAGATCGTTCTTGGTTAGGACTTAACGTTATGAAGAAGCTGTTCTCCCGACTAGAACCGTTTTGAGCTTATTGTGAGTCAAAGATTGAACTCATTGTTGTGGATTTTGAGATCTACTCTTTTAAAATAATATATTTCCATACATAAGCTTCTGTGTTCGTAATAGCCCATCTTAAATATATGTAAAATCTCATTCCTAAACTATAGATGGAGCAGTTAGGGCCTGAGAAGAGTATGACGGAGTACAGACAGGCACAGCACGGGGACAGAAACTCCAGGGGAGGGGCACTTCTGCCTGCTTCCAAGATGGGTGCTACAGAGTGTGGACAATTAATTTTTTTTTTTACTAGAAAGTGAACAAGTGTTTGTTAATTTCTGTCAGTTCTGTTTGGTAATCTGAAACCTTTATGTTCCAGAGGGAATGTTTGATTTCTCCTTTGTAGTTGTCATCTTGTTTAAAATCTCTGTAGGTATCTGGACAAAATATTTTCCAAGATACCTAGACATATACAATTATATAGTTTTGGTTTACTGTGTGCACATGTGTGAATTCAACTGAAAATGAAACTTAGTGATTAAGCAAAACCATGCTGAATTTTCTATCATGGTCAATATGATTGACATCTGTTGCTCCAGTGCACCAAGCCTATACTCCTCTACTCCCCATCTGCCTCCACTCACAGTTTAGCATATTTAAAATCAGTACATTCTACTAGAAAGTCGTTTAACCTCTCTCCACTTTTTTTCCTGGAAAGCTGTTTAAAAATTGTAGTGTATCTTTCAGTAAGTTCAGTGTTAGAATTGAAAAAAAAATGAAAGTTTTTGGTAATATCAACAAATTCTTTAAAACAACTTATAGCAAGTCCTGCTATAATAGCTATGGAGGATTAAAAGAATATATAGCTCAGGGCTTGTCAGCAGTTTATAGAAGACCTAAGCATATGGAAAGTTAAAAAGTAAGAAGATATTTAAATAACAGTTCAAGAGAATTATGGAAATGACAGACTAATGCTATTCAGGATTCCTTGCTCCATGATTATATTATTAAATAATTGAATAACTTATACAAGTTAAGATGAAAATGATGATCTCATCATTGTCACTACTGTTTGATTTTTAAAAATAAATATGACCATGTTAACACTTACCTAAATTATTTGCATTACAGAAACAACTGGAAGATTACTTGACAAAGATACTAAAAATGCCCATGTATCGAAACTATCATGCCACAGTAAGTACTAGTCAGTGATTTGAGTTCGGAGTAATTTTCACTATAGTAAATTGTCAGCTAAATTTTGGATCATTTTATTAACACAAGTGATTGTATCCACATCTACATTCGTCCTTGAATTAAATTAAGTGAATACAAAGTTGATTTGACAGCAAGGTCCAGTTTACAATGGTGTGATGCTGTTTAAAAAAGTTGAATGAACTTAATATGTCTATAAAAATAGATTTAAATGAACTTGAAATGCTGCTATAAGCTAGATTATCTAGAAATCAGCCTTCTTCTCTTCTCAGGTTTCCAGGAAAATGCCAAAAAACATTTTTAGCTACAAAGAGTAACTGTTGAGTAGTAAGTGATGAAAACAGTTGAGGGGAGTTGAATGCCTAAAGATTTTGTAGTGGGTAGGGCGGTTGCCATCTGATTGGCTTGTCATGCCTGTTAAAGGCCTGTCTTTTCATTCCAAAGTGAGAAGCATGGGAAAAGCTAGGAAAGAAAAAATGCTTGAGGAATCCAAGTAAAGAGAGAAGAGGTGATGGGGCTTAGATGCAGCCACAGAAATTAAGCTTGGGTTATGCAGCTGGCAAGCAGGGAGGGAGTACGTTTCCTAGTGTCAGCTAACAATTAGCTCTGAGCTGTTAAAGGTGGGGTGTTTTTAAAGGTTTAGCCTTCAATTATCCAGAGGTCTGGATAACTGAGAATGCACGGGTTTATTGGATGTATGTATGCCTTTGTATGAATTGTATTGTTATGGGGCCGTGTGCATCTATATTATATGTGTGCAGAACTCAAGAGTTGGTGCAATTGTGATTTGGCCACTAGTTTAGAGAATGGCATCACATAAACACATAAACAGAAAGAGGAAAGACCTTAGTGTATTTTGGAGAGGATTCAAGAGCAATTGGCTCTGTGAGTTTCTCATAACAGGAGCTGCCTCGCTGCTGCCTTGCAACACACAGTTTGGAGTCTGGTCCAAATATACATCCAGCTGGTCCCCATTGCACACAGCTGACCTGAGTCTAGGTCACTACCTGCCTCCTGCAGCAGCTTGCACTGGGGCATTCGATGGACTTGAGGGAGCTTCTATGTCTTGGTAAACCTGGAGAAGGGTTTTCTGAGGAAAACAGGAATTCAGATTGCACCAGAGAATCTCAAGAGAAGGATGATGGGAGGCAGGGGTTTCTTTTCTTCTGGGACTCAGTAACTTGTATTGTTGAAATAACATAATGAATAAAGATACTACTACTATTGTTAATAAAAATGATACCTCCTGTTGTGTTGTCTGAAATCAGACAACAGACAATTATTTAAATGTGTATTAGTACCCATATGCAATAATTTTCCATTTCTTTTACTTTTCTGCCTGCCTGTGACTTTACTTTTACTATTTCTTTTGGCTTTAACAGTTCTTGGTGAGTTCATTCTTCTCTTTTTATGTACTTTTCTACATTTGGGATTCTACTATTGACTAAAGAATGTTTATGTATAAAAAATGTTCATTTTAATACTTTTCTGGTCATAAAAATATTTTCAAAGTTAAGCCATGTTGTATTTAGAAATTCCAGAGTGACCTATAAACATTTCCTTTGGAAGGGAAAGCCTCATTAGCCACTGGCTGAGGAGATTCTCCCTCTTATTTTCTTTTTCTATTTTTTCCCTTTTTATTTTTTATTTTTTATTTTTTTTTGAGACGGAGTCTCACTCTGTTGCCCAGGCTGGAGTGCAGTGGCATGACCTCGGCTCACTGCAACCTCTGCCTCCCAGGTTCAAGCAATTCCCCTTCCTCAACCTCCCAAGTAGCTGGGACTACAGGCGCCCGCCACTACGCCCAGCTAATTTTTGTATTTTTAGTAGAGACAAGGTTTCACCATGTTGGCCAGGATGGTCTCGATCCCTTGACCTTGTGATCCGCCTACCTCGGTCTCCCAAAGTGCTGGGATTACAGGCGTAGCCACCGCACCTAGGCTCCCTCTCATTTTTGATGGTTACTGAGATTATTCTCTCCAACAGCTGAATTGTTCAATATGATTCAAGCACAGGATACAATTTGATATACATTAATTCTCTAACGTTCTTTTTCTTTAAATGTAGTCTGGCCTAAAGACTAGATCTGTAGGCCTCTGCCTCATATTTGTGAAATGAGATTGGAATCTATGTGTTTTCTTCAATAATTGTGAGAAATATTAAAAAACTGTTTGTTAAAAATGCTTTACTGTCTGTAAAAAGCATATTAAAAGTTATTTTAACATGTATATAATAAATTTACACTTTTATAAGTATAAAACAAACCTATTTTAAGTGAATTCAGGTCCTTAAGCAGATAGAATCATGGATCAGAGGTCAAGGGACTGAACAGGATATGTTCTTAATCTCTATAGGGCCATCCAGATCTGTATTTGGAACAAGTGTGTTTAACAAATAGCTCAAGTGATTCTTACCATCAGGAGTTTGAGAACTAAACTAAAATGCTATGGTCAGCTTAGAAATGTCTTGGTAAAGTTAGACCACTTTAAAAAGTGGAGATAGGGCTGGGCATGGTGGCTCATGCCTACAATCCCAGCATTTTGGGAGGCTGAGGCAGGTAGATCACCTGAGGTCAGGAGTTCGAGACCAGCCTGGACAACATGGTGAAACCTTGTCTCTACTAAAAATACAAAAATTAGCCAGGCGTGTTGATGGGCGCCTGTAATCCCAGCTACTTGGGAGACTGAGACAGAAGAATCACTTGAACCTGGGAGGCAGAGGTTGCAGTGAGCCACGATTGTGCCACTGCACTCCAGCCTGGGCTACAGGGCAAGACTCCGCCTTAAAAAAAAAAAAAAAAAAAAAAAGTGGAGATAAATTTATTATAAAGGTGTTTGTATAATAGGATTTTTGCCAAAGGAATTTGGTTTAGGGTTCTAAGCACTGACATTATTTTTCTTAAATGGCCTCTGAATTTAGACATGGACAGTTCTTTCCTCTCACTTTATAGTCATTGGTTGGGTTTGTGCTCAGACTTTTCTCCCATGATTATGAAGACTTGCTCTGATTTTAATTCTTTTTTTTCCTTCTTATGCTTCTGCAAAACAGAGCATCCTAGTGTTTTAGTGTAATCATCATCAGACAGTCCCCTCAGAGACTATGGGTGATTTGTTCAGTTTTCTTTGCTCATTTGTAAAATGAGGACAAATGTATTTCCCCTTTACTCTAAGCATAAATATGTAAAAAATACCAATATCTGAGTTGTGTAATAACATATAAAAAAATCTCAAACAGGAATTCCTTTTGTATTCTGAAATTGTATTAGTGCTGGCTGTGGTAGAGAACTCACTAGCTAGGCATTTTAATTAGTAACTGGAAAATGTTTATTTTCCAGGGAATTAAAATAAGAGGAATAAGGAGCAGTAAATGTACCTTTTTCATACGTGAGATTGAAATCTAGAAATGGAACAAACTGTACAATTTCCAAGAGAAGGGCCCTAAACTGATAGGATCATATCTCTACCTTGAAGTGAATCATTTAACTCATGTGACTCAGATTCCTTATCCCCAAGAAGATGATTAGCTTCAAATCTTGGATAAAACATGCCACAGATCAGTAATACTGTGTTCATCTCTCCCTTGTTTTGTAGAATGAGCTTTAACTTGAGGGGAAGAGTAGGTAAAGAATAAACATGCACGCAGTGTTTTCATTCCAACAGGGAAAAGCTGTACTAATTTGAACAGTTGCCTCTTCAAATTAAGGGAAATATTTTCTTTCTTACGATTGAGTCTTAGCATTTAGAAGGACTTTAGGCCTTTGTCCAGCCTCCCAGTTTCCTTCATAGATTAGATGTCCTCTTTGTTCCCTGCCTTTCCTGGAGTACCTGAGTCTACAAGGACATTGCCCAGCTCGATGCTCTTACCTTCCTTGTATCTGATAATTTCCCACCTGGCCATTTACTTGAGTTTTTGCTACCTGGGAAATAAAAGGAGCCTCTGAAAGTCACCCTTCTCTTACAATACAAGGATGGGTGGAAGGGGCAGTGTGTACGTGATTGCCAAGTGATTTTCAGGATTTTTTGTTACCCCTCGGGTTTGTTGTTTGTCTCTTGACATAGAAATATTTTTGCTTCTCTGTTTCTCTAATGTTTTTAGTATCCAATTGGTAGATCACGTTGGAATTTTTTACTTGAGACCACTTTCCACCTAGTGCCAAGAACATTATTGCATTGCAACATTATTTCAGTTGTATTCATATTTTACAAATTCCTTTGCCAAAAAACAAAGACAAAAAGGTATTGATTATACATTACTCAAAAGATCAATAGAATAAGCCCCGTGAAATACTGTCAGGCTAAATTGATCTTTAAATTCTTATTCCTGAGAATCGCTTGCCCAAATGGAGAATAGAATTCTTATCACTGAAGACGTACTAAGAAGTTTAGACAACATCATCTTTGTTAAATTTTAATTTTTATTAGTTAGGTTTGCCTCTCAGTTGACCCTGACACACTTACTTTCAATTTGATAACTCTATTAGAAAAACTTTTATTGCCAGATATTTCTTTTCTATATAATAGGCCTGGTTCCTTCTTAAAATCTCTCTCCAGTCAAACTTTACTAAGCCATTAGGATAAATTAAATTTCATATTAATGTGTAACTTTCAATTTTCTACATTATTAATGTGTGCTTATCTACTTGGCTGAGACTCTTTACACTTAGCAGTTTTGTTATGATACTCCAAAAGTTACGATTTCTGAATGATTTCGGAGAATATTTCTGTTGTCAGCTATTTGATGATAACAGCTATGTAAATAAGAACTTTTTTTCTTATTTAGATTAGTGGCTTCCTTGATTTTTGTTTTCATTTCCTGTTCTTCCCTTCGGTTGTTCTGGGACTTTGCAGAAGTTAGTTATGCCTCTGTAGTAGAGTATAGTCTTCAAATGTAAAGTAGGACTGACATTATTTGTCTGCTCGCTAGAGATAAAAGTTATGACTTAGGATTTTAAAATATTTTGGATTTTACGGCTGGCAATCTGTGAGTCATTTCCAATAACCCGTAGGTTACTACATTTTCCAATTAAGAAGCGTTTTCACAAACCAGATAAAAATGCATGATACTGAGTGAATCACTGTTTTATATAAGAAATGAAATGTAAAGACCTTGAGGTGTTTTTTTTTTTTTTGAGACAGTCCCACCGTGTTGCCCAGGCTGGAGTGCAGGGGCACAATCTCCGCTCACTGCAAACTCGCCTCCCGGGTTCGAGTGATTCTCCTGCCTCAGCCCCTGCCTCCTGAGTAGCTGGAATTACAGGCATGCACCACCACACTCGGCTAATTTTTGTACTTTTAGTAGAGATGGGGTTTTGCCATGTTGGCCAGGCTGGTCTTGAACTATTGACCTCAAGTGATCCACCCACCTTGGCCTTCCAAAATGCCAGGATTACAGGCGTGAGCCAGTATGCCTGGGTGAGTCCTTGACTTTTTAAATTCTCAGTTTAAAAAATGCTGTATGAAGATACCTTTGACTTAGGATTTTAAAAAGATAAGTCTTTTTGAATTTTAAAGACTATTTTCTGCAAATAACCCCAAGAAAAGAGAAAAATGCAAGCATTTAAATTAACCTTACAAGGATAGAAAGTCTTGAGATATTTGTAATTTTTTTTTTTTTTAACAAGAGTAGTGTTAGATATGTCCAATCACATATAAAACTGTCATGGAAAACTTTTGTTTTGTTAATCCCATTTACAAACCTAGATCAAATGCCCCTGCCTCTGTGATGATGTCATGTCAGCTAGGAGGTGGTTGCCCTCCACTACTCTATAACTCTGTAACTACTTTCACATGCATCTAGGGTGGTTCATCCCACAGAACTTCATTGAGGGGAGTGTTTTCTATATTTGGTCTCCCATCTGCTTCCTAATGCTGGGAGAGTATCCTTTTAGTCTCTGTTGTCTATCAAGGCTGTTATTGACATGGTGTAAGGAACTGAACTTATTCTTTGTCACGTTTTTAAAAAATCTGCAAATCTGCATATGCTAACCATTACATAATGTTGATTTGTTTTTCCCTCTATGCCTTCACATTTACATCTGGCTCTCACCTACCTAGAATACGCAAGGAATGCAATTTGAGTTAGATAAATGTTGAATGACTTTTGGCTTTTGCAGCTTAGTTTTGAGGGCGCTGACTTTGGTCTGACTTCATAATGAGTTAATCATACTGAGGTAATCCCTTCTTAACTGTGTCATCTTGGACAACTTACTTGACTTCTCTAAAACAGAGGCCTGCAAACTAGGGCCCGTGGACCAAATCCTCCCCATTGCCCATTGCCTGTTTTTGTATGTTCTGTGAACTAAGAATAGTTTTTATATTTTTAAGTGGTTGAAAAAATCAAATGAATAATAATATTTTGTGACACATAAAAATTAGATTATCTTCGTGTTTTATATCCATAAATAAGGTTTTATTGGAACACAACCACAGTTATTCATTTATATATGTGTCTATGGCTATTTCCGTGCTACAACAGCAGAGTAACTGCAAAATGAAATGTATGCCCACAAAGCCCTAAATATTTACTGTCTGGCTCTTTGTGGAAAATATTTGCTTATGCCTACTCTAAACCTCAGTTTCCTCTTCTGTACAATG
Source organism: Macaca thibetana thibetana (assembly GCF_024542745.1). Taxonomy (NCBI): domain Eukaryota; kingdom Metazoa; phylum Chordata; class Mammalia; order Primates; family Cercopithecidae; genus Macaca; species Macaca thibetana. Next base: position 75,243,631 of record NC_065579.1, on the reverse strand, counting down.
GGAAATATAGCACCTGCTTCAAAGGGGTTTGAGATAATGCATGAAAAATGGTTAGCATAACACCAACACATAGCACTCAGTAAGCACAGCCACAGTTGTTGTTATAATATTTACAGTTTTTAACCTTCCAATACAGTGAAGGTGGGCCTAAAATTCTCTTCCTCTTCAACTCATTAAAAATCATTCTTTTTGTTATGCCTGATGTTCAAAGCCCTCCCCACTCTCTTTTCAGCCTGTTTAATTTTTCATTTTTTCCTTCATTTTACTCACTGTAACCCAACTGTACATCCTATAACCTTTTTGGACCTTCTGTTCTAGCCCCCCATTCATCTCCCATTTCCGTGTGCCCAAATCGAGTCCATCTTCCAGGTCCTGCACCAGTATCACTCGCTTCTCACATTCTTTTATTGTTTGAGTGTACACTGTGCCACACAATATCCACCCTGCGCAACAAAAACAAACATGAAAGAATATTGGGAATAGACTCTCTCTCTCTCCAAGCTTCTTGAGCATTTTATCTCTATATCTTAGGGCACACATCACTCTTTTGAGATTTAGAAGATCTAGTAGGGTGTGTCTTCATTATTTATATACTTCTAATCTGCACTCTTTTAGGGCAATGCCATTATTATTGATCTCTGTAGTCTGTGGAACACACCAAACAGTATTTACACACAGCTATACCTAATACATGTTTTTTAATGCATAAATTTGAATTGTTTTGCTTGCTAAAGATGGATTTTTTTGCCTCTTTTCAGACAGAGTTTCTTGATATAAGCCAGCTATCTTTCATCCATGATTTGGGACCAAAGGGCATGTAAGTTGCAATAAACCTTGAAAGAGAAGTATGAAAAGTTGATATGCATTAACACTTAATATAGCAGCATGCCATGGTGATGGAGTCCTCCTGGCTTTACTGCTAGCTTCTCTTCTCCCCAGTAGAGTTAAAGCAACTGATGGAATTACTCATACAAATCAGAGCATCTCCCGTGATAAACAATGGTAGCAACTGCTCCACTGTCTTTGTCATGTGCTTACAGCACAGATTCTTTCTAACCCAACAGTGGAAGTGTCCAATACCTATAGCAAGTATGATGTGTAGGAGAATACATTAAAAATCCAATATATAAGATCTCCTTTTATAATCCCTTATAAAGTTAAATGTTTACACTCATTTTAATGATTACTTTAAAATAATACTATGTAAAATATATGTTGTATAACCAGATGGAAGTTTATGATTTTCCTTCACAATATTAGAGCTTGAAAACATAAAGAGCTTAACTTTCACGTTCTAGTTAAGAGCACTGTTGATAGTTGTTTCAAAAAGTTTTTTTTTTTTAAGTTTAGCCTTTGTTATTGCTTTTTCTTGTCACATTTTTCAGAATTAAGATATTGTTTTCAAAACTAGTAGCTGTGCTCTGCTTCCTTTGGCATGGCTCAATTAGCTCAACTAGTTTGTTAGTTTGCTAGAACTGTGTGTGAAGAGATGCAGGGATGTCCTGGAATCTGTGTGTGAGATGCACCATGGTCTCAACAGCAGGTAAAGCATCCCTGTGCAGGCATGTGGAAATGCATGGAGTCTTTTTTTAGTTTGTCACAGTGTCACAATGTTGAGGAGGGAACACTCAACATTTAGAGCCAGGAGACAGAATGCTTAAGGTCCTGTGTAGTGCACAACAGAATCACACCGCCCCGAATGCTGAAGGGGCTATATCTCACCAGTATATCTTAGGGTTCATCTCTAGAGTACCCAGCCTAACAATTAGGGTACTGAGCTAGTTGAGAGCGAGGAGGAGAGAGTAGGGAGGAAAGTCATGTGAGAATGAGATGGTTTATTTAGTCCCATGTTGGGAGGCTATACAAGCTAAGTGGGAGCAGGAAATTTGAAGGTGATGGGTTAATTTTATGTCTATTTCAGAGAAGGTATGATAATGAAAAGATCTGGAGGACACAGAATACCAGGCTTGAATTGCTGTGGTCAGGGAAGAGCCTGCTACAGATGGTCAAAAAGGTAGGAATTAGTAAGTTTTGTGTGTTTGTTTGTTTTAATACACTGGGTATTTGGGTTAGTTTTACATACCAGTTTTAAATTATAAATCCTTTAAAAGTCATGACAGAAGAAATTTTTAGTTATATTTTAAAATCCAAGTTCCAGCATTCATTTAAATATTCTACCCAAAGCTGAACATGTAGGCTAAGTGTACAAATTATATTCATGAAAACCCAAGGACACAGAAGGCACAAATTGGCTAGCCAAAGAAGATGTACAAATGGCTAGTAAGTATACAAAAAGATGCTCAACATTACTAGTCATTATGGAAATGTAAATCAAATCCACAGTGAGATACAATTTCACACCGTTAGGATGGCTATAATCAAAGGGATGGACAATAACAAATGGTGGTGAGGGTGTAGAGAAACTGGAATATTTTCTGTAGAGAAACCTCAGATATTGCTAATGGAAATGTAAAATGGTGCAGCCACTTTGGAAAACAGTCTGGCAGTTCTTTAAACTGTTAAACGTAGTTTCCACATGTCCCAGCAATTCCAGGGATTCACCTAGGAGAACTGAAAAAAATATGTCTACACTAAAACTTTTCCATAGCAGTATTATAATAGCAGTATTATGGATAATAGCCTTACAAGTGGAAACAATTCAAATGTTCATCAATTGATGAATGAATAAACAAAAATGTGGTATTCCCATACAGTGGAATATTATCCAGCCGTAAAAGGAATAAATCACATCAAGTTAAAAACCTTCTGCACAGCAAAGGAAACAATCAACAAAGTGAAGAGATAAACCACAAAATGGGAGAAAATACCTACAAACTACCTGTGGAATAAGGGATTAAGAACCAGAAAGAACTCTACAGGAAAAAAAAATCTGATTTAAAAATAATCTGATTTAAAAATAGGCAAAAGATCTGAATATACATTTCTTGAAAGAAGACATACAAATGGCAAACTGGTGTATGAAAAGGTGCTCAATATCATTGATCATCAGAGAAATGCAAATGAAAACCACAATGAGATATCATCCACTCCAGTTAAAATGGCTTTTATCCAAAAGACAGGCAGTAACAAATGCTGGTGAGGATATGGAGAAAGGGGAACCATCATACACTGTTGATGGGCATGTAAATTAGTGCAACCACTATGGAGAACAGTTTGAGGTTCCTCAAAAAACTCAAAATACAGCTACCATATGATCTAGCAATTCCACTTCTAGGTATATACCCAAAAGAAGGAAATCAGTATATCAAAGATATATCTGCACTTCCATCTTTGTTGCAGCACTATTCACAATAGCCAAGATTTGGAAGCAACTCAGGTGTTCATCAACAGATGAATGGATAAAGAAAATGTGGTACATATACACAATGGAGTACTATCCAGCCATAGAAAAGAATGAGATCCTGTCATTTGCAACAACATGGATGGATCTAGAGGTCATTATGTTAAGTTAAATAAGCCAGGCACAGAAAGACAATCTTTGCATGTTCTCAGTTACTAGTCGGAGCTAAAAATTAAAACAATTGAACTCATGGAGATTTTATCAGAGGCTGGGGGAAAGGCAGCATGGAGGCGGGTAGTGGGGATGGTTAAGGGATACAAACAAATGGGATAATTAAGATCTAGTATTTGATAGCACAACAGGTGACTATAGTCAATACTAGTTTAATTGTATGTTTTAAAATAACTAAAAGTATAACTGAATTGTTTGTAACATAAAGGATAATGCTTGAGGTGATGGATACCCCATTTATTCTGATGTGATTATTACACATTGTATGCTTGTATCAAAGTATGTCATATACCCCATAAATATATAGACCTACTAGGTACCCACAGAAATGAAAAATAAATTAAAAAAAGAAAAGAAATGAAGACCACTGATGGTCATGGAGTTTCTTTATGGGGTGATGAAAATATTCTGACATAAGATGGTAGTGACGGTTGCACAACTTTGTGAATATGCTAAAAACCTTTGCATTGTAAACTTTTAAAAGGTAAGTTTTATGATATGTGAATTCATCTGAATAAAAATTTAAAATTAAATGAAAAAGCATATGAAGTTCTGATACATACTATAATGTGGATGAACCTTGAAAACATGGTAAATGAAAAAATCCAGATACAGAAAGGCACATATTATATGATTCTTATTTATATGAAATATTCAGAATAGACAAATCTGTAGAGACAGAAGTAGATAAAGGGTTTGTTTCCAGGGAATGGGGAGGAGGTTGCTTTGTATTAATTTGATACTAGTATGGGGTTTCTTTTTGGGCCAATGAAAATATTTTGGAACTAGATAGTGGTGACGGTTATACAACTTTGTGAATATGCTAAACATCAAACTAAACTGTACACTTTAAAAAAAACTTAAGTAAAATTGTGCAGACTTCAGGGATGGTAATTTTAGACTTACATTTGTGAAAAATGTTTATCATGGTAAGTGTAATATAGACAGAAAACTTTATTTTATGTCTTACGTCTTACCAATTAAAAACTCCTTGAGGAACAATATTTTCATCTGATTCTTATCTGTATCCCCCAAGTTTGGCAAATAATAGACAAAAACTGTTGCAATAACAATGTACTGGGGTTTTGAAAAACTATTACAACACTTAAGAAATGAGTTATAAGTATTTTATCTGTATATATAATATTTCCCCCAAATTGAAAATGATAAATGTGGAATTGAGCTATGTGTATATTCAAAATGTATAAAATTAATACTGGCATCTACCTTTACACATATCAATTTAAGATATACTCCCAACAAAAAATACCATTAAGTTGGGCCTTTACTTTGTGGACTTTGAAAGGACAGAAGAAATTATAAGGAAAAGATCAGAAGATTAAAGAAAATTGAAAATTTTTGTAAAGGAAAAAAGTTTTACTAAAATAAAAAGGGAAATAATATACTAAAAAATGTATTTGCTTTCAAATACACTTCTCTAACTTCTAGAAACTTGGGGATTCCTTCTGACCATTCCTCCCTAGTAATTAAGTGCCCAAATCAGCTGCTACATACCAACCACAGTTTTCAGACTGTAACCTTAAGCATTTGTGATTCTTTGACCAAAGATTCTGGAGGCTGTCAGAACCCATCTGTCTGTGTGCCCAGCAGTCTGGGAAGTGTCAGCAGCTCCCCAGAGCAGCCATCAGCCAAGAACTGATCAGAGTCCAGCCCCTGCTCCTCAGGTGGGGTGATTCTGCAGCATTCTCTACACTGTGTCCCAGCGTTCCTCAGCTGGGTTACGGCACAGTTGCTCACAATAAAACGCATGAAAATCCACTCTCTGTGGCTTCCTTCCTTGCTCTTTCTTTCTATCCTTCCCTAATGGTGCTTCCTGGTGCCCCCTTATTAAGCTCCTTTGTATACATCCGTATCTCAGAGTTTACTTCTGGGACAACTCAACCAACCGAAGGCATCAGCTCAAGGAATGGAAGCCATGGTCTGGTTTATTCAGTCATTTATCGAGTGCCTAATGTATGCCAGATTGTGACATACTCTTGTGAAAAAGTAGTGAACAAGATGAAGTCTCTGCCCTCATGGAGTTCTATTAGAGGGGAAATGCAGGCACTAAGCTGACAATTAATGTAAATTGTATAAATTCAGGTAGCGATGAGAGCTTTAAAGGGGAAAAATGTTCTGTGAGGGATTTGGGGATTAGAGAGGGTGACTTTAGCTCTGGGAGTCAAGGAAAGGCTCCCTGAAAAACTGACATTTGGATTTAACCCTTATGAGAAGCAGCAGCTAGGAAAGGTGAGGGAAATACTTTGTTACATAGAAGAAATATGCCCCCTCTTTTTAAACTTTGGATTAAATTTATTATTATTATTATTATTATACTTTAAGTTCTAGGGTACATGTGCACAACGTGCAGGTTTGTTACATATGTATACATGTGCCATGTTGGTGTGCTGCACCCATTAACTCGTCACTTACATTAGGTATATCTCCTAATACTATCCCTCCCCCTTAACCCCTCCCCACAATAGGAACCGGTGTGTGATGATCCTTCACACACCAGGAAGGATCCTGTGTCCAATTGTTCTCATTGTTCACTTCCCACCTATGAGTGAGAACATGTGGTATTTGGTTTTCTGTTCTTGCGATAGTTTGCTGAGAATGATGGTTTTCAGCTGCATCCATGTCCCTACAAAGGACACGAACTCATCCTTTTTTATGGCTGCATAGTATTCCATGGTGTATACGTGCCACATTTTCTTAATCCAGTCTGTCACTGATGGACATTTGGGTTGGTTCCAAGTCTTTGCTACTGTGAATAGTGCCACAATAAACATACGTGTGCATGTGTCTTTATAGCAGCATGATTTATAATCCTTTGGGTATATCCCTAGTAATGGGATGGCTGGGTCAAATGGTATTTCTAGTTCTAGATCCTTGAGGAATCGCCACACTGTTTTCCACAATGGTTGAACTAGTTTACATAATAAGTCAATGAGGACAATCTAAAAAGATACGATCCTCCTTGGAATGAAATGTATCATCACTGTAAATTGTGTACATCTTTCTGTGAAGATTAAAGCCCTGGTTCCATATTAATAATAAGTATTCTCTGAGTCACATTTTTGGGATTTAAAATACCAGAAAGCATATATAGAGGATAACATATAGTTGACAAAATTAGTTTAGAAAGTTTCTCACAGTATCACAGCCTTTTTTTTTTTTGGAGACAGGGTCTCACCTTGTCACCAAGGCTGGAGTGCAGTGGTACAATCTCAGCTCACTGCAGCCTCGACCTCCTGAGCTCAAGCAATCCTCCCACCTCAGCCCCCCAGGTAGCAGGGATACAGGTGCGTACCACCACACCTGGCTAATTTTTGTATTTTTTTGTAAAGATGGGGTTTTGCCATCTTGCCCAGGCTGGTCTTGAACTCCTGAGCTCAAGTGATCTGCCCGCCTTGGCCTTCCAAAGTGCTAGGATTACTGGTGGGAGTCACAGCACCTGGCCAAGACAACTATTTTATTAATGTCTAAATGAGACTTACTTTTAAAGGTGATACTCCTTCATAACTTTTTTTTACTTGTACCCATAAAAATACATTCTGATCACTTTTTAATGTATTCTATGACAAATTGTAGTAAGGCAAACAAGGAAATTGAACTTTCAATCAGGTCTCATAATGACCTTGTCTGAGAGGTAAGTTTAAAAAAAGACAAACAGAGAAAACATTTCTTCCTACAATGTAGAACATCTGCTTCCACAGCACATTTATTGAGCAACTTCTCTGCACCTGGTAGGAAGTTAACTTTCTTATCTCAAATAATGTCTTAAGAAAAAGAGATACATAGATGTTAAGAAATAAATTTAGCATTTATTATGGTGGTACAAAAGTAATTGTGGTTTTTGCCATTATTTTTAATTTCTTAGCACTTTCTTTCTTAGTGTTTACTTTAGTGAACTCTGAGCTGTACCAATAATTAAAATTTTTAGACAGTGATAGTGTCTAAATGGTTTTATTTACTCTCTGGAATCCATTCATCCAGCCATTCTTTAGGTGAGTTGGTGGCCTTGCCTGAAAGCTTGCTCTGGGCTGCTAGAAGATAATGCTAGCCATTGGGCAGATAGTAGTAGACGCGATAGGCACATTCCCTGTTCCCAGGGATCTTACGCTGTACTGTAGGAGACAGACAATAAACAAGAAGACAAATACTTCCAGATGTGCAACAAAGAAGCTAAAGCAGGACATGATGGAGTAGAGTTGGGGTGATGAGGCAGGGGTGATGGAGAATAGCTTTTTTTGGATCCAGTAGACTGCCTGTAGAAGGATTTTTAAGGAGAAGTTTGATTGACAAGAGACTGTCCATGGAATTGTCTAGAAGAAAGTTTTTAGACAGAGGAACAGCAACAACAGAGCCCAAAGAAGAAACCTGGCAAGTCTAAAGAAGACCCAACATTGATCAACATTGTGGGAGACAACAGTAGGAGATGAGGCTGAGAAAGGGAGGGCTGGCTCAAGTGGGCTTATCTGCATTTTAATGCCATGACAAGTAGTAACACAGGCAGAAAGTATCTTTTTAAAACAGACCATAATCTCACATGGTTTAGAACAAGGTTAGTTATAATAGTTCGCATGTATTGGGGCCAGGCACTGTGCTAAGTATGTGCATGAGTTATCTCAGTTAATCCTTCATGAATACGTGAGTTATCTCAGTTAATCCTTCATGAATACTTATGAACTTGATGTTACTGTTAGGTCCTCATGTTATAGGTCTTATGTTGTCCTCATGTTATAGATTTCGACATCATGCTCAATCACTGAAGTTCGCACAAGCAGTGAGTGGCAGATAGAATTGGAGCCCAGGGAGGCTGACTTCAGGGCAGGCACTTGATCCCTGTGCAGATGGTGCTAACTCCTAGAAGGCTGGTTGATAGATGTATTTCTTGATATATATATATTCCTGAGAAAGAAAAAAAAAATCTTGTTGAGGTGTTTTGCATCTATGTTCATAAAAGATATTGGCCTGAAGTCTTCTCTTTTGTGTTGTGTCTCTGTCAGGTTTTGGTGTTAGGATGCTGCTGGCCTCATAGAATGAGTTGGGTAGGAGTTCTTCCTCCTCAATTGTTTGGAATAGTTTCAGTAGGAATGGTACTAGCTCTTCTTTGTACATCTTGTAGAATTTGGCTATGAATCGCCTGATCCTGGGCTTTTTGTTTTTGTATTTTGGTTGGTAGCCTATTTGTTACTGATTCTAATTCAGAGCTGATTATTGGTCCACTCAAGGATTCAGTTTCTTCCTGGTTCAGTCTTGAGGGGGATGTATGTGTGCAGGAATTTATCTGTTTCTTGTAGGTTTTCTAGTTTTTGTGCATGGAGTTGTTCATAGTAGTCTCTGACAGTTATTTGTATTTCTGTGGGATCAATGGCAATGTCCTCTTTGTCATTTCTAATAGTGTTTATTTGGATCTTCTCTCTTTTCTTCTTTATCAGTCTGGTTTTGATTTATCTTAGTAATTTTTTGAAAGAACCAACTCCTAGATTTGTTCATCTTTTATATGGTTTTTTATATCTCAGTCTCCTTCAAACCACAATCTAACAGCACATCAAAAAGCTAATCTACCATGATCAAGTAGACTTTATCCTCAGGTTACAAAGTTGGTTCAACATATGCAAATTGATAAATTTGATTCATCACATAAACAGAACAAAAGGTAAAAACTACATGATTATCTCAATAGATGCAGGAACGGCTTTTGATAAAATTCAACATCCCTTCATTTTAACAACCCTCAATAAACTATGCATTGAAGGAACATACTTCAAAAATAATAAGAGCCATATTTGACAAACCCACCATCAACATCATACTGACTGGATGAGCTGGAAGCATTCCTCTCGAAAATTGGCCCAAGATAAGGATGCCCTGTGTCACCATTCCTATTCAACATAGTATTGGAAGTCCTGGCCAGAGCAATGAGGCAAGAGAAAGAAATAAAAGGCATCCAAATAGGAAAAGAGGAAGAGAAACTATTCTCGTTTGTAGATGACATGATTCTGTATCTAGAAAACTCCATAGTCTTTTACCAAAAGCTCCTTGAGCTGATAAACATCTTCAGCAATGTTTCAGGATACAAAATCAATGTAGAAAAATCACTAGCATTCCTATACACCAACAACAATCAAGCCAATTGTGAATGGGATTGCTTTCCAATCAAATCAGGAAGGCAATCCCATTCACAATTGCCACAAAAAGAATAAAATACCTAGGAATACAGCTAACTAGGGAGGTGAAAGATCTCTACAATGAGAATTACAAAATACTGCTCAAAGAAATCAGAGGTGACACAAACAAATGGAAAAATATTCCATGTTTATGGATAGGAGGAAACAATATCATTAAAATGACCATACTGCCCAAAGCAATCTACAGATTCAATGCTATTCCTATCAACCTACCTATAACATTCTTCACAAAACTAGAAAAAACTATTTTAAAATTCAAATGGAACCAACAAAGAGCCTGAATAGCCAAGGCAATGCCAAGCAAAAAGAACAAAGCTGGAGACATGATGTTATGTGACTCCAAACTACACTACAGGGCAACAGTAACCAATACAGTACAGTACTGGTACAAAAACAGACATATAGACCAATGGAACAGAATTAGAGAGCCCAGAAATAATACTGCACACCTACAACCATCTGATCTTCAACAAAGCTGACAAAAACAAGCAATGGGAAAAGGACTTCGTCCTTAATAAATGATGCTGGGGTAACTGGCTAGCCATATGCAGAAGATTGAAACTGGACCCCTTCCTTAGGCCATATACAAAATGCAATGCAAGTTAGACTAGAAACTTAAACGTAAAACCTAAAACTGTAAAAACCCTGGAAGACAACCTAGGAAAAACCATGCCGGACATAGGAACTGGCAAAGATTTCATGATGAAGACACCAAAAGTAATTGCAACAAAATCAAAAATTGACAAATAGGATCTAATTAAACTAAAGAACTTCTGCACAGCAAAAGAATTTATCAACAGAGTAGACAGACAACCTACAGAATGCAAGAAAATATTTGCAAACTGTGCTTCTGACAAAGATCTAATAGCCAGTATCTATAAGGAATTTAAACAAATTTACAAGCAAAACCAAACAATTCCATTAAAAAGTGGGCAATGGACATGAACAAACACTTTTCAAAAGAAGATATACATGTGGCCAAGAAACATTTGAAAAAATACTTAACATCACTGATCATTAGAGAAATGCAAATCAAAACCACAATGAGATATCATCTCACACCAGTCAGAATGGCTATCAAAAAACAAACAAAAAAACAGATGCTGACGAGGTTGCAGAAAAAAGGAAATGCTTATATGCTGCTGGTTGGAGCGTAAATTAGTTCAGCCATTGTGGAAAACAGTGTGATGATTCCCCAAAGAACTAAAAATAGTATTACCATTCGACCCAGCAGTTCCATTATTGGGTATATACCCAGAGGACTATAAATCATTCTACCGTAAAGACACATGCACGTGTATTTTCACTGCAGCACAATTTACAATAGCAAAGACATGTAATCAACCTAAATGCCCATCCATGGTAGACTGGATAAAGAAAATGTAGTACATCTACAACACAGCATATGAAATCATGTACTTTGCAGCAATGTGGATGGAGCTGGAGGCCATTGTCCTTAGCAAACTAACACAGGAACAGGAAACCCAATACCACATGTTCTCACTTATAACTGGGAGCTAAATAACGAGAACTCATGGACACAAAGAGGGCAACAACAGATACTAGGGCCTACTTGAGGGTGGCGGGTGGGAGGAGGGAAAGAATCAGAAAAAAAAATGCCTGTCAAATACTATGCTTAGTACCTGGGTGACGAAGCAATCTGTACACTAAACCCCTGTGACGCAAGTTTACCTATTTAACAAACCTGTAAGTGTACCTCTGAGTCTAAAGTAAAAGTTAAAAGAAAAAAATACATCTATTGACAAAAAAGAAAAAGGGAAGAAATCAGAGGAGTTTTTATGAATGGCATAATTAAGAAGAGCTTTCAATAAAAGCCAAGCATCAAATTACCCTAATATCTAATGACTGGTAAAAAGAACAACTACAAGACACCAATGAAAAAAAATTGAAGAGGATCAGAAGAATTAATACTGTTAAAATGACCATACCATCCAAAGCAATCTACAGATTAAGTGCAACCCGATCCAAATACTAATGACATTTTCACAGAAATAGAAAAAACAATCCTAAAACTCATATAAAACCACAAAAGACCCTGAGCAGTCAAAGCAATCCTGAGCAAAACAACAACAAAAAAAACAAACCAAAGCTAGA